>NC_082637.1:41356820-41683320 GCF_030936135.1 Gavia stellata
CAATTTGTTGAATTTTGTCTTTCATCAAACTGCACTTCAGGCAAAGTATAAAAGGCAAAATACAGCTTCCTTGTACCCATGTTTGTGTTGTGGGTTTTTTTTCTTTTTTCTTTTTCCTTTTTTCTCAATTATCTGCTTCCCTTCATGTTTTCCATCTATGTGTATCTGGTTTCTCACAGTTACCCCATTCTCATTTGCTCTTTATATATTTATTTTCAACTATTCTTTTAAAAACCCAACTTATTAATCCTCCTTTCAACCTCCAGTGCAGCCTATACTCCCTTCATTAGCATGAATTTTGAAATTATTTTGCTGATTTACTGTTAATGTCTGATTACAGAGGACAAAATTTAAAAGTCACTAAAACTTTATCAGTTTTTGTTGTTGAGTTTCAACGGTTTCTCATCTTTATGTGACCCAGAATCTTGAAATTCTGACATGTTTCTCCACTGTAAAATGGTTGGTAACAGCCAAAGTGAGGGGGGAGAACAAAAGGTAGGATTTAGGTAGAACTCAGTCATTAGGGGAAGCTTTAGGGAAGTTGGTGAAATCCTTGAAGCACCCAGAGCAGCTACAGCACTCTTGAGGCCACATGCCTCCTGTCAGCATCACTGCTGTGGCAGAGAGTCATTGCCACTGATTTGAAAGACATTTTGTGTAAGACAGGTAAGGACTGAATCCAGACTTCCGAACTCCTGAGTGAATGCATTTGCCACATGATAACACAGGTTTTTGTTGTTTGCTTTTAATGCTGTTAATTTCAGTAATAATAAATGAATTCTCTAATAACTCTCTTCACACTTTTTCGTAGACCTACATAAAGCAAATGAGTTGTATCTGGGTTTGTTTTGACACGCACAAAGAAAAAGTCATGTTCCTTCAATCGGCAAGGAAGGACAGCACGCTGAAACTGTTCCCTACTAAAACCTGGTTACAAATTATCTCTACATTCCCCCAGTATGCATTTTAAACTCTTGTCTTCTATCTTAAACTGTGGTTATATTTTGTTAACTGCTGTTAACTTTGGTTGAAGCACAGTACGTCAAAGTAGGAACAGGCTTTTACCAAGAGCAAACATTCCCTCAGCCTAGGCAGCCTTTGTATTATTTCAGGAATTTAACTTTTTTTGCCACCCAATGTGTTAGACTCCCAGAGAGGTAATTAAAAATCCACGTGTTTAGTATGATAATTTAAAACACAGCTACTATATGGAAAAGGTATTACCACAGAGTACCTGGGACATATGCCAGAAAGGCTTAAATAAGGAAAGAAATATGTATGTTTGCTCTCTTATCTCAATAGACCAACAGTAAAATTTTCTAAATCACAAGGATCTGGATGGGAATTCAGAGAACAGGACATAATTTTAACTAGTAACTGGATATACTTACCACTGTCCCCCCAGTCTCCTAGTGCCTCTTTTTGTTCAGAAGTACAAAAGCTGGCTTCCTTCTCACTTATTTTGTAATCATCAGACCACAGTGACTGCATCAGTGACCTCTTTCAAGTCTATCTTTTGCTATTTTTGAGCTTTGGGTTATATATTTGGCCAAGGTTTTGTCTGCTTAAACCCGAAGCAGTGTGATGAATGAAGTCATACCAGATGGAGGTGCAAAGCTTTAGTGCGCCATTTGGGCTTGATACAGAGATTTTAAATACTCAGGTAATCTTGAAGTCAAATATTTTGCATACTTACAGGGTTTAGGTATTGTTTTATTCAATGTATCCTTCATTTTAAAAAATTTTAGTTGGTGGGTGATAATCCCATTCTATAAGCGGTCTAGAGTTTTTACAGCTGACAGGTATTTGTGATTTGCCTAAGACTGACAAATATGCGTTGTGTGTGTTGTCTGAAATTTACACACACAGACACACAAGCATATATATATAATGCAATATATTTAGCTTCAGACCACTTAAAGCATGTAGAAGTGTTTCTGCTTTATGCCCCGTATAGTAGTACTAGCAAACATCTACCCAGGTATCACTGAAATGAGCTCTTTGCAAGCTTGTTGATCAGCAGTCTGTGTTTCTTCATTCTGTATACAAGTATATATAAGGTAAATACTTTCTATTCCGGGATGCCTACCTTTCCAGTGGATAAGCAGTGCTTTGTGTTAGTGAAAAACAAAAGCGTTTGAAGAATAACACATTTGAAGAGTTTAGTCACTATTATTTAATGAGAACATACCCATCTGGCAAAATCATGTTTACAGGTATTTTTTTGTGGAAGTACTGCATTACGTGAAAATAATTTCTCAAAGGAGAGGAAAGGCTTAACCCTAAATAATTTTTGGCATACAAGGATTTCCACAAATTAAATTGCATGAACATTTTGTTAAAATTGGCATTCCTGAGGAATAATTCAGTGTTATTTTTTATACAGCATTATATGATGAAGGACAATTGAAAGAGTGTTTTGATATTAAAAAAACAACTTTCAGAAGGTCAGACACATACTAAAAACAGTGCATGCACTAAAACCAGTACACCTACTACTTATTTGCTGCAGTTTCACTGTACATGAACACAATTTGCCCATCCAAAAAGACAAGAGAATTAATAACTGGACACATGCATTTCATGGACAAACATAATATTACACATGTAAAATGGATGTCCAGTGACATGCTGATTTTTTTTTTTTAAACTGGGCATTTTTTTTCAGCTGAAACGTTTGAATTTCACATTAAACAAAGGTAAACTACCTTCAACTTGATTTCAGCCAAAGTCATTGGCAAATGTAGATATTCAGTTTGCATGTGCATTTGTCAAAATGAGGCAAAGATTTACAATCACACATGTTAGAAGG
Source organism: Gavia stellata (assembly GCF_030936135.1). Classification (NCBI taxonomy): domain Eukaryota; kingdom Metazoa; phylum Chordata; class Aves; order Gaviiformes; family Gaviidae; genus Gavia; species Gavia stellata. Next base: position 41,359,633 of record NC_082637.1, read on the forward strand.
ATTGTGCTTCTGGGCATTCAAAACAACTTAAGCTAAAGAAGAAGGAATAGAAACACAGAGAGAGACATGATCAAAGTGAAGATGAAACTGCCTTATTCGTAATCCTAAGGGCTTCCTTCACTCGGGTTTAGTGAGAAGGGCAAGTTAGGAACTGTCCCAACCCCTTTTGTGTCTATACAGACAAATCTCTGTCTTGAGTAAAGTATTACTCTAAATCTCAGCCCTGAAAGCTGTGGCCTGAAGCTGAAGCTGTGCAGCGGAGCTGCAGCCACAGCCACCGCTTGAGTTAGTGCAGCTGCTCATTCCATCAGGGTACCGGCACACGGCAACCGCTGTTCTGCGGTGCGGTGGTCTGCAGTTGTACCCCCCCGAATGCTGCAGTCCTGGTGAAATATTGCGAGCGAAGGATCCCAGTATAATCGCTAAGCTTTCAGGCTAATTGAAGTTGCAGTTTATTATTTAGTCACTAGATGTCTCCATATGCTGTAAGCAAACACAGGCTGTGCTTACTGGTAAACAAAGAAGAAATCGCTAGAACTAAAGTTACGTGGAGCAGTACGAAGGGGTTATCACTTCGTTTTCAGCTGTCTGGAATTTTCCCAAGGAAATAATTATGTTGGAAAACGCTGGCTGTGTTTCCCGAACCATTTCGTTGAAAGCACCTTGAATCTGATCAGGGCGCGCTTTTTTTTTTTTTTTTTTTTTTTTTTGTGTCTCTGTGTGTGTGTGTGTGTGATTTGTAACGACTTTGGCCCAGCCTCGGTGCACTGGAAACGGTGGGAGGTCCTAAACTTAAGAGAAGCCCGTTGTCAGATCTGCATCAAAGCTGACAGCCCGGGAGGCTGAGGTGCTCTGGAGCTCCGGGTCCCCAGCGAAGGTAAGTCCTGGAGCTTCACAGTCCCTCTGAGTTTCTAAACCCGACTGATGTTCTTTGCTGTGGAACAGCTGCAGGGCAGCGCTGGTTGCTTGGCATTCAGATCATTTTTGGGTTTAGTTTGACTTTACTCCACATCATACTTTAAAAAAAAATACATTCCCAGAAAGCGGGATTACGGTTTTCCAGCCAGCTCTTTCCCGAGGTCAGAGGCTGCCCGGGCTACGACTCTTGCGAGTAACTTTGTTCTCCATTCCCTTCCAGCCCGGTAAACCGGCATGTAACGACCGCCGCCCCGTACCTTTCTGCTTTCTGCTAGCGCTGCCTCCGGCTTACCCGCGCGTCCCTCCCTGCAGCCGCGACGGGGGCAGCACGTTGTGCCCCCCCCCGCTGCCTCCCTGCCCTTTACCTGCGCTCGTACAACGGGGACCTTTTGCACCGCCCCGGGCAGCAGCTGTGCGCTTATACTGTAGATTATTTCTTTTTCACCGGGCGCGGGCATCCAACGCTGCGTTTGGTATTTTAGCCGTAATTTAGCTTTCTTCCACGCCGCCCGGAGGAGAGCCGTGGGTCAGGGCAGGGGTGCAAAGTGCCCCCGCGCCCGCTCTTCCCCCGCCAGCCCCGGATGCTGCAGGAGGCGGCACCCGGCCCCTTCCCAGCGGCTGGGAGGGCCGGGGATGCTGCAGTCCCGCCGGGCCGGGGGTGGCCGGGCACCTCCACGGCCGAGCCGGGCCGGGGGCGCCGCCGCTGCCGCGGGCAGAGCCGGGCCGGGCCGGGCCGGGCCGGGCGGCGGGGCGCCAGGCGGGGCGGGGCGGGCGGCCCCGGCGCGGTGCGAGGGGCGGGCGGCGCGGCTCGGGGCGGTCCCGCTCCTCCCCCGGCGCGGGGGCGGGGGCGGCGGGGGGCGGGGCCGCGGGGGCCGGGCGCAGCCGCCTCCTTTCGGGGCCGGGGATCGTCGCCCCGGGGGGGCCGCGGCCGCTGCCAATTGCGTAAGGGCGGCAGCCGGGGCGGGGAGCGGCGGGAGGTGGCAAGCAGCCGGGCGGCTTCCCGCCGTGTCCGGGGGGGCGGGGAGCGCCATGCCGCCGCCCTGAGCGCGCCGCCGCGCCGGGCCCAGGTAAGTGAGTGCGCGCCCGGCTGGGGCCGGGGACGGCGGCGGCGGCCGCGGGGCCGGGGGGCGGCGGGGCGCTGCGGTGGGACGGGGCTGCCGGCGCGGGGCTGCCGGGGCGCGGGCCGGCCTGCCGCGGCTGCCCGGCCGGCCGCTGCGGCACCGGCCTCTTTTGTTCCCCGGGCCGGCGGGAGGGGAGAGAAGGAGGGATGGGATGGGAGGGGAGGGGAGAGGAGAGAAGGGAGGGAGCGGGGGCGGCGGCGGCCGCCGGCGGCGGGGCGGGGAGGGCCGCCGGCGGGCGCAGCCGCGGCTGCCTGGAGGAGCCGCCTGCTCCGCCCGGGGCCGTGCGAGCGCGTCCCGGGTGCCGGGCGCGGGGCCGGCGTGTGCCCCCGCCATGCCCTGCCGGCAGGTGTGGGCTCCGCGCCCCTCCGCGGGGTCCGGCGGCAGGTGCCGCGGCGGGGGGTGCGTGCGGGGTTTGGCCGCTTTTGTGGGCGCTCCTGAACAGATGCTGCCGGCATCAGGCTGGGAAGGAAGGCTGGGCTCAGGCCGTTTCCACGGCAGTAACTGCGCTGGGACCTGTCCTGATAGGCATCCCCGAGTGTCTGCGTTATTATGGAGTACCTTTCCTGTCCCTGATAAGCAGCTGCCTACTTTACTTGCCCAGAGGCCTGGAAAAAACGGGGTGGGAGTTGTGTATCTCAACCCTTCCCGTAAAAGAGGGTGTGCAGTGATGAACGCGCTACCTTTGTGCTACATCACAGCTTAGATGAGAGCTGTGCGCTGAAGATACCATCAATGTTTATATTTTTAATGTGAATTAGTGGCACAGATTCTTTAAAAGGGAAGAGATTTCATATTCCTGAATAGTTGTAAAAACGAGATAGTGCCTGGGGCTTGACAAAGACAATACAACAAGGAAGATAAAGCAGTACTTCGATTTTTTTGGGTGGCATCAGACAAGTTTTGATGAATCGCAGAAAAAGATTTCTAACAGCTTACCTACATTACTGACGTGAAATGGCCCATGGGTAGCAGTAGGGAGGAGGGGAGGTTCATCTTTGTTCCTAGGAGTGTGCAGCACTTGGAGGTGCTTTGTCTACACGGATCCTGCACACTGCCTGCAGGAATGTGGAATCTTCTGACAGATCAAGTTTGTTGGGCCTGCTCCTCTTGCTCTCTCCCTACTAATACAGCATTCTGCAGAGTGTATGCCAGGGGCTCCAGCTAGGCGGAGTGTCCAGAAGAATAACAGTTTTATGTAAAGCATAAGCAATGCCTCCAGCTACAAAGGGATTTGGGAAGAAAAAGAAGGAAAAGGCGGGGCGGGGGGGGGGGGGGGCGGAGATAAGAGGACTGCTGTGAGGTCCTTGCTAAAGTGAAATTGCAGAAGTGTCTTCTGAAATTTAGCATCTGATCTGAACAGTAGCTGTGGTGTGTGCTGTTTTGAGATGTGGATAGCTATTTTTACAGTGGCAGACTGTAGGGATTTTTAATTATGAACATTAACACTTTAGCCCCACAATATTTTGTAGGGAAAGTGGTGGTGAGGGTTGGCTGGAAGCTTTTAACGTTTTAACAAGTTCATCAGACTTGTTGCTAATTGGTGGAGACACTAAGCAGTAGAGGGTGGTGACCCCTGTGTGGAAAACCTGTTGTTTTCAGCTGTAACTGGTCCCATGACTGGAACAGTTACCATTTGGTGGCACAGTTCACATTTCTTCCAAGCTGGCAAAGCAGAGGATGGGGCAGAAGAGCAAAAAGGTTGTTTTTCCTTTAAGGTGTGAGTATAAAAATAGGTACAGCACAAGGAGATCTACTAATCCTAGAAGCTTGAAGAACAAACTGTATGACTTCCTTGTTTTTTTAACACTTGATTTTTTTATTTTTTTTTTAATCTCAGTTGATACATATTTAAATAGCTTGTACTTGAAAGGAGGTTAGGAGGTTTTATTTCCTTGAGTAATGATAGGGTGCAGTGGGACAGGTGCTTTTCGGTCTGATTTGTATGGTGAGAAGAATGTTGTTCTCAACTAAAGATGCAAATAGATGCCTATATACCTTGGACAGTCTGGTCTAGAAACGTTCTTTAATTACAGATAGCTTATTAATTGGCTTTTAATACCAAGCACAGTTATTAACTTCCTTTATCTTGTGTCCATCACGTTGCAGAAAAATCTTTACTGAACAGTTTTAGCATACTATATATGTGCATTTTGAAGTAAGTCAGTTCCGCTTCTTGGTGTGGAAGTCTTGTTTGCAGAAAATGAGCAGTGGGGAAAGAAAGATGGGTATTAGAAATGTCAAGGATGTTATTCCGTGACTCAGTTATGTTTATCTTACCTGTTGAGTATAAGGTAGTCCTTTGCTTCTTTACCTCCGGGAAGGCACTGACCACCCTCTATGCTGGCATCAGAGCTCCACCTCCTCTTTGTTCTGCCTTGCACAGGAGATGGGGCGGGGGGGGGGGGGGAGCTGGGGAGGAGGGGGAGCCTGTTCCCCACTGTTTGCAGGGGGCTGACGCTACAGCCTCCACAGCTGTAGAGGTACAGCCTTGCCACCACCGCCTCACAGCTACAGGCACTCCGCAGCTGATGGGCCACATCATGCATCTCTGCAACGAAGCTTGTCCCACAGTGCTTGCAACGACTCTGTTCTTCACCTTCCGTGTGCTTGCACTAATGATTTAAAAACTGCTGACAGAAATTAGTGGGAAAACGAGCATCCAGTGAACCTCACTTTCTGTATATTGAAACATTGTGTGATAAGAGCATAGTCTGAAGTATATCAGTAAAGTTCATTCTTTACATTAGCAAGGTAGTTATATAAAATCACCAAAAGTATACATCAAAACGTGATTAAAATCTGTGTTGTAAATTACAGTTTCTTGTTTGGAATCAAATCATGGTTAGACTTGATCCATTCTCAGCTTATTTTTACTAAAAAGGGTTTCACTGCTGATTTAATGGAGATGTTTTTGGCAAGACAAATGGGCATGAATTGTTTGTAGATGTGGGTGTAGAAGTCCACAGAAATATTTTCTTGGAATAGTAATACTGAGAAAGGAAATGGAGAGGGAGTAGAAAACTCTATACCTTGAAGCAAGATATGAGGGAGAAAACTGATATATTTGCCAATACGAAAAGGAAATACTGAAGACATTAAAAAAATGCATACTTTAGAACTTGTAAGTGATTTTTTTCCTTTCTTGTGAAGTAGGTTAACAGAAGGGAACATACTAGTAGCTCTTCTATCTTTTTGGCGCATGGGATTAAGAAGGGAAAAAAAAGTAGTGCAGTTACGCACCAGCTATACCTGGCAGGATATTGCAGGGCTTGGCTGTTGGGTGCAAAGTTCTTGGAGTTTCCTAGAAAGGAATTTACCACAGTAATCTAAAATATGAATGCAACCACCAGCTCAGCAGAATGCATAGTTAATGATGGATTAGAAGGCTTTGTTTTGCTTTTTGAAGATTTGCTTCTAGTTTGAGATAGCCCAAGTACGCTGTTTGTGATTTTTATAAAAAGGAAATGATGGAAAATGTGCTAATAATGTCAACAGAGGGGGGGATTTGGCCCTTACAGGCGGAGGTGATTTTGGAAAAGTGTGGGCAGAAGAAGACAGTTAAATGAGATCTTAAAGCATAGTAGAAGAATGGCCACATCATGTCAGACAAAGTGTCCATCCAGACAATTACCCGATGTCTGACAATGATGAGTAATAGATGTCTGGTAATGATACTACTGCTTCCAGCCTTCACCACCGTACTGTTCAAGGACTTCCTGAGCTCCAGGCAGTGTTATTTATGCAACAATCCTTGACTGACTTCTCTTCTGCAACCTTGTTGCTCTTCCAAGGTACATAAATTCTTGATGTCCATAGGATCCAGTGCTGAGTCAGGTTCAGAAACCTCTTCGTGTCTGCTTTTTTTTTTTTTTCTTGGAAGAGACATGAACAGTCATTTGCATTCTCAGTGCTACTTCTGACTGTATGGACCTGTGTCATATATCCTCTCTCTTAGTCATCCTTCTCCAGGATGAAGAATCCTTTGGCGGTTCATACAGCTAAGAGGTGCTGATGTCACAGCTGTTTGCTCACTGGATGTGATTTGGAACTCTTGGCTTAATTATCTTTTGATGCAAACTCATTTAACTTGGCTCCTACAAATGCAAGACAACTCTAAAAGAATGTGGGAGTGCAATTCAGCTTCTAAAGCACCGTTGTTTTCTTTGTGGCTGATGCATGATTAAAAACTACAGAGACAATCCTTCAAATAAGCAGAATGAGGGGTGGCATATCATTTACTGAAATTTGAGTTGGACTGAAAAAAAATAAGAACTTGGGAACTTGACCTGAGACGAAACCAGGATAAATACAAAGAACCAGAATGAAGAAGAAAGAAGTTGATATACTGATATGGAAGAGAGCATGTTACGCTACTGATTCATGTCTTAATCAGTGGGTTGTCATGTTTAAATTATATTTATTAAGTGATTCTATCAATACACTCAGGAGTTCTTGGAGTGTTCATGCTTATGTCTGGTGACCAAAGCTAAATATGGGATCTGACTCTTTTCCCTACTGCCTGTTATATTCTGTACTGTCATACATGCTTATCATCTCTTTATGATAGCTTTTCTAATTTAATAAGAAGAAAAGAGATATCTAATCTCACCTTCCTCTTCTTGAATGGATTGCAGGCCAGAACTCTGTTTCATCAGTGATTCAAGGTAGTGCCAGCACTGGACTTCACGTCTCTGAAGTATGTTACCATTACACAGAAAATTTTTCTGCAGTGAAGTCCTAAGCTGCAGCTGTTTAGGATGTGTTCTTCTAGAGACTGCAGATATCTGTAGATACCACTGGTTCTTATCATTAATATGAGAAGTAGTTAAAAAAAAAAAAAGTTGGTTTTTTTTTCCCGTTTTTAGGTTTTTTCCCTACCATCTTCTTCAGGTTCTCTAAGGTGAATGCTGCAAATCCTTTATTTTCACACGAAGCTGTTGACTTAAACAGAGCTATTTATTTACTTAAAAGTAGGCTTGTACTCAGATGCATCGCTGAGCTGAGGGAGACCAAAGTGTTCTGTAAACTAACCCTCACAATGTGCCTGTGAGGCTAGTGACTGCTTTTTTTCTCATGTTACAGGCTTGGGGCCCAAATAAGCTGTGACTCACGCAGAAAGCTAATGACAGATGCGTGGTTAAAATGCAGGTTTCCACTCTTGATCTCTTTTGCAAGTTATTAAATCTTTCATTTCTGAAAATGAGAGAAAGAGTAAAAATTATTCCATTCATGTTGCCTATTTCAGCACATGTGCCGTATTTCCTAGTGTGTTCTCTTGGATCCTCTGTATTTAAGTAATTGGTCGATTCTCTTCTATGCAAAGAAACAAATGATTTCTGAATCATGTCCTCCAGCAGAACGTGCTATTGTTTTAACAATGAATGAAAAACAGAATAGAGTTCCCCGATTTGTTCCCCCTGATATTTATAAAGAATAAATGTGTCAAGAAGAAACAAAGGGGGAAAAAATTGAAGTCACTGCAAGTGTCAGGCATCATTTTAGATAAACAGACCACAGTTCGATGCTGGTTCTTTGTTTCAATGGGCAAGATAGGAAGATGTTACAAATGTATTAGAGCAGACTGAAAATAGCAGCGTCTTGAGGTCAGTTAAGAATACTTGAATGCTTGCAGGGTAACGCTTGGTGTCTAGGAATTGGAAAAGACCAACACGTCTCTGCAGTAAGACGCATCTCTGCAGAAGAACCACAAAAATCCCTAAATTCTGTACATGAACTTTCTGAAAGGTTAGATATTTCATCTGCTGTATCAAGTGATTTCCTGAAAATTATGTAAGTGAAACCAAGTGACTGCTGCAGAGCTCGTTGACACGAACTGTGGGTGAAGGACAAAAGCCCAGTTGTCATTGGAGAGGGGAACCATTTTTCTTGTACAAAAACCCACTTTCCCTCTGATCTTTCAGCCTCGTCCTTAATGGAGATCTACTAAACACCTTGAAGAGGCTAGGAACTAAATTCATGGCTCTCCTGTATGCTGTAATCCATGAACCTGAGAGTGGTTTTGCTTGACGTGCTGTGATTTCATACAAGAAGTATGAACTCAGACAAACTCATATTCCACAGGCTACAAATTACCTGTCTCCTTCCCTTGGGAAGCAATCTTCTCACTATCCTCTCCCCCCTGCCCCAGCATCCTTTCTAATCCACAGATAATAACGAAACTGTTTTGCATACCACCTAAAAATATGTAATTAAGCTTTCCCTACTCGTATATAGGTTTGAAGTTTGCTTCTGACCTGGAGAGAGACTTGTGTGCTCAAAAGATTTCGTTAGATCAGCTGATGAAGACTGCTTCTACCTACAGACCTTGTCTTACACCGTAAATACTATGCATGCTTGCACTTCTGTCTCTTGATCTGTGGTACTTTGGAAAGACGTGGTTTAGGAAATGTGGTCTTCAGCTCAAGTAGTTTCCAGTGGCTGTGTATCATGCAATTTTGTGCGTTTTCTGTGTACCAAAAATTCGGTAAAAATTAATAGTTGCTACACAGGAAATTCAGAAAATCCAGTGCAATACAACTTATTTTGGACAAAGTTTTATAATTCTTACCATGTTTATATGTCTGTTTCTCACTGACTGTTGCTGTTTTTCCTCTGATTTTCTTCTGAAACTGCTAAGCAAGGGAGAAGACGACTCAGTGATGGTATGCAGCAAACAGCATGATAGAAGATGCCTAGAGTTCTTACACTTTTTTAAAGTCAGCTAAGATTTTTCAGGCTGTTACAAACATTGTTGTGGTTCCCAGCAGTTACTTAACTGTGTTAATGTGTTTTATTGTGCACATGTTCTTTCCAGCTTTTGCGCATGCGGGTAGAAAAGTAGGTTCCTACAAACATGCTGTCTAATGTCATAGCGAATAGGTGAAACTTCAAAATGAGGCAGTGGAAGAAAATGTGGAACCAGATAGGAAAGCATGTGGGCACCCCATCTGTCTACTGGGAACCATTAATTTTCTTAAATGGTGAGGTTAAGATTTGTTGAACTGGGGACTTCGAAGGCACTTGAAACATTGTCCTGAAATTAGTATCTCCATTGTAGTAGACAAGCTTGGAGGCTTGTAAATGTGCGCGTGTTGTACTTCAGGAGTTTGCTTTACACCACTTTCTGTTCAGTAATTGTAGCTACTTATGAGCTTTTTAATACTGACTTCTTGTCCCTTTCCCTTCTCTTGGGTTTCTCACCGCCTTTTGATCTCATACCGGGCAAGTGCCTGTGCCAGGAAAGCAGCAGTAACCAGTGTGGTGCTGTTTTGCACGGGGAAATATTTTTCTTGATATGTGTGGTTTTCCCCCACCCTTCCTCGATCTTTTCCTTAATGACGATTATATACTCTGAGATTAAATGGTGTGGTAATAGGTCAGCACTACAGTTGGTGGTGCTTGATAGCCCACAGCAACAGAAGTGGGGTTTCTTCTAGTTTCTCTTTTGTTTTATTTTTAAGACCGGTGAACTATGCATCCTTAAAATATGCTTTAAGGGAAGCTTTAATTTCTTTGCACTGAATGGAAGTAACTGTACTTTTACAAAGTTTTGAGAAGGTGCAAGGGTGTGGGAGTTTTTAGCGTGTTTGACACACTTTGTGGCACAAAGCATTTGGCAGGAGAAAAGTTTGAAATATCTTGGTATATTTCTCCCGTTTTGGGTGGTGCCAGGTGATGTTTTGAATTGCCTTGTGAAAGAATCTGATTCCTTTCCAAACTGAGTAACAGATAAGCATGCTGCTTGCTTCTGAGCTCATGTCTCGGGAGGTTCAGATGTTATCCCTTGGTTGTAGAGTGCATATGTTTCTAGTTTCTGACCGTGTGGAACAATGTGGGCTTGTATGAGTGTGTAGTAGTGGCACAAGTTAAAAGTGGTGAAGAAGCACGTGAGGAGACTGGTGATGCTGCAGCCTGTTCAGCAGCTCGTTGCTGTCTGCCTGCTGGGGTTTGCTGTCCCCACAGCTCAGATGCTCTGTTGGCAGAACCAGACTTGCAGGTAATCACTGTTTTTACTTAGATGCTGTGCAAAATAAACAAATAAACTCCTTTTTTTTAAGGTGGTTTAAGCTGAGTTGGCTGATACGATGAGTGTGAGAATTGCTTGCTTGCTTATGTTGTGGGAAGGGGTGCATAAGCAGAAATCTAGATTGTGTGGAGTAGCGCTGCTCTTGCAAAAGAGTGACATGCAAATAGAGTACCCTTCCAGCAGATGGGTGGTAATGAGTACATAGTGGGCTGAAGCATCTGAGACACTCTAGTCAAATCTGTGCATTAGAAGCTTCCCTGGTACTGGTCAGCTGGAAGCATATGCTTATGTGTCGCCCTGACTAAAAGCTGTGGTGAATAATGGATTTGAAAATAACTGAATAATACCCTGTTGAAGGCTGAAGGGCGAGAAGTTTGGGAATACTGAGATAGCAGCCTACCTAAATGACATGGAAAATAACAGATTTGTACAGATTGAATTCTGTGTAACTCTGTCAGGTAACGTAATCAGTTGTATATTGTGGAAGAACTAGACTTTTACTGAAATCTCTCTGAAGCAAGCTGCAAAGTAAAATACTGCATCACTCTGTATACTATAGTACAATTGTAACAGTGGTGGTGTTCTTGTCTCGGGCTACACCAGCAGGAGGAGATGTCCAGGTCGTGAGCTCCTTTAGGAGACCTCCTGCTTCTGTGGGTTTAAGAGATCCTGGTGACAGGAGCCAGTTCTCTCTGCTGGTTTTATTTGCAAATGGTCTCCTGGGGCCTTTGATTTCAACGTTTTTTGCCTTTTTTTTTTAAAGGAACACAGTATAGGCACAGGTTAAAGGGACATGGCAAACCTTGGGTGGAGGAAGAAAAGAAGTGTTACATGGAAAAATTTAGGTGCATGGGAACTTGCAAGGAAATGCGGTATTTAAATAGTTCAAACAGATTTTTCTTTCCCTGCATTTTACTCAAACTGTATTTGTGCAACCAAATAACCGCACTCTAGGGTATAACTGGCCATGTAGCCAATTACTACACTTGCATTTGTGTGGTGCTATCTGAAGACTGCTACAGAGTGGAAATAAGTCAGTAATTTGAATGAGATTATCAATGTGTCTTAATATTAAAGAAAAGCCAGTAGCTGCTCTACAGGATAGAAAAGATCCTTCTTTCAGCTAGACAATTTCAAATAACATAGGAAGAGAGAAGGAAATGTTGAAATGGTTACTCCTGTTGCAATAGAAAACTATACAGTACATCTTTTTATTGTGCGAAGTATTTCCTTATGGCTTTGTTTCATTATTTCTGTTTTGTAGTGGGCAAGACAGTGATTCTGCAGTCCCTTTTTACCCGTCCTTGGGGTGACCTGTGTTTGCACTTGAGTGGGATAGTTGGAAAACTTCTACCGTTTGCAAAATGAGGCTTGCAAACAAGGCGGAATGCTTTGTACAAAACAAAATATGCTTGAAATATGACACAAGTGTTTTTGATGTCTGTTGTAATTAATTACTTTTTTCTTCAAAGGCCTAGCAGTACTTTAAGAGGCCTCAGTCAGCAAAATTGTGGTAAAATTGTTCTGTAAAAAGTAAGTTTTTTGCATAACCATTCTGGATTTAGTTGATATAGCAATTAGCAAATTTGTTAACCCTTTGTATCACATTACAATGAGCACTCTGTAGTCATTTTGTCAGTTTGATAGATAAATGCCATATCTAAAAACTTTTTAACCAAGTTTAAGGAGTTGGGGGTCCCAACCATAAAAAAATCTCAGTGGTGGATCAGATTTCTTTAAATTTCTTATTTGTTTCAGCTAGACACAAATACTGCCTTTGAATTAGTTGAAAATCATCTTCTCTACTCAGCTTCTAACATCACTTCTAAAACATAGAAAAGATTGAGGATTTTGCTGCTGAAAGATGACTAGTAGAGTGTAAAAGCACATGTGGTGAAAGCAAGCTGTTCCACAGTGCTTGTAACACATTGGGCAGGCAAGTTTGAGAGCAGAGGGTTAGGTCTGGGAAATAGTTTCTCAAAGAACAGAAAGGAGAATGCTGAAAATCAATTTGCTACAACGAACAGGTGCGAGAAACACTGCTGGCATAATTTTTGTACTCCAGTTAATGTTTCAGTGCCTTTATTGTCATTGTGTGTACATCTGGAGATGCATTGTCTCCCATGAAAGGGTAATCCAATCTGTTCAGTAATAACAACTCTCTTGCCTTGAAACAGTGAAGTATCAGATTTTGCAGCATGTGAGACAAAAGGTTCCTTTGTTACTTCTCAGAATGAGATTACAGTTGTCACGTTTCTTCTTCACCAGCGTGCCTGGCACTTCAGAGTATAGCTTAGACTTCTCTTTGTTAATGGAAGAGAAAGAGGATCTTTATGCTGTTCCGTAATAGGTAGTTTTTATTTTCATAGTTAATTTTGCTATTTAATACACGACTTATGCCTCAATCCCCTTCAAGATTTAGTTTAGAAAGTCAGGTTTCAGTTAACTGAAACTTGAGCAGCCTTCTCAAAAAATCCCATCCCTAAGAAATGTTAATTAAAAAAAAAATATATCATGGCAGCTTTGTGAATACTCCATACAATACAACACAGTTGACCAGAAAGCCTGAGAAAACAGTCAAATGCAGTTTTGTGTCTCGTAAAGCAAAGCAGAAAAGCGTGGTAGGTTAGAACTGCTGGCAAGGATGGGCTAGGCAGTGATGTTTTTGGTAGGCTTTCCTCATTGGTTGCTTCAGAAAAAGATGGAAACAATACTAGAAACTGAAATAAAAGTAGCACTCACTTCTGGGTTATAGGTACAGAGATCTGGAGTCATGTTGCTTCCAGGCTTTGTGGCCAAACCCAGGCATCTAATCAATGAGAAAAACCACAGGTTTGCTGAACAAGATGCAGATGACTTTCTTACAGGACCATTCCTGGTGCACCTTTACTAGCAACCAAATCCCGCTGTGAGTAAATCAAGAGTTTGCAGGCTCTATATACCTCAGCTAATTAAAAGTGTTGACTAAGTTGCATTGGTGTGAATATAAAAAAAATTGTGTTTGGTATTTTACTTATTAAACTTAAATGCTTTTCACTGCTTCCAGTGTGGAAGGAAGGGTTGTTTTTTTCAGCTTCTTTTCCATTTCAACTTCTTTTCCATAAAGGAAAACAATGAGGAGTTTGTTCAGTTTCTGCATGCAGAAGAAATACATTTAGGCATTCTTTGCATAACTGTGGGGAAGAAGGGGTTGCTAGCTTTCTCATTGTTCAGCTTGTTTCTTAATCGCATAATACAAGTTAACTGTGAAAACACTCTGCAAAAAATACCTGGTGGAACTATGAAGAAATGGTCTGTGCTGTACTGTGTTCCCATACCAGATGCTTTTGAGTTTCATTTTGTGGAAGATATATATACACTATTGTTTCAAGCTGTTATACCATGGCAAATGACTAGTAGCAACTGAGTGACTGGTACTTCATAAATAGCCACAGTTTCAGTGGCTCTTCTTCCTAAGAAGGCATGGGTCTTAAAATTGCTTTTCTTGTTTGTTTCTTTTTTTTTATGTATTGTACACTGTATTCTGAAAGTTTGTCTCTTACTTTTTCCCTCTCTGTGTGTGTGCGTGCGTGTTCCAGTGACTTTATAACATGCAAGACACTGATGCCAGGGGGAGCTCCCCTGCTTTCCTCCGGCCACAGAACGGCAGCAGTCACAGGTCTTCGGGGTACGTCCCAGGGAGAATTGCCCCTCTCCGTCCCCCACCACCTTCGCAGAGCCATGCTGCAGCCGAATTTACCTCTGCACGACAAGAAGCCCGGACAAGACTCCCGTCCTTACCAGTGGATCAGCACGGCCGCCAGGCAGAAGCCAACAGGCATAAAAATACTCTCATTTGCTTTGCCATTTCTAGCCTTTCACTTTTTGTTGCACTGGGGATTTTTTTGGGAATAGCTTCAAAGTATGCTCCAGATGGTAAGTTCTTTTGCAAACAAAATCATCCTAGAAGTTATGGTCCCTGTGAACATAATTCAATAATTCAGCATCAGGATTAGTGTTAAAAGTTAAGTGCAAAAATAGGATGCTTACTGCAATTTTAACGTGGAGGGAAGCAGTGTTTGGGGGCTAAGATCAGCTCCTTCTTCTGTTATCAGTGTCACTTTTACATGCTTTTACTGTGAATGATTTGATTTACTTGCATGAAGCAAAAAGGCATAGAAGTAAATAAAGACTGCTGGTGAGGGGGAAAGAAGCATGAATGTTGTATAAATGTATAAAATTTTTGTCTGTAGGAGAAGCTCTGATATGTTCACAAATTGCACACAAAATGAAATCCTGTCTGTTTAAGCAGTAACTAAGGAAGGTAGTAAAAGAGTGTTCAAGTAAAAACACTTAAAAATATGTGAGAATTTATACCAACAATATGTTTTTGCTTTGTTTTTACACAAATTGGGCAGGGACCTTTTTGATCTATCAGCCCTGATTTTTTTTTTTCAGCTCAACTTAGAAAACTGGGCAACTTTCATGGAATTTGGAAAACCTCCCAAATGTGTCAGGGGTTATAAAGCATGAACAGGTGATGTGATTAACCACTGATCACTAGGTGTACATCCCTCTGGCCAAATACTGCTAGGAGTTGCTATGAGGTGCAGTTGCTAAAGGTTGGTAGTATAGTTTTGAGCATGGGTTGTTTTGTTGGGGATTTTTTTTGTTTTGTTTTTTGTTTTTTTAAGGCAGAAGTCAGGTTTCTAAAAGCTAAACAGGATTTTGAATTGAAACTGTTGGCTATTGTAACACAACAGACTTAAACTCCTCAGTGGCTTTTGGCACAGTAACTCAAAAGATTCAGTTTCCAAAGTCAATGCAACACAGGTTGAACAAATTAGATAATCTGAGGATTTCAGATGACAGTACAAAACGAATGCACACATCTAAGCGGAGTGCTCTGGGTGGCAGCTTGCCGGGATCTCTTCTTGGGTGAAGTTACTGAGTTTTCCTAATAATTATAAAGGAAAACAAAAACAACCTGAGGGAATTGGTTGTTGGAACGTCATTGCTGTGTTGTGATCCAGATCACTGGTAACAGGGGTACATATCTGCAGTAAGTACTTCGGTTACAGCCAAATTCAAGAGAAGGCTGAAGGGTGACTTAGCTAGTTGACTCTGAGAAGTACTTTGGGAGGGAAAAAGCCTTTCTGCTTTGATACCAAGACTTTAACTTTGTAGTTAATTAGAAGTTGTAGATTTTTATGAAGTTTTTAGTAGAAGTGGGGTGTTGGTTTAGTAGAAGTGGGGTGTTACCATGTGGTGTGGGGTACATACACTCACAGTCTCTTTATGCTTTGGAAGCTGATAATGTGAAGGAGATGGCTTGCCTCTTTCAAAAATATAAGTGGTTTTGGAATGGTTTTGCTTCATCCACAGTAGCTCATTCCAGAGGCATTAAGTTGTGCAGATTTTTTTTGCACTGAATGCATGATCAGCACATGGTTGATGGATCACTGGGGATACTGAGGATGTTGCAGGAAGAGTTGCTGTGATTTAGTAGATGGGCTTTTTTTCATCTACAGTAATGACTTACGTAAGGGCTGAGGAGTAACCCAAGGTCATGACTGCTTTCCTTTAATGTCCCACTGCTTCTTGATGGAAGTCCAGGCCAGTTTTCATCATTAATTGTTGTATTGTGTCTTCCTGAAGTTTCCCTGCATTATCCTTTTAAAAAAAAAACAACCAAAACCAAAAACAACGTGCACCCATAGAATCCTTTGGAAACCCTGACACAAGAGAAACTCTTACAGGCATCAAGGAAAGTCTGGCTGAAATTTTAATCTTGCAGTATTGTTGTTGCAGCAACTCCAGAAAAGTTTCCCAATAGGTTGAAATGTTAATATGCTCAGCTCCAGCCTAGTACATGTGGTACTGCAGCCAATGATGCCAGTTCCAGCTAGGTGTGTTCTTCTTAAGGGGTAATTGGAAATCTGTATTGTCAGTACTTTAATGGCTGTTTAAAAGGCAGTGGAGGGAACGTGAGACTTAGTAGTAATTGCGTGTAAATCCTAAACCTCCGGCATACCTACCCCAAAGGGAAAATGATACTTGTCTGCATTTCTGTTCCTGCCTGTCAGCTGGTTTCTTTTTCCTCCTTCCTTTTATCTTCCTGTCATCATCTTTTTTTTCTAAGGAGTCCTGAACACTGGAGATCAGGGAGAGCACTGGAAATGTAATTTCCTTTCCCATTTCCAGGGGCTTGTGCCGCAGGGTCAGGATGACAAGCTGGGGAGGTTTTCAGGGAAAAGTTCTACTTGGCCTTTGCAGCTCTCAGTTGGAGCTTGCCCAGGGTAAACAGGATCCTCAAAAAATCTAGCTGCCAAACCATGATAAACTTCTGCTGAGCATACTATAACACTGATAACTTTTTCCCAGAGGCCTTAAAAACTCCAGACTTGGTGGCTAAGCAGGTAGAAAGCAACTATTTAACTATATCTTGAGAACTGTTTCCTGCCTTTTCTCCTGCCAAATTTCATATCCGTGCTCCGGCACATGGAAGGTTCTAGAATTTTTTTTTTGGCAGGGTGTGTTTTTGTGGTTTCTTTTTTCCCCACCATTTGCAAAAATATCACTTCCTCCCCCCCCAACTCTATTAGAAGCAACTAAACCTTAAGGAGAGCTGACCCATTTTTACAAAAATGCTCTGAAGCAGAGGGTTGACTTGAAAAATTTTCAACATGAGTGATAAAATTTGGCAAGGCCATGACTACCAAATGTTTTCTGGTCTATGCTTTTGTTTTCATTTAACCTTAACTGTAGAGGCAATGACTGTGGTCTGTAAAATCTAATCAGTAATTTTGGAGGTAACATATGGTGAAGTACTAAATATTTGCTCTTTCTCTTCACCCCACTGCAATTGCTAAGGGAGAATTTCAAAATACTTTTGCTGAGCACATCTGATCTGCTTGCCAAAGAGTTGATCCACTGTGCTTCAGAAGCATGCTTGCATTACAGGAGTGCCTGTTTCTGATGCTGATGGCGTCCTTGCTGGATTGTAATGTACAACAGATTTTTTTTTTTTTTGAGTTACTGTGCTATACCTTTTCTTTCTGATTCAACAGAAAAAATTACTGTTACTAGATCTTTTCTTCTGTGAATCACACTAAGCAGGAATCATTAGGTTGCTGACTCATGGTTTCCTCACATTGCCCTTTGCTACCAGCCAGGAAATACGTTTCTTCACAGTGCTTGTGTGTGTGGTGTCTGGGGGAAGGGGTTTAGTGACTCTGCATGAGTCAGGCAATAGACTTTTATTTATCCAGTGAGTGCTCAGCAGTCTTCCTGATCACAGTGCTTCTTGCTTTTTGGCTTTCCCTCATGTGTTGAGTTTTGTTTTCTAAATGCTGTCTTCTTAGGATCCCCCCCAAAAGATTATCTTTTGGTTTTATTTTTATATTATTACTTGGATACCTTTTGCCCTTATGCAGTTCTAATTTTTTTCCCCACTGGTAGTCAAATCTTGGGTTATGTGGGTTTCCTGAGTTGGAAAGGATATGAAACATGGAGAGTAACACCAAAGGAAAAACATTTCTGTCAGCAAAACTAAGGGTGGCTTGTGTTAAACTTGTGGATAGGTTTTGCTTTTCTTTAGATTTTGCAAGAATGTACTGTTGCTAATAGCTTTTTGCCTCCAAAGTTGCATTGCAGATGTGTGGGTGTTTTTCTCCAGAAGATACGATGCGAAAAGGCTATTTTGACTGTTACTGTCAGTTGGGCTGCTAACTTGTTTATTTTGGCATCTTTTTGGTTGCCTTTTGCTTAAGAAAAATGTTTTCAGTCTGACTTTTCTTTTGGTAAGAAAATCCAAGGAATATACTTCCCATTTCTGTTTTTGTAGTATGTTTGTGCTGCTGCATTACTCTGCTGCTTAATACGCTAAAGATGTGCATGTTGTAAATACTACATTGTTGTAACTTCATCTGAAATCACACAACCCTGTCACTTCTTGCTACTGCTTCTCCTTTTCTGTCCTCTTAGTATGGTGTTACTGCGTGTGTAGTGCCAGACATTGAGCACGTTTTCAGCAAGATTGCATGTGTCTCTGCTTTTGCGTGGTTTGTAGCCTGATGCTTAAGCTGGCTTCCTAAGGAGTACAAACCATGAGTTTAGACCCAAATGTCTTGTCTCCCAGGAAACTGCTCTAACCAGTGAAGTGTTATACTAAATATACTAAGAATGTCTTGTTGCTCTTTATCCCTTACCTTTAAACCTACACTGAAAGAAGTGATTTGGATGCTTAAAAGCAAGAAGGGATCAGCCTTTCTCATGTGCGGGGGGGGGGGGGACGATGACACCAAAACATCCTTGAGGGAGGTGAGATATTTAGATGCTTTACAACTATGTTAGTTGGCCTAGGACATCCAGCACTCAGTGTGACTGCTACGGATCTGAGTGCTTCCCAGTTACCTCTCCTCATCTACTGCAGGTGATGTAGAAAATCTCAAAAAAATCAGATGGGGTTCGAAAGTATCTATTGTCAACAATATATGTGGACAGTCTGTGGTCATCAGTAGTTTAATTCAGTATAAGAATGCCTTCTCACCCTTGAGAGTTTAGCGACCTTTCAGGTATCTCTTTGGCTGCTCGAATACAAAAAGTAGCATCAGTGACTGCAGTATTGTAACCACAGAAGAAGGAGGTGGGAATTCTTTGTGGGTGACTGACTCTGCCTTGCTCGTGTTCATCTTGATGCTGCCTTGATTGATGTGATGACGCTTGTGTTTTAAATCGAATTTCACACTGTATTGCAGAGAATTGTCCTGATCAGAATCCTCGTCTCAAAAACTGGAGCCCTGGAAAAGATCCTGAAAAGAGAGTTTTTATCAAAAAAGGGGATTTGTTTCGTCTGAACTCAGATGCTACAGTACACTCTATAGTTATACAGGATGGAGGTATGAAATGGCAAGATGAACATCATGCTTCAGTTTACTGAATAGTTTTTACTTCTGTGATTACATGAAAAATGTGTTGGAATTTCGTGTTGCACCTTATTGACCAGTTCCCCTGCTTTTGCTTTTCAGCCTGCTACCAGGTCAGAAATATCATTAAAAAGATGAATGAACACTGTAGAGTCTTTTCAGTGGACCATTGATGTTGTTTTCTGTAGGATATAGTAAAACAAGACTTGTGTAGTAGCCTTCCTTGTACATGATCTGATTGTCTTCTGTTGGTGACTGTGGTATGTTAGTAATTCTACCAAAATGGCAGAAAAAATTAGGAATAAACTGACCAAATTATTAGAAAGATAAATCACAATTGGTAGGAGTTACTTTCCCGAATGTTCTTAATGTTATATAAGAGTGTAACAGCTTAGTTCATGGGCGTGGAAAATAAATCTGTAATTTTTGTGTTGTTCTTATTACAGAACATGGTTCTTTGAGTCTGTCTGAATTTTGCTTTGACTTACAGAAATATTTTTTTTTTCCTTTTAGGGTTGCTTGTTTTTGGTGATGATAAAGAAGGTTCTAAAAATATTACCTTGAGAACTCGATTTATCCTGATAAAGGATGGTGGAATGCTTCATGTTGGAGCAGAAAAATGCCGATATAAATCCAAAGCAACTATTATTTTGTATGGGAAGTCAAACGAAGGTGCTGATGTGCCAGAATTTGGCAAAAAATTTATTGGCGTGGGCCCTGAAGGAACGCTGGAGTTGCATGGGCACCAGAAGTTATCATGGACTCTTCTGTCAAAGACTATGTATTTCTCAGGGCTGGCCTATGGTAATTATACATTTAAAAAGAATTTTTCCCGAGGACTAAATGTGAGAGTGATCAATCAGGACACAGCAGAGATCTTGGAAGTGCTGAAGTTTGATACTCATGAATTTTCAGAAGAAAGCTTGAAGCTCCAGAACTTCCTGAAAAATGGAAGTCCTGGTCGCATTGTTGCTATTGCTGTAGGAGATTCAGCTGCTAAAAATCTACTAGAGGAAACCAGAGTGACTATTCAAAATCTTCTGGGAAGTAAGTTTGTCAGAGGATTGAGTTACAGGTAAATAATTTATTTTTCCTTTTGTGCTGAGTAAAGATTACATAGAGTTTCTGCTGCCTTTGGGGGATTTGTTAAACTTTGACGGTGTATGTTCTTAAAGTCTTCAGAGGATTCTCGGTGTTGTATGCAGTACTGCAGTTGTACAGTATTTTGACAGTGCAGAGACTGATAGTTACAGGTATTTGTGTGATAGACTTTATAACTTACTCATAATTGCTCTCTTTCACTGGTCTTTACAGAAATTAAAACTGGCCGTAGCAAGGAATTTTTTTTCTCATAAAAACCACACAGATAGAAAACAGTTGCTAGGTGAAGCATATAATGCATATGACTTTATGTTTGGAGGAGCAAGGAATGCCAAGCTGGAAACTGAATACAGGGAAGGGATGCTAATCCTATATATCAAACAGCGTTTTATTCATACCTGTGTGCTGTTGAAATGAAAGTATGTTACCCCTCCACAGATTCTGCAAGGGAACTGATCTGTAAAAAATATCTGGTATCAAACTACACTTGTAAGGTGTTTCTGTATCTTTTGACCATTCTTTTCAGTTGGTCAGGGTTTGTATGGTGGGACAGTAGAAGAGGTATAATAGGAATTATTAAAGCAGGAAACTTAAACTGCTGTGCCGTTCGTTTAGTTGTTGCAAATGACTTTTTGCAGTGCATGTTCTGAACTTTGTGGTGCACAGGGTTAGCAATACAAGTGAAAGGGACACCAAGTCTCCTAACTAACTGTCAGTCTGTTCTTCAGCTTCTATTAAGATGGTGTTGTATAAACTGTTTCTATTTTCCAGGAAATTGGTCATTTAGTTTTTCTGTTCTATTCTTACCCCCCACTGTCCCTGAACATCTGGATTCCAGTTAGTTTCCTCCCTCTGCTTTGGCAGAGGCGGGCTGGGGCGTCAGTCAGGATGGCATGTTCTGACCTTGGTTCCCGTCAGGAGCACGTTTGTGTCAGTGGCTGTGTAAGCATGTGGTCATGGGATGGAAAGTGCTTGCAGCGCTGCCTCTGAAGCAGTTTGGTCAGACGTGCTGCGACCTGGATGTCCTGTAATAAGTACCACCTCCTGAAAGCAGCGAAGCCCGTGCGGCGGTTGTTCAGGTCGCTGCACAGCAGCCCCGACCCAGCCTGGAGGTGTGGGCTTCTGGTGCTCGTCTCTGCCCGTGACCTCCACGGCCGTTTGTCTGAAATGAGGAACAACTTCAGCCTGCAGCTGGGAAGAAGGAGCCTTTCTTCCTTCTCTGCTGAACTGATTCTTGTCGGTTTTTATTAGTCGGTAGAGGCTCTGTCAGCACATAAAATTGTCTTGTTCTGCTGCGGAAGACGGGCGAGAAGCTCTCCCCGAGTGCTCGCTGAGGAAAAGCAGGGTCGTTTTGTTAAACTTGTAAAGCTAGTGAAGGAGGTTTCGGCATGAAGGTGAATATTCCGTTACATCCTTCTCCCCTTCTGCCTCTTCCTGCAAAATAACATGCATCAAAATATCTTGATACTTATTTTAAATGTTGGTATGTGAAACATTCAGCTTGTTTGCTGCTGCTACTGAAGAGGTGGCCCAGTATGTACTATTCCTATGAACAGGTTAACACTAAACACTTGCATTTGGCCTTTTAATCCCAGTCAATAAGAACATCATGAGGAGACTGAAATAAAGGCAACTGGTTTGAAGGTGGTTTTAATATCTGCCTTTTGAATCAATCATTAGCAACAGACTACAGTCCAGCTGGCCGACACTGTTTTCATTTGGGGTGAATGATTCAACTTTAATGATGCAAAATTGTTCAGCTTTTTAATAGATGATCTCGACTGCTTCCTCTGCACACATAATTATGGCATTACAAAGCAGTAAAGAACAGCAAAATAGTCTTGTTTTTTGAACTTGGTGGCAGCTTTTTGTGGCATGCAGTTTGTATTTCATTTCCAAAACCATTGAGCAGAGCTGTAGGAAGGGGCAGTACATCCAGGACAGTTCCCTGTGCCACGCCGGTGCTCAGCCAAGTAGGTGTCCAGCTGGGAGAAGGGCCAGCGAGAGGGGGGAAAAGCAAAAATCCTTGGTCTCAGCCTTCATCGGTGATCCCTTGTGCAAAGGCTGTGCAATGGTATGCGGCTCCTTTTCTGGGTTTGAGCATCTTGAAAGATTCAAAAGGTATTGCCTTTCGACTATAGCAGTCGCCAGCAGCTGCTGCTGGCTGTCTCCATCCCTCCCGGCCTGATGCATGTGTGGTCCCCCGGGACTCCTGGCCGCCGCTGTGGCATGCTGCTTGCTGCGGCGCCGTGACGGCAGCGGGCTGCAGCAGGAACGTCAGCACTGGCTGCTAGTCTTCCTGTGCCCCGGTAAAGCTGTTTAGGGGTAGGATCCTGTATCGCTTCTGTCACTCACCTCTTGCAATTTCCTTTTGGAAGAAGTGTATCTGGTTGGATGTTGTACTAAAAAATGTATCTGAAAGTCCTGCTCCATTAAAAGCTTTTTGTATTTGCCAATTTGTATGTAGGACATCCAATTATTTTAAACTATGTTTCTTTTCAATGAGGTCTGCCCGTTTTTCTTCTGCATTTTGAAGCTGCATTTTAAAATTAATATGGAAGAGCAGGAAAAAGGATTATTTGTTACCTCTGTTCGCCTTGTCTTGTCCTTTACCTGTTTGTGAAGAATTTGTTAAGAACCGTTATATTTAAACATTTACTTTTGCTTTTCACAGGCAAGCCTGGGCTTTCGTTGGTGTCATAGGTGGTGGAAATTCTTCCTGTAATGAATCAGTGAGAAACTATGAAAATCACAGCACTGGTGGGAAAGCTCTTGCTCAGAAAGAGTTTTTCACAGTCGATGGTCAGAAGTTTGTTGTGAGAGCTTACAGCGAATGGAATGATGGTAGGAAAGCATTTTGTGAAATCCTGCAGCTGGGGAAGAAGTAAAAAATATTGTGTATGTGTTTTTCACTAGAACTGTTGGTTGCAATTTAAATTTCTGAGTGCTGCTGCAAGTTTGTTTTCTTTTTTTTCTTCTCACTATAGATGACGTATGAGGACACAGTTCTTCAGTACAACCTATTTTCTCAATTTATTTGTGTACAGTATGTGAACAGCATAACATTAAGAGTCTTCATTTTTAATAAATATAAGGGGTCTTATAAAAGGCTGAAACAGCCTTTTTCTTTTCTTTTAGTAATTTGTCAGTCATTTATATTTTAAACCTAAGCTTCTGAGTTGGTGATTATGATCCTAAAAACAAAACTTGGTAGAAGCCAAGAGAAAGCTTTTATTCTTGTTACAATTTTCTGTTGGTGTTTGATGCTGAACTTCAGGCAGCCTTTCTCATACCAAGTTGAATCTGTGGTATAAAGAGCCTGGAAGGCCTACTACTCATTTGCTTTTATCCTTTATTCATTTTTGTATTTAAGATATCTTTTGATCTGAGTTTTGCTTTTTATGGGCAGTCACCTTTTTCTGTTTATAGAATTACTAAGCAATATTGTATTTGCCTCAGAAGAATTTTTTTAAGGTAGTCGGATATTTATTTGTTAAGTAATTGAGCTAGTTGGTACTACTCCTTTACTGTTCATTACAGCCCTATGCAAATGTATACACATATATTTTTTAAAAATAGATATTTTACTTGTTGATACTGTAGAGTTAGAGTCAAGAGTAAGCAAGAGTTGCTGAACTTATGCACATACATCACAAGGCAGCGATACACCATGTGTGTGTATTTTAGCCTGCCAAACTGTTTTATTAGTTTTGAATAAAAAGGAAAGTCCCCTTACTTTGTTTTGCCATGTCCTTGATTACATCTGAGTTTTAAATGGCAGAAAAATGTCATTTGAAATGAGTAGAGGTAGCTGGACCTACAAATTGTTGCCTTATGATATTAGGGTTGTTTTAAAAAAAAAAATGCATAGAGTTTTTTCCTATCACTGTTAGTTCCATCTTTTCCATTCGTTTTATCTGAGATCCACCAAATAAGCATGCTGTAATGGTATCTCACACTGGCGTGTTTCAGAGCAGAATTGTACTTCAGAGGGCCTAGGAGCTTGTGAAGTCTCATATGTTTCTTATTAGTATCTTCTTGGAGATGGTTTCATATAAAGGTGAATATAATCTTACATTGTGTTTACTTTTTTTAATTAGGTGTCCCAATTTCAGGCTTCCAGGTAGAAGCTGTAGGTGGAGTGATACTGAATCTTCTGGATGATGTTAGTAGTTGGGAGCCTGGAGACCGTATTGTGGTTGCAAGTACAGACTATTCAATGTATCAGACAGAGGAATTCACCCTCCTTCCCTGCCCAGAGTGTACCAAGCATCAGGTCAAAGTCAAAGGTATGAGAGAATTCACCACTTGAAGATTCGTGTGAAATACGTATTCACAGTGGTACACCCCAGACGGGTTCCTTTCAGCGGGAGCAGTAAAGAACAGCCTGTTCACCTATCTCTGTATTGTTTTGTTGCCATATACAGGAACGTGTACTTCTCCTTGCTATAAAATTGCTCTGTATAATGTCAGGTCTGCCTCGCAGCTGACCGTACTAACTTTTCTTTCTCCTTTCTTCCTAGGCTCATTGAATGCTTTAGTTTTCTTCCAAGAGGATTATACTTGTTTTCCTTTCTTGGCTCCTTTCTGTCTCTTCACTAGTTCTCTTTATACGTGCTTGAATGGCTGTTGTGTTCATTACCATTTCCTTTGCCTTTAGTGCCCTTCCCATCTTTTGAAGTGTTATCGTTATAATTTTTTCTGTTGTTATTAAAAAAGGAGAAAGGAAAAAAAAAAAGAAGAAAAAAGAAATGGCAATCTTTGAACCTGTCTCTCCCCCTGCCCAGATCCCCCGCCACCAGCAAAATGGTTACGAAATAAATGGCACTTCCAGGCCTCTGCTCACACAGGATATCCCTGAGTAGTTGCAAGCTGTTTTTCCTTTGGGCACAATGTGTGCAAAATGGTCACGCGTGTTGTTGACTGTTTCCTTTTTTATCTGAGTCATTCTGCTTGACTTCAGAAGAGCCTCCCATGGGACTGGCTCCCCGGCTCTGCTGGCGTCTCTGTTTTCCTTTTGCCACCCTGTGCCTGCTCTGTGCCAGTGCCCTCCTCCTTGGTGATCCACCAGCCTCAGGTCTTGAGCT
This sequence comes from Gavia stellata, assembly GCF_030936135.1. NCBI lineage: Eukaryota > Metazoa > Chordata > Aves > Gaviiformes > Gaviidae > Gavia > Gavia stellata. The sequence continues at coordinate 41,384,792 of NC_082637.1, forward strand.
TCCCCTCTCACTCCCTTCTGGTAGGCTGCAGCGTCAGTCTGTAGCACCAACTAACTAGTGTTATTCTGCAGTATTAGTTTGCAGCAGCTGATTAGTGCCCTTCGGGCTGGTTTTGTCCCATTCACCTCTGTACGGTGCGACTTCCTCTTCTTCAAACCGCTCTTCTCCTCTCTTTCTCCATTCTCGGAAGTTTTCTGTGAACACCCTCAAACTTTCCTGTACCTCTGTGTCTTAAGGGACTGCCAGTTTGTATCTCCACTTCACAGTGCAGTTTGCATCCCACAGCGTTCGTTAGCGTGGGTCAGATATGTTTTACTGCGTTGTGAAGTCCCAGATATGGAAAAAGTATATCTAAATTCACCTTATTTATACATCGGAGAATACCAGGGTGTGTGAAGCCGCAGAGCTGACTTAGTGCCATTGAGTGTGACACTTCCTGGGCTTTGTTCTGAAGTGTCTCAGGTTGTATGTGTTGTTGAGCACAGTATTTTAAAGAGGAAACTTAACTTGAAGGTTGCAGTACAAACTTTAAGAAGGTTTTTGTCACCACTGAATAGTATATGTGCAAACTCTGTTTCATCTCAGAAATCATGTGGTGTGAAAAAGCAGCTGCTTTTACAGGATTTAAAAAAAAGAACTAAAAAAAAAATTTTTTTTACAAGATCTACAATATGGCATATAATATATTGGTTATTTTTTTGAGAAGAAATGCTGTCCAAACTATATCTAGATCTTTAAGATGTTAAAGGAGATGAACTGTCCCATCTTGTTTATTTTTTTTCACCCCCAATATCGAGTTTCCTTTATTATAGTAACGGATACTGTTTAACAAATCCCCAAACCACTGTATATATTCGTTCCACAAGAAATGAATTTTCTGTGGAATGGCAAACTTGACATGCTGAAGAACTTGCCATCTTTTGAAATTACTTACATTTTTTGCTAAGTTTTCAGCTATTTTGGCCCCCTTGTAGTAGGAAAACTAAAACCTATTGTTTTCTAGGAGGCCTAGTTGTTCTTTCTTCTCTTCGTTTATGTATGCTAGTCAAATATAGGGAAAAACAATAGTTAATCCTTCAAGGAGAGGGGTGCAGTCCCATTTACAGACATCTATTGTCTTTTTAAATCCTCAACAGCAGGTACAGTATTAATACCACTCTTGGTTCTGTTTCATATTGTGGTAATGACCAGTTTAGGCTTGTATCCTTTTGTAAGCTTTGAAGGGATAGCGACAGTCTGTATTCAGGGAATCAATAAATGGGGGGAGAAAAACCCCAAGGGGAAAAATTCTTTTTAAAAAATAAACACATAAATCCATTTTTTTAAGGTTTACAGGACCAGGTACTTTTCTTGGTTTGTATAAACAAAGAATTGATTGTTTCTTTGGAAGAACAGCGTAAAACCAGAGTATCTTGATTTTCCTAATTTTAATTTATGCGTCCTCAGAATAGCTGTGTAGGAAAGAGCAAGTTTAGTTAGGAAAGCAAATCCTTTTTTCTTTCAGAGGATGAATACAGTATTTTCTAAAGGTGTTTTGGCCTTATTTTCGGTTCTTAATTTTTCTTCAGAACAGATTAAACAGTCGGCATCTTTTTTTCTTTTAAAGCAAGGCTGCATCTATGTTTCATTAAAAACTGTCTAGATACATTGGATTAATTGAAACTTTTTTGGTTTTTATCCATTGTGTTCACAAACTATTGGATTGAAATTAAGATGCACTTGCAAATAAAATGTTGGGATTTGCTTAGTATTACTTGTCTACTAAAATGAAAAATACATAGACAGCACTTTGTGTTGGAAGGAAACATGGAGTAGCATGCTTGATTCATCATCCTGCAAGATGCTTGACTATTACTGAGTCAACCGCAGTCTGGAAGAGGGGGAATTTGTTTGGTGTTAGCTGGGTTAATGTTTATCATCTAACAATTATGTGCTTTTTGTCTGCCTTAGCATAGCACGTTAAGGCATCAGAATGCATGGGGTTTGTTGCTACAATTAGCTTGCTTATTAAAAACTAAACCAACTTATTTTATATCAATGACAAATCTTTCTCCTCCCCCCCCTTCAAAACTGTTTTTGGACAGAAAATCCTCAGTTTCCTCATGTAGGAGAAGTTATTGATGGAGTGGACATGAGGGCAGAAGTCGGAGTTCTTACGAGGAACATCTTAATCAAGGGGGAAACAGAAAATACCTGCTATCGTGAAAAGGAGTGTCAGTTCTTCAATTATGATACATTTGGTGGACATATCAAGGTCTGAAAAACATTTTAAAATAGTTTTCTGTCCTGTAAAGGCATACTGAGGACAAAGATTAATGCTAAACTTGGAAGGATTTGAAAACTTCAAGAACATCAATTCATACAGTTGCTTTGTGTAGAAATGACTTTGTTCTCAGCTTTCCCAAAATTAGAAAAACTTAGTCTGCAAAATTGGAGGAAGGAATATCAATGAATGCAATGTTGTGGAAGTATCCACCATATATTCCAACGTTGAGAGGCAGGGATTAAACCTTACAAGTGACGTCCGCACATGTGCATCCTGTAATATTACAGAATAAAGTTTGATCTCCCTTTTCTGTCTTCCCTCCTTCTTCACTGCATTTCTCCCTCCCCAAATGATAAGCATTGAATCCTAGAGATTTGCCTCATGTGAAATTGGCCACTAGAGACAGACGTGGGGAGGAAAGAGACTGAGTTGGGCCATGGTGTTTTTCAATTTCTTTAAAAATTGAAAATACTAAGGTTATGTAAAGGAAACAGCTTCTAATTTTTTGTATTACCATAAATATAAAGAAAGCTGAGGGAAAGCGGTATTATAGAAACTAATATTAAAACTCATATTCAGTCATGTTTTTAAATGAAAGGATTGAGCAGCAGGGTATCAGCTCTTCACTGATGCTGGACAAGTTTGAGGCCTTTTATTTTAAATGCAAATGTATTTGTGCTCATTATGTGCCGGTCACAGTTTAAATCTCTTTCTAATGTATTTGGATGCAGATTTTAATTTTATAGTTGTGGACATAATGGTGGGAAAGAAAATATGCCCATTCCCTACTGTGTGGCAGCTTTTGTTTTGTGGAAGAGAAGTAGGTGGGCTCAAAGCAGTCTTTTGTACCTAAGATAATGTAATGAAAGAAGATAATGACAAGCTGTGAATCTTGCAAAGCATGACCTTGATTGCCACAATAGCGCAAATACAGCAGACCCCTCAGATGTCTGAAAGATAGAACAGAAAACAAACATTTTGAGTCATCAAAGTTGTTAAACTGTTCCCAGGAGACTGTTCAGAGTAGCTGAGTGTCTGCTGCCAAACCTAGACTTCAGCACTAAAAGCATTTTCAGCTTATGTTAATTGTGCGCGCTCAAGCAGAGGGAGCTGAGGCAGTAGCAAATGTTAGTGGCCTCCTGGATCGTGCTGGATTTTCTACTGGTCACTGGGACAGTAGCATAAAGGAGGCTTAGTGGCAGTGAGGGGAGGTGTTGGTTTGTACTTTTATGACTGCATTAGTGCTTTTAAATGTTAAGAGTCGGAGATCTCAGGGATGGCTGGTTTTGACCATCCCTCTGTATTTTAGGCATACAAACCTTAGGAGTGCAATTAGAGGAGGGGAAAAAAGAAAAGTCTGTATGTACTTTGTCCTCTAGGGACATTAATAATACAAAAATGTTTATTTTTGGTAAATATCCAGTACAGGTAAATTAATAACAAAAAAAGGTTTTCTCAGCTTAGCTCCTTGCAGTTTAGGTGTTGCACTTTGGTTTCTGGTTTTGTAGGAGGTTAGGTGGAAGAAAATACTTTTTTGCTTTCCTGTGTTACTGGTACAGCACCATTAAGTTTTTACTTTGTATTAGGTAGCCTTACTGTGAAGTTGTGTGATTCAGAAGGCAATTTCATATGTTCCTTAATAAAGAAGTTCCTCTGGAGTGCTGTGCCCAGTTCTGGGTTCCCATTGCAAAGAAGATGTAGATGCACTGGGGTGTGTCCAGTGAAGGCGGTGTGTTGGAGTACATGATGATGAGTGAGGAGGAGCTGGGAGAACAAGGCTTGTTTGGTGTGGGGAAGGCGGAGAGGAGGCATCTCGTTGCTTTCTTCAAGCACTGGGGAGGATTCAGAGAGGCCAGAGCAATTCTTGGAGGTGCACAGTGATAGGACAAGAGGCAATAGGACTGAGCTTCAACAAGGCAAGTTCTGCTTAGATACCAGTGAAATGAAAGGGAAGAATGAAGTAATGTCATATGAGCATCTCTGTGGCTGGAGGTATTCCTTGGGCGATGTGCTGAGCAGCTGTCTTTAAGCTGACCCTGTACTGAGCTGGCAATTGGACTAGGTATCTCAACAGATTCCTTTGAATCTGTATTATTCTGTGATTTTATTAAACTAAGCCTGTCCCACGTGGGCTACGCTGGTGCAGCTTCAGTATAGACAGGCCCTGGTGTGGGTGACTTGTGTTTATTTGGACAGTACGTGGTTATACATAAAGAATATTTAATATGCCAGCTGGTAAAGACCAAACACTGAAGTGTGGCATCATGTCTGGTGAAAATTGCTCTGGTTTAGCCACATGGAGATTTAGCTTTTACACTTATTTATGAAGGATACTGTTTTGTAAGGCAGGGGATAGAGCAAGACAGTAACCATCATTCTAACTTTTGTTGTGTTGGCCTGTGGTAACTGTGTACATCTAAATTCTGGTTAGATGTACATCTGGTATAGATGATGTATTAACTTAAATTTCCATTGGTTAAAAAGCAAATAGTTGGTTATTCATTCTGGACTTCTCATATTTTTAGATCTTGAAGAATTTTACATCTGTTCATCTCTCCTATGTGGAATTGAAGCAAATGGGCCAGCAGCAGATTGGAAGTTACCCTGTTCACTTTCACCTTTGTGGGGATGTGGATGAAAAAGGAGGTTATAGTTTTAAGACTTACCTGGAAGGTCTTTCCATTCATCACTGTTTTTCCAGATGTGTGACTGTTCATGCAACTAATGGCTTGCTGGTAGGTGCAAGGAGACTAAAATATAGTGTGTTGAAATAAATGTTGTAAAGAGCATTTACAGCAAAAATAGTCCCTTCCCTTCAAGTGTAATGCTCAGCAATGTTTTTTTATTGCAAGACGTAAATGAACAAGTGCAAACAGTAACTTATTTTTAACAGCTCTCAGCATTATGTTTTTTCAGATTCTTCCAGGCAGCTAAGCTCTCCAGACATAGTAATGTGCTTGTAAGGGATAAATAAAACTATGTTTGAATCATCTGAACTGCTGATACTGAAGCTTCACTCTGCAGCTGTGCCAAGATAGTAAAACTAAATGGTACTTGTCAAATAAATCTCAGTAAATGCTATTGCTACTGACATAATGAACTTGTATTTCTGCAGATAAAGGACACCATTGGCTATGACACACTAGGTCACTGTTTCTTCACAGAAGATGGTATTGAGCAGAGGAATACTTTGTTCCACAACCTTGGGCTAGTCACGAAACCAGGCACTCTTCTTCCTACAGATAGAAACAGCAGCATGTGTATTGGTATTAGGGATAAAGTGTATGGAAGTTACATCCCAGTGCCAGCCACAGACTGCATGTGAGTATTTCACAGTGAAAAAGTAAAATCAAACCAGCTGCAGCAGTTAAGCTGCTGATGATTTCTTGACAATATATGGATGGGAACCCTTTTATGTATAATTTAATGAATGCAGACACCGTAAATGTAGTCCACGTACTAGTAATATTAAAAAAAAATAAATTAGTGTTTAGTCTTTTATTAAAGAGAAAAAAATTGTTATAGAAAAAAAAGTTGTTTTGTAGGGAGATTGTTGTTCTTGTGATACTTGTTCAATAGACTTTTAAGGCCAAATCTTTACTTCTGTGTAAAGGCACGCGCATTCTCAAGTTGTGACCACTAGTTTTTCTGCATTCTACTGATCTCTTGTAGAAGCTTATTAAAACAGTTTATCATTGCACAGAGTATCTGAATGACATTAAATAAAATACTCTGCATTGAACTAACGAAGCATTTTTGACTTCTAAATGTTGGGGGGCTTTATGATTTTTATTCCGCACGTGAAGTAGTGACTTCAGACATCAGTTTAGCTTTTTCTGATGTGGTTGTTACAAAGGGGAGATATTTCTGTAGGAGCTAGAGCTTTTCAATACTAAATTCTTTCTGAATAATATTTCAGGGCAGTTTCGACATTCTGGATTTCTCATCCCAACAATCATCTTATAAATAATGCAGCGGCAGGTTCACAGGTGAGGCGTATGGATGTAATTCAACACAAACTACTCATGCCACTGGTATTTGTAAAACCTGTAACACTTGCACTGCCAAAAATATACACATTTTTCTTTTTATATATGAATATGTTCTTTGTATGGTTGGTAGCATATTGGCATTACAAGTGCAGGGTTTGTCTAGGTGTCCATTTAAGAGATGCCAAAAATCTTTGTTCTGTCTGGAACAAAGGAGATACCTTCCTCTTTGTAGTTAATAGACCTGAAAATAGTGTTGATGTGTTTATGTAGAAATAAATCCTTTTATTTCGAGAGAACTAGTACATTTCATTTTAAGGCTTCTGTATTTCCTGTAGGTTGTCATGAGTTTACTGTGTGACCACTCTGCAAGACTTGTCTTCATAGCTGTAGTCATTGGAATTAAAAACGACTACAAAAAAAGTCCAGTGTGTAAGAAACAGCTAAAACACTTTTATTGTCAGTCATTAGTCATTTGTTTCCTATCAGCGACTGCTGTTAAGTTTTTACTTGTTGTGAACCTTATATTAGTGTAAATCTCTTGTCACAGCTGCTTGCGAAGTAAAGCTGAACTACTCAGTACATGTTGTGAAGGAGGGGACTGGAGACTTTTCTGAAGAGATTAGCGGGAATCAAAAACAGGAAAGGTTTTTGGTGGTGGTGTTGCAAAGGCTCCGGTGCTGGAAGTAGAATATGAGTGCGTGTCAGTGTAGTCTTAGGCACAGAACACATTATAAACTGTTATTAATAGAACAGGATTCAAAATATTTAAATGAATTGAAATATCTGGAGTATAAAAAAAATTTAAAAAATTTTGTTTGTGTGTTCTGGCTTTTGTGGGGTTGTTTTTTTTGGACAAACTTTTCTGGTTGGCTGTCTACCACTAGGAAGGATCTGGACACACTTATCAAATCAAACCAGTTCTTCTCTTCCCAGCGCAATGTCTTTCCCTCTTGCCTGCTTTATGTAATATTCCTTTACCTTGTTTTAGGATTGCACACTAAGTTAAAGGAAACAGCTTCCTTGATCTGGTGCTTAAAACCTGCAAGGTCCTTTTCTGCTTCTGTAGTGTATCCCAGTAAATGTCACTTCCTTTTGTTACCAGAATGTGTGTGGTCAGAGCAAGCATTTGTGTATGTTATGAAGTTTTGCCACTCTGATATACCTCCCTTGCATGGATGTAAATACATTATATAAAGGGACTACAGCTTATTATGTTTCAGAAACAGAATACTTCAACTATGTTGATACAAACTCTGCAGTGTAGAGCTTTTGCTGGTATAACTGTAACAATTCGCAAGCAAATAAAATAATTTCATTGCCACGCCTCCCCCACCCCCCTCAGCTCCTTCATTACACAATGAAGCCTATTGTAAGGGTGTATCAGCAATAGATGTTTCTTTTGTTTGAGCTGTATATGAGAGGGGAGGAAAACCTCTTTTTCATTTTTCTGAATGCTTGCAAGTGCTTAAGGAGCTTTTACGTTTATTAAACTTTTTTCCAAGCATCAGGATGTGTTTTGAATAAAAATTACTTTAGTCTGCCAAGCACAGAGCTGTATTTAATTATATGTGAAGTAAGATTTTGGTATTTTTATTAATGGAACATCCACATTTGCTTTGGAATTGTTAATCACCAGAAATGTCAAAGTGTGTCATCATTACGGATGGGAATATGTTACTGAGAAGCAGAATTTCCAGGACTGTTTGGAAAATGAGTATATTCTCAGAGTGAAATGCGTGAAATCTTTTAAGCCAGAGTGAATTGGCTTTGTCCACGTTTCTTGAGCAGGGGGATGATGACTGTTTTTCAGGAGATGGAGCACTCAGTATGCAGTGTTTCTATAGCTACTGTTTAACCCTTTAATGTGCCTTATGCAATGTTTTTTTTTTTTATTTTATAAGGGCACAGTTGTAGGTATCTGCTGTGCAGGTGCTGTTGCGATGCCACCTCTTGTGAACCCAGATGTGGTTGAAGGGAGAACTTCTATAGGACTCGTTTAGCAGATAAATCCAGGTTCTTTAAGAGCAGGGATGTTGAAGTGGAGAAAATGAACAGATGCTGAAATTATTACTGCATGTTATTGGCACAGTGCTCTGAACTGGCCAGACTTTTTGATGTGCTTTTTCCCTTCTTCTGAAAGCTCTTGTGGGTGTCTTGGCTGTGTCATTAAATTCTGATGTAAGCAGAGATGAACAAACCTTAGTCAGGCTGTAAGAGTAAGGAGGAGAAGAGGGTTTTGAGTACTTTACTGTAAATGGTATGATTTTACTAGTAAACAAAGGAAAATCAAGTGTATGTGATGAAATATAATTGAAATGCAAAAATTACGTTAACTCTGACACTTTTCTGGTTTGAAATACTAGAGGAGCTTTAAATGGGTGGTGTCACATGGCTTCACTGAGAAGCAAAACACTTTAGTGCATATTATTCACTAGAATATAGCCTTATTTGCAAACTTCTGCTTTATCACTGGGCAGTTGTTTGTAGACTTTATTTTGAAAAATATATTCCATTATACACAGTTGGTTTGGGCTATGATCTTACTCACTTCCTTACTTAAAATATCAGAGTTCAACTTAGAATACACTTATTTTTTGATTACAGCTATTAGTGCTGATGTTTCTATCGGAGTCACTTATAACTAATGTCATTCTCTCCTTACTTGCAGGATGCTGGAATATGGTATTTGTTCCACAGGGTTGCTACAGGAGATTCTCATAGTTTAGCCATTGAAACCAAGTCAGAGCTTACACCCCTAGGAATCTTCTATAACAACAGGGTTCATTCTAATTTTAAGGTAATGTATTATTTCATTAAAAAAAAAAAATCGAAGTTCTTTCTTTGCCACTATTCTATATTAGGACTTGCCTGTTTATATTTTAAGCGGGTTAGGTGATGGATTCATGTGGTGTTTGAACTGCATGATTCTATCTAGGTATTGTAGAACGGTGTATAATCAGCATGTGTATAGTTTCCTGCCACATTTCAAGTATTCACTGTGTTTCATATCTTCGTAAGGCACAAACAACTAATATCAATTATACTTCTAATGAAATACATTTGTCTCAGAAGTAGCATTTCAGATGCTACTCTCTTACTGATGGCATTGTTTTCTACTCTGAAGAAAGCTAACCCTTGAAGTATCAAAGTTTATTACAGTTGTGATTAATCTAATAGCTTCCTAGAATAGCTGTGACTTGTTCTCCTGCGTCTCTAATGTACAGTAACTCAGGTGTTTGCACATGGTGGCACAGTCTCTTACTAGAGACTAAGCTTCCAGGTTGCCTTCAGGAGCCCAGCCATTGGCAACAGTTTTTAGTTAGAGGGTTCTCAGCCTAGATACAGACATTCAGCATTGTTTATTGATGTGACTTTAACTACTTTTCCACATTCAGCGAAGTGAAGTTAGTCCTTAATGTAACAATTTCATTTGGAATCTAGCTGCTCTGTGTGTATGTGTGTATATATATAAAAAATATAATGACATTTACAAAGCCACTTAACTTTAAACTTCAAACACAAATAAATATTTAACTAATAAAGTTTGGGATCACTATTGGATTTTCTTATCCAAGTGAAATTGATTTTACTTGACAGTTGGTTGTCCGGGATACCAAGAAAAGATGCACTGTTTTATAGAAGTTTGTGTTAATGGTGTGTTTGGGACTGTAGGGCATTTGTTCAGATTGGAATTAAAACATACTGAATACAAAAGTGCATTATAAAGAAAAAAGTGTTTCAGCTGTATTGCTCGTATTATCTCTAAACAAGGGTAGCAGTTTGTGTGCTACAATTCCATGTTAAAAGAGCAAATTCCACTAGCAGGTCTGAGGATCTATTCGTGTAGGAACACTCAATTGTTATCATAATTTGGATCAGAGTTGAAAGCAGCTGCAGGTATTTGTGTATGTAGTTCAGGTTAAATAACACAAATGCTTCCTTCTGCTTCTATTTTCTCAAGTAAATTATGTCATACTGTATTATTGAATTTCAGTTGGATGATTGCTTGGGCAAAAATCAGCTGCAGTGGTGAAGGTAGTTTCGTTTTAAAGTGAAATACAAAGTATTTCTCACAACGGTATTTTTTTCCATTTGTGAGAATATTTTGAATTCACCACAAGATTGGCTTCCAAATTTTCCAGAACAGCATCTGGAAATAAGTGTAAAACCTCAAATAGTTAGATGTTGTGAAAGAAATCTGAAATGGACTTTAATGATTTTCCATTACTTTTTTTTAATCCCAGGCAATGCTTTTTCTCTGCCCAAATTAGCCTAGACAGATGCTGGTTTTCCCTTAGACAATACGTCAATTAAGGCCAAACTGAAAGATCTAAGAGTTTCTAATACATGTATTGAATGCAATGTAAGGTTTAAATTATAGAAACTTAATGCTTACTCTATCTTTAGTTTTGGATAGTATAAATTTTCTTTCCTTGCTTGTTTCAGGCTGGTTTGTTCATTGATAAGGGTGTTAAAACAACTAATGCTAGCGTTGATGATCCCAGAGAATATCTTTGTTTGGACAACAATGCAAGGTAAAGGATATTGTCTTTCAAGTGAGTGAAAAATGGCAAAGTTCTGAGATTGCTCAGGAAATCATTTTTAAGGATGTCAGGAAAAACATTTTTAAAACAATGTATTTGTGTATAAATAATAATTGAACAATAAGTTCGTATGTATTTTTTTCCCTCATTTGTTCATCTGTTTTGGGAACATCAGAGTATGGTGTGCCTTAAAGGAGTTGGCTGTTTCTTTTGAGCCCTTGTTCAGGGTAGTTTTCAGCCTCTTTAGACACTGTTTTCAACATGCTCTACTGTCATGCTTAAAGTATTTTCTGGAATTGCTGGTAAAATTAAAGTCTTTCTTTAAAATCTGCTCTTGTGATTTGTCACTCAATTTTAAACAGTTTTTAGAAAAAGGATTAATAGAACCAAGTCATACATCCACTTGCGCTTCCTGCCATACCTTCTAGACTTGGAGATCATAGCACAGTGGTACAGTTTTACTGCAGGCTATTTGCGGAGCTAGTAGTCAACCGCATTTTCTTTAGTTTACAAAGTGAGAGAAAATAATGGAGAGTCTAGGAAAATTCCAGGTTATACTGTGCCTGATTATGTTGTACTGAACTTCAAATAAAGTGGCCTGGGATAGTGGTTAAATGATAATATTGAATAACTGTATCCATCAACATTTTATTGCGGCAGCTAAGCATTAAGACTGAAAATATAGTTCATAAGATTATCTTTATTTCTGATGGACTTGTGTTTAGGATGAGGATAGTTAAGTGATAGTTGCAAATGCAGAAAGTTCCCAGTTTTGGTGATACTCGAAACGTCATGATTTGGAAATGACCTCGGTCGTTCGGAGTTTTGACAGAAAACCCATGTAACCCTTGTGGATTACCTCAGTCATAGCAGGTAGTCAGGAGGAACATATGAGGGGCAAAATGCCCTGTAAGAACCTGTCGTGTGTTGACAGGGCATCAACAGAGGATGCGAGAAACTTAGTGCATGAGATGTGGTTCATGTTTCACGGCAGCCAAAGAAGTAATGAAGCACTTTGTAACTACGTGAGACCACTCACGTAGATCATTGTACATGGAACCGAACTGAAGGGGTTTAAACATTAATTGAGGAGCCTGAGACTGTCAAAACCAAACATTCACCCATTCTGCCCTTCGTCCCCTGGAGGGGGGGGGCACAGAGCAGATCCAAATTAGAGTACAAGGTGATCAGGATAAGGGACATATATATCTTTACAAGCTGAAAACGCATTTTTGTAATGTATTACTTTTTTCTCTGGGGATTATCTCTTGGGGATAATCAAGTGAAACCTTCCACTAGTCTTTAATCGGGCTGTTTCTTCCTGTAGTCTAAAACAGATTCCAGACGTAACTTGCCGTTTGAGACCATCTTGGTAGCAATGCGGAGTGTCTGGGTTGGAATAGAAAAATCTCAGGTGTGCTCAAAGAAGGAGCACTCTTTAGTGTCAGAAAAGTTTGAAAGATTTGAAGGACCAGTTAGACAAACCTCCAGCTGTTTTTGTATAGTGCATGTCAGCCCTGTGTATCCTTCCCAAGGAGCTTTAATTCCCTCCATCAAACTTTCACATTAATGCTGCAATACAAGTGCTGAGGGAGTACTTTGGGGGAGGGCAAAAAGAAGAAGCAAGGGGATAAAAGGAGGTGAGATGCAGCTAAAGAATCTCAGGGAGAATGAGCAAAAGCCTGTGAGAGTTACTGGAAAAGAGAAGTTTTATGTTCCTGCTTCACTATACTCCGAAGACACTTCTCCAGAAATAGAGAGCTAGAGATGCACCTGGTTTTGGCTTCGGTCATTCCAAACATGAAGCAGAGTGAATTTTGCCCATCAGATGAGCATGAGTTTTTATCTTTCAGGCTGTCTCAGCCCAACATATATGACAAATGTAAAACAAACAATATTCTTATATTGAGTGTTTGGATTTTTATCTGTCCCAGGTTTCGACCTCATCAAGATGCAGATCCTGAAAAGCCCCGAGTTGCTGCCCTGATTGACAGATTAATTTCTTTCAAAAACAACGATCATGGGGCCTGGGTCAGGGGAGGGGATATACTCATTCAAAACTCTGGGTAGGTATCTGGAAGCAAACAGCTGCATGTTGTTAAGAAGTTTCCCCTGAAGCTTTGTTTATGAAAATACATTATAACAGGGTTATAAGAAGACTGATGCTTAACTCAAGGAACTTCTCAGTATCTTGAACCATTTTCACACCATCCCTCTACTTTAAATGAAACAAGTTTATATGTCATTAGATGAGAACCTGCCTTAAATGGCAAAAAGAAACTATGTAATAAAAAGAGGTCTGAAAGTTGGTAGAGACAGTAAATTTATACTGAGGTATCTGTGGTTTCCCTGAAGCTCTCAACATTCCTGCTTAAAATATATAGACAATTACTTGATTTTTTAACAGCAATGTTTTTATAGGAGTTAAGTGTGTGGTAGTTCTAAATTCCATTAATAGAAAAATTCAAGCTTTCTGCAGTGCATAGCAGGATATGCTCTTACAGTGATTTATTGTAGGATAATCCAGAAAACATGACTGAAGCTTTGAACTTTCTTTTAGGTTTGCAGACAATGGAATAGGTTTGACATTTGCTAGGTGAGTACTTTATGTTAATCACTTCTGGTTTTTCTTGCCTAGAAGCTTAGAAAATATGCATCCACCTATTAAAAGTAATAGGTATACTTTCATAAGGCTATGGTTTCATTTTTGGGCACAGTTCTATTTTTCCAGTGGAGTGGATGATGTTACAAAGGCTGTAAACTGACACAGCTGCCAAAGCTTGCACTTTAATTCAACCTGTGTTTGATTTACACCACAATTTACTGCCCCTTCACCAGAAGGGTTATGTTTATCCAGGTATTTTTGGCATTGTATGATTCTTTAGGCAGTTTTGATTTTTCCTCCTGAACAGTTGAAAGTGAGTAATGGAAAAGAAAGGGGATGAGCATTTAAAGGGGGAAAAGTCTCTTCCTAATAAAAAGAATCAAGTAACTTACGTAGTAAGCCAAAACTGCTGCCACTTAGGTTATGACAAACTGGTTCTAGGACTGCAAAAGTGGACTGTAAAAGCAAGACTGCTGCACTACAAAGGGAGATAGAAAATTTAATGCTCAGCTCTCTGCTGGTGTTTCAAACAGTTGGCCTGTAATACTGTTAATGATTAAATTTACTGTTCTGTGTAATGTAAATGAAGTCTAGACTGCTCTGCTTTTGTAGGACTGTTACAGAAGTAAAAGTAGGACTATGCCTCAGTGTGTTCATCTGCTGGAGAGTCTTGGCTAAAAGCTTATCTCTTACGTTGCTTTGATAGTGATGGGAGCTTCCCAAATGATGAAGGTGCCAGCCAGGAAGTATCTGAGTCACTGTTCATAGGTGAGAGCAAGAATTACGGGTTTCCAGGAGGCCAAAATAAATATGCGGGAACTGGAGGAATAGACAACAAGGCACGCACTCTGCCTAGAAATCGGTAAGTATGTTGTAAGTGAATGAAGTAGAAATAACACAAGAAACGTTCTCTGTATCAAATGTAAGCACCCTTCTTGCTTGAGTTGTGAGAAATTAGGACTCTATTGAAGGTGATGCTCTCTTTTTTTTTTTTAACACTTTGTGTGCAGCTCTGTCACTCTTACCTTTTTGCTGAGTCAATTTTCATCTGATGCTACCACAGGTCATTTTTCTGTAGCGATTTAAGTTATCCTACTTTTAATGAAACCTTAGTCTTAAACAACATTTGGGCCTGGAAGAGAGAAAGAAAAAGCATTCACATAAAAGGATTTCAAGGGTCAGTTTAGGACTAGAGACTACCGTCTCTCTGTGACAAATCCCAGTCTGTGACCATGATATTTTTCTTTTCTCTCTGGCTTGCTGTGATGCCTGTTTAACATAGTGCCAAGTCCTACCCTTGCCATGGAATAGGAAAGAAGGGTGAGGTAGATCTAGGCTGCCCTGGTTTTTTGCTGCTTAGCTATTTAGAGGGAAGAAGTTAATGTGGTGGTGATATATGAGGTATTTAGTCTAGTTGAGCAGAATCACAGAACAGTTGAGGTTGGAAGGGACCTCTGGAGGTCATCTTGTCCAACTCCCCTGCTCAGTCAGGGCCGCCTAGAGCTGTTTGTCCAGGACTGTGTTCAGGCAGTTTTAATATACCTCCAAAGACAGAGATTCCACAACCTCCCCGGGTAACCTGTGCCAGTGCTTGGTCACCCTGACAGTGAAGAAGTTTCTCCTTATGTTCAGGAGGAACTTCCTGTTTTTCAGCTTGTGCCCATTGCCTCTGGTCCTGTCATTGGGCACCACTGGAAAGAGCCTGGCTCTGTCGTCTTTGCACTATTCCTTCAGAGATTCTTATACATTGATGAGGTTCCCGCCTGAGCCTTCTCTACTCCAGGCTGAACAATCTGAGGTCTCCCAATGTTTCTTCCTATGGGAGATGCTTCAGTCACTTAATCATCTTGTTGGACTCTCTCCATACCTCTGTGTCTGTCTTGTACTGGGCATAAGCACTCTACGTGCAGCTTCGCCAGTGCTGAATAGATGGGAAGGATTACCTCCCTCAGTCTGTTGGCAACACTTCTCCCAGTGTAGCCCAGGATACCATTTGCCTCTTTGCAGCAAGGGCACGGTGCTGGCTTATGGTCAACTTGGTTTCCATCAGGACCTATAGGTCCTTTTCACTGGCACATAGGGTTTTTCCTCCCAGGGTGCAGGACTTTACACTTCCCCATGTTGAACTTCATGAGGTTCCCATCTTCCCATTTCTCCAGCCTGCTAAGGTCTATCTGGATGGCAGCATGACCCTCTGGTGTATCAGCTGCTCCTCGCAGTTTTGTGCCCTCTGCAAACTTGCTGAGACTGTATTCAGCCCCATCATCCACATCACTAATGAAGACGTTGAACAAGATTGGACCCGGTATTGACCCCTGGGGTGCACTACTCGTTACTGGCCTCCAAGTGGACTTCATGCTGCCACCTTATAGGCCCAACCATTCAGCTAGTTTTCAATCCACCTCACTGTCCTCTCATCTGGCCCATACTTCATGAGGATCTTATGGGACACAGTGTCAAAAGCCTTACTGAAGTTTAGGTAGACCATGTCCACTGCACTCCCCTCAGCTCCCAGGCCAGTCATTTAATCACAGAAGTTTATGAAGTTGGTCAAGCATGACTGCCTCTTGCAGAATCTATGCTAATTACTCCTGAGGAGTTTCTTGTCCTTCATGTGCCTTGAAATGGTTTCCAGGATTAGCTGCTCCATCAACTTCCTGGGGATCAAGCTGCGACTTACCAGCCTGTAGTTCCCTGGGTGTTCCTTCTTGAAGTTAGAAGTCACATTTGCTTTCCTGCAGTCTACAGGCACTTCTCCCATTTGCCATGATCCATAAAAGAGCAGGTGGTATTATTCTCCTGCTGTATTTCCCGTATTGGGAAAGGGGCACATTTGCAACTGGACAGTGATAGCTTTTCTAACAGGAAAATTCAAGAGAGTGGGGGATTTTATCACTCATTAGATAAGTACAGAAACAAGATTTCCTTTACTAAGATCTAACCTGAAAGTCATTCTCTTAATGTTGCTTTCTTGATTCCTCTGAGGGGAAATGTATTTATGACACAGAATCAGGCTTGTCATGGATTTTGTTACAGGATGCTATGAATATTTGCTTGCATTAACAGGACATTTCCAATCAGAGGCTTTCAAATTTATGATGGACCTATTCACCTTACCAAGTGCACATTCAAAAACTTTGTACCGACTCCAGACAGATTTACCAGTGCAGTTGGATTCTTGATGAAAAATCCATGGCAGATGACACCAAAAAACAACATTTCTCTTGTGAAGTTTGGTCCGAATGTAAGTTTATTACAAGTTTTCTTTTAATTTTGCAAATGGCTTTCTTTTCTTCTTACTGTATTTAAAATAAACATCCAAGGGCCCTAGGTCATGTTTTCCATATATCCCTACTCCAGTGTTTCTCTCTTGGTTGGAAGTCACTCAAGTTGTATTGTTTGTCTCCCAAGCAAAAAATAATAGCAAGGGAGATGCAGGATATGTTGCAATAATGATCTCTTTCACGGTTAATGGTAAAACTGAAAGGAGAGTTTTGTAAGGTTTGGTAATGATTTTTCAGTTGCAAGTATTAACACTGTTCAGAAGTAAGAGCTGGCCTGAGCCTATTACTAAAAATCAAAATGTCTGTTTTGCAAGATTCCACTGTCCTTGCCATAAGGTTTTAAACAAACTTTGTCAAATTCCTGTGTTTCTGCAGGTGTACAAGTGCTAGTCTGTGCTTTGCCTGGGGGAAAAAGATAAATATTTTAATTGTTGTTGCCAGGTTTCTTTGAAAGCTTTCTTTGGAAAACCTGGTCCCTGGTTTGAAGAAGGAGATCTGGATGGTGACAAGAACTCAATATTCCATGATCTAGATGGCTCAGTGACTGACTACAAGGATACCTATGTGGGCAGAATGGATAACTACTTGATTCAACACCCCAAGTGCATTAATATTACAGAATGGAGTGGAGTGGTTTGCAGTGGGACCTATGCACAGGCTAGTACTTGTGTAGCTTTCTGTTTGGGGCAAATCTACAATATGAACAACTTGTGAGGGCAGGGGGACTGTAAGAACTACGAAATTACCTATCTTTGGATTTAAAAATTCTTTGACTTTTAAAAATACTCTTATGCATGTTACATTTCTCAGCCAGTTGTGTATATTGTGTTCCCTTCAGCACGCAAACTGGGAGTACAGTATTGCATTCTGCAAGGTCAAACCAAACGTGTATGCATGGGGTTCTATGTTGCAGCCCTGTCTGCTAAAACATTTTTGTTTTGGAGGTATTTTCTTCCACTGGAGTTCCGTCTGTCGTCTTTTCACAGAGTGGGTTTTGAGGGGCTTAGGGGGCTTTTTATTTATTAAAAATGAAGGTGTTAAATACCACCTTCTGAATACAAATATCACATAGGTTTGATTCCCATTCTGGTTCCCGTTCTGTATGAGTTTGGCCAAGTACCATAGCTGATTCTATATATATTTAAATTTTTTCCACTCCTTCCCCTTTTTTTGTCTGTAAAATGGGCAAAATCTACAATAGTTTTTCAGATAGGGCTGGTCTTCAGGCGATATTTGTGTATTGCGTAACTCAGAACATCAAATTGCAGCGTTTTGGCTAATAATATACTGATTATTCTTCACTATTTCATTTCCTTTTGCACAGTGTCCCAATCTTTCCTCTTTCTTTTCATCCTCCTTAATATCATATAGGTTTATGTCCAAACCTGGAATGGACAGAATCTTTCCATGACTATCGTACGAGATGAGTACCCAGCCAATCCCATGATTCTTCGAGGTATTAATCAGAGAGCTGTCTTTCAACAATACCAGCCAGTAGTGATGCTCCAAAAGGGCTATACAATACATTGGAATGGAAAAGCTCCAAACGTCACCTATCTTTATCTCATTAACTTCAACAAGTATGTTTACTTTCTTTCAAGTCACTGATCCATAAGGCAATACTGAAGTAATGTCCTGTGGAATTAGCGTGCATGAGAGTTAGCAACCATCAGTAAGACTGGATCTTGGGTTGGTTTTTTTTTTCCATAATTACAAATACCAAAGTATGAAAAGCAAGAGATTAATCCATAGACCTGCACCTAAAGTTAAACTTTTGTCCAGTACAATGTCTTTAAGGGAAAATCCCTTGGAGAATGTACAAATAATGAAGTTGAGCAGAATTGGCTTGAATAGTTGATTTTTGTTGTCAGATAAACTTATTAGATGTCTAAAGTATAAAATCAAATATATCCTGAGAGTATCGAAGTTACTATAACATATAATGAAACACTTTGTGTAGAGAGCAGAAGAAAGATCTTCTGGTTGAGGGTTTGGGAGCTTTTTGCATTCCTGTTACTTGTTTTTTGAGTGATCTGTTTGCTGCATATTGTCATCTAAACTGTTCCTATAGTGAATCATACATTTTATTTTGTTTTCAGGAATGACTGGATTCGTGTTGGTCTTTGTTATCAACCTAATACAGATTTTGTTATAGTATTGGAAACCTTTCAAAGGCGGTCATCTGCTCTGTCAAGCAAGGTAGAGCGCTATATGCCTGTATCTTCAATGCTGGAGCTTGAAAAGAATCGATCAGACAAGAAGTTTTACTTTGACAACAGTACTGGGTAATTCCTTGTAACTTGACCCTGTTGGAAGATGTTTTTTAACCTTAAAACGTCCAGTTTGGTAGTGTTAAAAGCAACTGATTGAGACACCTGTGTGAGAAGAAAGCTGTTGCAAAGGAGCCCAAAGCCTGTTTGAAAGAATACTTTATGTGACTTTGAATCTCCAAATACAGTGGTTGTTATTGAAATACTTTCCCAAGAGCACCACAGTAGCCACAGTCATTTCCTAACCCATGCCTGGGGAAAATGTGGTATCCGGTGTGCTGCAGAGCAGTGTCCTTCAGGAAGTAACTTCTAAGTCTTCAAAGAAAATTTGTGCCTTCCTGTTAAATCGAAAATTCTAGACATTTCCAAGAAGTTTTCTGTTCCAAGAACATTCTCAGAATGTAGTTCTGAAAATCCTAATCTGTTTTCAGCCTACTCAACAGTACTTAAAAGTTCTAGTCTCTCTTTCAAAAGTACTTCTGACAGAGGCCACTGAGATCCTTCTGAGAGGTTTAAGATATGGTCAACTTTGAGTAAAATAAGTCCTACATACATCACTTGTGTTTTGCAAACGTTGATCTTTAATTTATAATTTGTTCTCATATTTATTTTGTTCCCTTATCTGCTGCTTTGTCTGTCTGTAGTAAATATGCAGATGAATGTAGCTTTTGAAAAGATATTTACGTTTCTTTTGTCTAAGAGCTACAGTGATAACAGTCAAATATATAATAGAAGAATTACCAGTCTCTGTGTACTGTGAACATTAATGACCACTGTCCCCTAAACTGCATTTCCATGCATTTGCAACAGTATAATTACACTGTCCAGTGCTGGTGGGTGAAGCTGAATATCCAGTTACTGCTGGGTATCTGCAAAGACCTATGATCAAAGAAAGCATTTATGCTCTGCAGTTAGGTTTTTGTTTCCTGCAAGCCACGGATAAGCTGTTCTTTTCAAAGCATATGCATTCATAATGAAGTCTCCTTTAATTGTTGGGAAATTCAGATATATCAGTAGAGACTTCCTAACTCTAGTAAACTGTAAATGTTATGAAAAAGTTTGAACAAGGGTGCAGAAGTGAATACTGTAGTTTCTATGCTTCTGAAAATCATGAAATACAGCTGTTAAGGTTTAACATAAATACCTATCTTTCCAGCAATTAATCTAGATTCTTTTTCCCCCTTTTGTGTAGATTACTGTTTTTATTTCTTCAAGCCAAATATAATAGGGATGGTCACAGTTATTGCTCATCTCAGGGATGTGAAAGGATCAAGATTGTGACCAAAGATACAGCAAAAGGGATCAGTAACTGCATGGCAAAAGCTTACCCAAAGTACTACCAAGGACCAACCATCATAAAGCAGATGCCAGTAAAAACTACTGTACCATGTACAAAATGTGGCACAACTCAGGTAAAATAAAATAAGCAAAAACATTCATGAACTGTATAGTTGGTGTTGCTGTTTACTCGCTTTAAGGCAGAATTTCAGTTTTTCAGCACAGAATACTGCACCTACCAGTTTGTGATGGTCATGTTTTTAATCTCCTGTATGCTAGAAGGCAGGGAGTCCCATGTAGCACAAAGGTTTCAGTGTTTGTTCATTGAAAAATACTGTTTCACCTCTCACTCTGAGTGCTATGGAGAAGGGACATAGGTTGATCTGATGTCTTGTACTACGGTATTGCCTGTAGTCCATGTAGGATAGCTTTGCTGCAGCAATCTACATGCTACTGGCCGACCTTCTCTCTCCTTTTTTGGA
Organism: Gavia stellata; assembly: GCF_030936135.1. NCBI lineage: Eukaryota > Metazoa > Chordata > Aves > Gaviiformes > Gaviidae > Gavia > Gavia stellata. The sequence goes on from NC_082637.1 coordinate 41,405,513, forward strand.
TCTTTGCTTATTAGCATGAACTTGAAATTGCATTATCCGTTTTAGCTATGCAAGCTGAGAAAAATACTGAAAGTAAGATATAAAACAGGTTACGCTGTACATCATCCTATTTATTAGCATTGCTAGTACCGTAAATAATGCCACTGACAAATGGATGCATTTGCTTTGGAGCATGGGCGGTCTGTTGTAAATTGTCTGGCATGATAAAGTGTTGAAGATACATGGATATGTGTACTTAACATGTTTCAATTGATATCCAGATGGTATTCACCAGTGATCCTCACAAAAACTACCTCCTTGTGCAGATTAATTCATCTGGTAAAAAAGAGTTAAGCAGAGGTCAGCAAGCATTTATTTCTGTAAGTATTCTTTATGGTTTTCTTCCAACTGTCTTTCTTTTTAGCAGTTTGTATTACAACAGTTGTACAGTTCTACATCATACTGATCTCACTTTTCATGACTTGAATGAAAAGTATTAGTTCATAGTTTAAAAAGCAAACGGTCAAAAAGCTGATGTTTTAATCTCTAGAAAATGAGGCTCCCAAGCTCCATTTGGTACTCGAATCCTTTCGTGCTGGAGAGAAAATTGTACCAGTAAGGGAGAGTTGAAAATCTTCAGATTCATGTTGAAATCTGGATGGATATACATTTATTGATGGCTGCTTTTGGGGGTGGGGCGGGGGGAACCAAACAACCTGTTAGTTAAATCCATGTTGTTGAAATTGTTTTTGTGCTGACAGATTGGTGAGTTAATGGGATGAGTCATTGAAGCCATTAAGCTTTGCTAAACTCCTTCAAAATGGCAATTACTAAAGAATCCATAGAGATTTCTGTATTTGTTCTGATACAGTCCTGATAAACCTAGTGATATGATAGTGTATAAAAAGTAGTTTACTTCGACTTTTCTATTCGGATGCTGAAGAAGACTTGCACATGATGCTGAAATAGCATTTGCAGCATCCTCACACCACAAACCTTAAAGTCTGTATGTGGTTTACATTCTGCAATGTCAGTGTGTTAGCTTGGTTGAAATACTAAAACTCTTGAGTTATTTAGACAGACAAATGGCATGTGAGCAGTGTAACCTTAGCAGCTGCAAACTTCTATGGGAATGTGTGTGCTGTATCCGAAGCTGTAAGAGCACTCCATAGGAAGAAACTGGTCTGCAACTGGGCTGCTGCAGAGACAGCTTAACTGTACTATTGCCGAGAAATGTAGGTGGTTCAGAATCTGAATTTTAGTTTCCTGAAGCCGGACCGATGACTGAGGCAGGTAGTAGGTCATCTGAAACGTATGATCTCCCTATAGAAGCTAGGGACTGAAGGGCTCCCATACAATTTCAGAAGCCTCCCCTCAAGGGGGAAAATGAAGAGATGCTGGGGAGAAGCAAGCATTTGTAAGGAAATTAGTACACCACTGTGTCTAAATTAGATGAAGATTAATGCTGAGTGCAGTAGAATCACTGCTGAACTTGTATTAACACTAAGAAAGAAAGAAAAACTTCTTTCTCTTTTTCTTGTCCTATTCAGGTCAATGACACTATGTTTTCCTTCAAGGATAATGGTATACTTATTGTTGTAGTTGATGCCTGCATTGGCACAGTGTCGGGAAACAAATTATTTTCTGGAATAGACATTAAACATGTGGATGGATATTTAAAATCTGGAATTCCACAAAGGTACGTATAATGACCATTTATTTCCAGTACGTCCTGTAAGCTAGTAGCTCTGCTCTCTAACAAGGATTTAAATAATGATGTCTATACAGGAGCACTGAAAGTGAGCAAAACATGTAATGTAAGTTGAGGGGGAAGGAGAAACATAGGAGCATTTTAATAGACAATTTAGCCTCATTTGAGAAACCAAAGCAACTCAAATTTTGAACACTTACAGTTTTCCAGTGATGCCTGTCTTTCACCTCAAAAAGAATTTGTAACTAAACATCATGTAATAACACTTCTTTGCTTAAAGCAAGAATAACTTTTTGTTTAATAGGGTCACGTACGGACATTGACAAGACCTATGTGACAAGATACCCTACTGTTTTTCCCTACCTAGGGAGAAAATTGCTTATCATTAAATAAAAATAAAAAGTTAGTGTCAGAAAAATCAGCATGCTAATATTCTAAATTTGGATTAATATCTAAACTTTTTGATACAAAACATTAAACTGTATTTAAATAACACTTTCAAGTGATTTTGAAGTTAAATTTAAAAGTCAGTGTAAAAAAAAAAAAAAAAATTCCAGATGGGTGATTTTCTAGGAACTGCTTTCAGAGAGGGTTGACTATTTCCATGTCATGTCATGAAATGACATGTTATGAGTACTCTTAAGCAGGTGGACTATGAGGCCAGCTAGCTGTAAAAGCATGTAGCAGAATATTAAAAATTTGTGTTTATAACAGCTGCTGTCTCTGCACCGTTTCTGCTGCAGGTCTATCGTTCTACTGAGCACAAGAGGTGATGTAGCAATTCCTGATAATTTATCAGACGCCTTAATGTCCCTGGGGACAGCCAAACCGCCTTATCTTCAGAGCAACGGTTGGTGGAAATTTTGCACTTTTCTTTGACACTGCCTTCGTCTGTGTGTTTATGTTGGCATGGTGGGTTTCTCATGGGGTGTGTGAAAAGGATGCAGCTGGTGGAGGATGGTTGCCAGTTTGCACTGGTGTGGGCTGCTGCGTTTCAGCCCTTCTTGAGAGGGGGGTTGGGCAGCCCTTCAGCAGATAGGGCAGAAACGCCTTCCTGTTGCCCGAAAGGGCATTGTGTGAAGCTTGTTGCAAGCAGAGAAATGACAAGCAGTTCTTTGTGCCTATGGATTACAGAAAAAAGAGAGCCAGGCTTTTTTCCCAAAGCCTGTATTTTGTGCCTCACCCAGCGAATCTATTTTTAAACAATCTCTTGTGCCAGGCTAGTATTTCCTGTTATAAAAAAAATTGGAAGGTAGAGATGAGAAGCTGTTGGTATTTTGAGGGATGATCACTTTATAGACCACATGGGGTAGCTCTCGCCCGTTCAGGGCCCTGGCACAAGTCCTGCCTGAGAAAGCACGTTTTACAGCTGTCCCGATAGCTGTGTTTTCACATTAAGATTTCAGAGTATTTAATAATGAATATTGAAAAAAGAAATTGCAAATCAGTATTTCCTTGTGAGGTGCATGTGAAGCTGAGGGTGGACTCCGTGTCCTGAATAATCTGGGGTCAGAATTTCAGAGGAGCATGCTGTTACCTTCCCAACTGGTCCTGTGTTTGTGCTTGAATGGGCTTGGCTGGTTCAGTAACACCGAGCTGTTTTTGTCACAGGAAGCCTGGCCTTTCTGGGCTTTAGAGGAAATTTTAAGCCATCCTGGATTAAGCTGTTTACCAGTCCTGCTGGGCATGGGCTCGTTCATATAGAAAAGTATATCCCTTTACAACTGGAAGAGTATGGCTGTGCCAGAGCAATGAAAAGCCGACGGAAAGACCTTGAGCTTCTGAAGAAGGCTACACGATCTCATTAAAGACTAAGATGTACATAAAAGCTGGGGAAAAAAATGTGAACTAACTTATTTTTTAATTTATGGCATTTTAAACTATATTGTTATCCAAGTAAATCATGTTATTGTCTGACAGGTATTTGCCAGCATTGACCGCTTGAATGCCAATCTGTGCACCTTCTAGTTGTACAAAATATTAAAGAATTTATTAGTATTTGTATAAACAGGTTTCAGAGATTTTTCAGATGTTTGTATTTACTGTAAACAAGTTCCTTCTGTTTAATACTCCTTTTGTATGTAAGAGGGTGTTCATAAAAGCCTTAAATTTTTGATAACAGGTGTTGGAGTGCATCTTGGATTACTTGAAAGATTAACATTAAAGTCTCCATAAACAGCTTGAGTTGGTCATTATAACTTATGCATTTTCCCTCAGCTGTTTAGGTGTTTTCCTGAGGGTTTATTTAGCAGTCAGCTCAGTTACATTCTCCTTCTGCTTTCCAAGGTGTTAAAAACCAATTTCCCTTATGCATGCAGCTGACTCGAGGGGTTTTAACTGCAGTAAAACTTTTTGCTTTGCTGTATGAAAGATGGAGAGGGGGGATTCAAAGATCCAGCACTTGGCTGGGTGAAAATTGTGTACCATGAAACAGAGTTTAACAAGGCTGTGTGTACCAACCATACAGAGCAGAAAATTACTACCATTCTTTGGGGTTACTGTTTACTATTCACTCCTAAATATACATGTGTCTGTTACTTCGGTAAACAGTCTGGGTGTTAAGGCTGCAGTCTTGGGTACAGCTTGACTTCAGCTTTTTTTTCTAAAGCTTTTAGCCAGAAGGGCAAAGCTGAGATATTGTTATTCTCAATTTGTTATGAAACTAAGCATCTACTCTTGCAGTGATTTTTTTTTTTTTAAGACTATCCCAGCTCTGAATTAAGTGAATGGAAAGTGCTCTCAGTTCAGTGAGGCATGCTATATCTTTTGCCTTAACTTCAATTCTTTTAATATACTCATGTTGCTAATTCCTATTGATTTCATATTAGGTCTGTTTGATTTCTTTTGGTTTTGTTGGAATTATTTCACCCTTTCTGCAGATAGTGTGAAAATAGTTTAGAACAACTGAGGCACAGCTGCCCTTTTTCAGGATCCTAGTCTTTGAAATTAAATTTCAGAGACTGTAAAGATGCATTTTGTAATAGGGAACAATAGGTGTCATAGAGCTAAAATATAACCATAGTTCTAATAAAACTGACATAGTTCCTTCTTGTATACGTTCTCATTCATTCTAGCTGGTATAATGTATCTACCATTCAGAGATGCTTTGTGCTTTGAATTCAAAATGGAGTGGCTGTTGGAAATGAACTATATGCCTGTCTTCTCCAAAGAAGTTGAAAAACTGTGGGGATTTTTTTGTGCTTTACAGGAGAGGAGGCACAGTAGCAGACCTATTATTCTGTTCAATTAAAATATGCTACCTCAGTGCTATAATTAAACTGCCTGGTCTAGTGTAGTTTCCTAAGTGAGAAGAGAGAGGAAAGGAGCACAACACAAGAGATGAAGTTAACAAATAGATGACTGATGTTATTTTTATTGTAAAACCAAGCCAAATGGATGATTGTGTATTTGCAGTTGTTCTGATGCACAGTTCTCTTATAATGTTAAAAAAAAAAAAGGCGTTTTGTTAGGGGGAGATGTGGTAAATCTGTAAGACTAGCTATAATGTTTGGTGTTACTAATGCAGGGCAATGTGATTTAAATGCTCTGAGTGCAGTAGTTTATAGTGTTTGGGGATTAAAATGGTTTTAAGACTTCTGCTGTTCTGTGGGTCATGCTCAGCAGAGAAATACTGATGAGGTAGTGACCTTCAGGCTTGTGAAGCTGGCCATTATTTATGAGATTCTGCTGTTCTAAGCCATCTTGTAAAAATTGTACTTGGAAGTGTCAGGGGTATTCTGATGTAGGGCTTACTGATGGACAATTGGACCTGAAGTTGAAGTGTTGTCTTTTGTGTAAATTTAAACACTTGATAAATAGCATAAATAAATTTTTACATCTGACAAAGCAATAAAATCTTGGGTCTCTTCTGTTCTTGTATCAAGTAATTTTGTAATGTGTTGTGTGAATATTATAAACTATTTTATTTCAAACACCAATAGACCTGTAAATTTTATGGAGTGTATCCTACTTTTCATTCAGAGACAGGCTGGGGATACTGGGAAAGGAGACACTAATGGTGACTGAAGTTATGGGCCTGTCTCCCGAGTCTGTCGTCTTAAAGTCTGTCTGAGCTGCTGAGTATAGTCATTTCAGCTTGGTGGGGGCCAGTGCAGTATTGTTATCTACTCAGGGGCATCTTATCCATGTCTGTAACTACCTGGTGGGGGACTAAAGATGATGGAGCCAGGCTATTCTCGATGGTGCCCAGTGGCATAGGACAAGGGGCAGTGGGCATACATGGAAATGCAGGCAATGCCACATAAACAGAAGAAAAACTTTTACTGAGCAGGTGGTCAAGCACTGGAACTAATTGCCAGAGAGGCTGTGGAGTCTTTGTGGAGGAACAGCTGTAGCTGACCCTGCTTTGAGACACATAGTGTCTTGGGCCATCTCCAGATGTGGCTGCCAGCCCAGGTGCTGCTGTGGTTGTGTGCAATTAAAATTACCTATATACCTAGCCTCTCTTTTTCCAAGCGCACCAGCCGCCACAGCCTGCAAGGGCTGAGCCACACACTTTTTACCTCATGCCTGAAACTTGGTGAGCTCTTAAAAATGAGGCATCTCTGCCCCAAACTCAGTTCAAAAGGCATTGTAATGCCCTCTTCATGGTCAGGTTTTGTATAGAAATAGATTGGTTTCCATTCCTTATCTAATTATGTCATTCTGCAGTAAAGAAATTAATAACACCAGGCTAGAGAAAGGAAGGCGAGTTTAAAGCTCTAATGTAATGCATTAGAGCTTTTTAAGGCACATCAGGGCTCATGTTCTTGCTTCACAGGTTGGTTTTTGCATTTTATTTTGTAATTGTTACAATGTTTTAAAGACAACAACAGAGAAACAACAAAAGAATAAATTGCTTGGAGCAGGGATCAGATTAAGTGTACTATCGATAAGGCACTCTCTTTGGCCAAAGGCACCACTGAAAATCCACTATATGAGTGGCTGGAGACCCATCCTTAAAGAGCTGGGATGATGGCAAGGGCGTGCTTTAGAAAAAGATAGACTTAATTCTGTGTATTGTGGAACTGCAGTGACAGCTGAAGCCCCAGATAACTTCTGACCCAAGACATGAAAGTTAGTTTTCCTGTTTGGGGCAAGTCCTGTGACTTCCTCTGCTTCCCCTCAACTCCTTTTCACATTACGTAGGAAGGATGTACATCTGAGGACAGTCACCCAGTTCTGACTGAAAAGCCCAGTCCACCAGGTTTGTTGTGCTGCAGTGGTCAACGAAGGTCAAAAGGGTATGTCACGGCTATATTTGTTTAAGGTGATCTAGGTGTCATCCTAGTGTCCAAACATCTATAAAGTGCAAAGAGAAGCAGTAACTTCTGAACTTCAGAATTGTATTTGTGAGCTTTTCCCAGTAATCACTTTTCTACATCTTCTGGTAATGCTTTTTCTAGCACTTATGGAAAGGTTCAGTCCTTTCCTGTAGTTCACAAGCATATTTTTCTTTTCTAATGCCTACTTTTTTTCTTGTGTCTCATGCTAGTTAAAATTCTAAAATAATACTGGGTATTGAAGTATGTAAGGCTACCTCTGGCTTGAGAGAATTTATGAGTTTTTAATTACATGGCTTGGGAGTACTGCAATTTTGCATATTAAATTGTATTAACAATTGTAACCTGCTAAAAATAAAAGCTTGTCTGGCCATTGACTTGCATGACTGGGAATGATTGGACTGGCAAGTCACAGAAGTCCACCTCTCCTGTTTTATGTGATGAAACTCTGAAAAATAAATAGTTTTTGAATACAATAGGAATAATTTTCAGAGAGAGCAATCTGGGGGTCTCCTGAGATCAGCCTAGCCTTTTCTGATATGTTATCTTGTGCCTGCTCTTCTATTTTTCCCTTAACCCATACTGAAAAAATTCAGAGACTTGTGTTTTTCTTGAGAGGTTTGTGGTTGTCATGTTTGGTGTGCTAGTGAGAAATTGGCTTGGTCAGATCACAGAGAAATTTCAAAGTAATCAGTCTGTATAAACTTTGTCCTTAAAGGCCAACTTTTTCACTATTCTGATATATATTGTATTTAAAAGTACAAAGCAGACTTAATTGCCGTGCCTGTGAAGCAAATTCTTTGTTTCATCTTTGTCCAAGTTGAATGGCTGACAGCTGAATGTCCTAATTTATATTTTTTTCCTGAGGAAATGTTAGAGCATGCACTGGCCTGTCTTTATATATAATTTATTCTGAACAGAATATAAAAACAAGGTGATGTTTCAGGATTATTTTTGCGTTTATGCAAGTTTATAAGTAATAATGCTTTACTAGTCATGCTATAAACAGAAATACAACTATCTGTTTCCTGTGCAGCATTTCCAGTGACATTTTCTACAGATACACTAGCATCAGTGCAGGGTGTGTTTTGTGTAATTGGTAGCTTTTAGGGATGGATCTCAGACGATGACGAGTCACCTTTTTAGTATCTGTGACATTCTTCAGCATGGTTTACTCCATCTGTAGGGTGTGAACTATGATCTAATAGTTTTCTTCCATCTCTGGTGCAAATGACTGGCACATGTTCTGTTATCTGGCACAACACCACAGTTATCTGTGGTCTTATTTTATTTCTGAGAAATGATTCTATGATGAGCATCACTCAGTAGTATATATTGCACATTTCTGCTTTTTAATATTTTTTTTAATGGTGTAATATAAATTTCCATATGGCAGCATGTTCTGGGTTAAATTTTTCTTTTTACTATTCCTATGTTGATAGCAGATTTTTCTGTCCTTCACAACAGTGAAATGCAAAGTATTAGAAGATACGAGTATGTATACTCACATGAATCACTGCAGCATGCACAATTGCCATTGCGTTCTTTCTGTAAGCTAGCAGACAAATGTAAAACAGGAGCTCATGTCAGGCTTTAATAGTTGGACATGGAAGAAAACAAATTAAGGTTCAAGAAAAATTTGTTTGCAGTCTCTTTTCCCTCTAAGCAATATACACCTTTCTCCTTTTGCTTTGTAAGGACAGTGTTCTTCTCACCACTCAGTCTGTAAGGGCTGGGATGCTGCTCTGGTTAAGTATCTTGTTCCTGTAGAATTTTCCATTTCTGATATTCCCAATGTTTTGCTGCCTGTGGATTTTTCTGAGTAACTGTCCGTCCTTCTTCTCCATTAACTCTATTTCCAAAGCATCTTGGGGAACCAGTTGGACCTCTCCTGTTTTCCCACCCTTTTAGTCTACGCAGCCTGACTTGAGTTTCAAAATGTAATCTGTCTCTTTTAACAGAGCCATTACCCAAAATATACTCCGTTAAATTCTCTTGTCCCTGTGACTCATATTGTATCAACATGTTCAAGATCAGATAGATGCATGGAAGTATCTTTTGCAAATAAGCGTCAGGTGTGGGGACACTGTCCATGTCAAGCTGAAGGAATTAAAAACACAGAACTTGTGTAAAAATGTTGATCTCCACTGCCTATTTTTGTGTGCAGTGTTGCTTGCTGAGCATTAAACAGGCCCTTTGTAACCTGAGAGTCAGGGTGGGTTTAAATTTTTCCATAGTTATCATGTTGAATGAACCAGATTAAACACTTTACACCCCAGAGTATAGAATTAGAATGACTACCAATATGAAACTTAGAAAGGGTAATATCCACTCTTTATAGGAATAACTGGCTGGTTTTTTTCTTATGATACTTCAGTTTCATTTCTTTCACACTTAAGTCATTATGCACTCTTCCCTCCCCCTCCTTGCCCCGGGCTACCCTACACAAACTCCATGACATCATTGTTAATAGTGACATACAAGCCAGTTTCTAAAATGAAGCTAATAAATTAAGTTCACACGAACAAGCATATGCCTAGCAGTTACTGATTATACAAGTAGTAAACCAGAGTCTTAAGTGAACTGCAGTTTCTAGATTTATATGTGTTTAATACATGAATGTGTAGCTAACTGTATTACTATATTTCCCAAAGCAGATCCTAAAATTGCAAAAGTATTTTTGTGTGCAAACAGTTCCCCTCCTTGCCTGTGAAAGCCCGGTCTTCAGGATCTATGAAAGGGTAAATGACATTGCAAATTGTTAGGAATATATACTGAAGTTGTTAAGTAAGGTTGTTGCTGGAGGGCCCCAGGACATGAAGTCTCAATACGGAGTTTAATAGGGAAGCAAATGCTCTGCTAGGAGCACAGTGGGTTTTAAGTTTGAGTCAAAATCATGTTTTCGCTCTCACAGGTGGATATACATACACTAAAACCAACATGTGAACCCACATCTATAGTTAACCAAATTCTCATCAAGCACTTAAAAGACTCAAACAATCTGTGTCTTGATTGTAACCGTTAAGAATTCTGAGAAACGTTATGCACAAGTAATAAAGTTGAACAGAGACATGCCATTTGCTAGAATATACCTGCGATGTGAAAGTACAAAGTGAGATGACATTTCTCATTAGGCAGAGACACAACAATACAGGTGCAGGCAAATCATTGATCTCTAAAGACAGTCATTACCCTTGACATCTTTGTAATTTTTTAAAAGTTGTCATCCCATAAATGCTTAACCTGTGAATGATCAGCTACATAACTTAAGGTTGTAGGAATAAGTGTTTGAATGCAAGTGTGGTTTTTTGTTCATGAGAATTGTTGCAGAAGTAATTTGGCAATTTGTAGCTAAAGAGAATGTTTAATTCTGATTTTGTTTTTGTAGTCTGTTAACTCTTGCTTTAACTTCTGCTTCTTGCAAACCCAGTTCTTACGTTGGATATATAAAGCTCCTTCTTACATGATTAATGAACCCAACTACATGCAGAGGAGACATCAGTGAGAATTTTGAGACAAAAAGACCCAACAAAACTAGGTAGGGGTAGGGAGGAGTGTGGGGTTTGTGTGTGTTCACTGACTGTTTTGCAGATCTGTCTGTGTTTTCCCTAGCATTGATACATTTGCAGTAGTACAGCTTATTTTTCATGTGAGACAGGTAAGTAAGTTGCATGGATACAATTGTACTTTTTTTTTTTTTTTTTTTGGAAGATGGGAAGCCAATTATGCTGATACCAAGAAAATGCAGTCCACATGTACATACATAATGCATTAGGAATGGGGTATCCAGATCTTCGGGACTGGTTTTGAAATCCAAGGCAGTAATTATACATAAGTATAGTTTGATTTCCAGCCAAGTAGCCAAAGCTCATCCAGAAAGCTTCTTTCACTGGGTGTGTAGAGACTGTTCCAGAGAAAATGTGAAGGGATCACAGAATACCCAGAAAGAGAGCTGATTCATCATGGAAGAGGACAAGTTTAGGAAAGAAATGTCTGTAAATGGTGGTATGATTTTTCTTTTTCAGATAAAGCATGTCACAAACAGGAATGGATTCCTATGCAGGAAACAGCTCTTCCGTAAAAGGGGCCAGGGAACAGAGTGTATTAGGCCAAGGCAGTGGCAGAGCAAAAAGAACAAGTACAGCAGCTACTGATTTCCTTCCTCTGTCATGCCACTGCGTAATTTATTGTGGAGCTGCAGAGAAGCAATTACTCCAGCTTTCAACACAGTTGTCACCTCTGATTCAGGCAGAGAGTAATGCATGCTCTTATCTTAACAGATACTTCGACCAAACGGTACCAGCTATGGAAAAACAGATGCAGGCAGCTGAATATATTTGCTATCAAAATAAATTTCCCTGAGATAGTATCAGAAAAAGGGAAGTTTTCTTTATGAAGGAAATTATTCAAGAAAAGATTAGCATGAGGCTATAGAGTGCTTGAAGGAAGTTACATTTTTGTACCTCCAGTTAGCTAATGCTCATGAAGCAAGAAGCACCATGATGTGCAAAAACAGAACCTTCCCCTATTGATTTTACAAGCACTGCAAACAGACGCAGAAAAAGCCCTCCTGTGCATATTGTGGTCTTGCACTCAGAGGAAACGTACACAAGCTCCCACAAGAGAAGATGTGTCACACCTGCCTGGCCAGAGCCAGCAGCCAGTGAGGGAAAGGATGTGGCTGAGCAGCCCAGACATAAAAGAGAATCTGAAGTGAAATGTTTGGAGCGAGGCTTCTTGAAGCACAGCTTTTCTTGAGCCTTTTAGGAGCATTAACTACTACAGGGTATGTCAGACCCTGGGAGGCTTGCGCTTATTTGTAGAAGGTGTTTTTGGTGTGCTCACCTGCAATGGTGAGCGGATAGGAGCCAGTCTGGGAGGAGCAGTCACTTGCTGGGGTGTTTGCAGCTCCAATGTGCTTGGACCCAGAAAAGGCAGTGCCAAATGGCAGGGATCTCGTATTGCTTTACTACGTGGCGTCTGTCCAGCAGATATTGCATCCTCTTAACAAGCTCTCCCTGCCAGGCAAAACAACAATGAAAGGCTTGCCATCACGTTAACTGATTAAGATGAAGCTGCTATAATAAAAAGGGGGTCACTTTAATTAATGGGTTAATGTGAGCCTCTAAATTGAAATCTTGATAGAGAGAATTATAATAACCTCTGGGTGAACTTAGTTGGAGCTATCTGCCGAGCTTCACATTAAGAAACGTAAAGTGTGGGTTGTTGTGAGCACAGATGAATGAGTATCTTGGGTAGGAGCACTAGGGAAATGAAGGAAGTATTGAAAGAGACAACACAAATTACCGAAGAAGGGATTTTTCTTGCCTCTTAGCTCCCACTCCATCTTGAGCATTAAATTCCAGATGTTGCCCACTGAAAATCTCCCAACAGATGTCCATCTTCAAACAAAAACCTGTGAGTTGGCTGTTGAGTAAAATCTGAGGCTGTCTCTCAGCATGTCTGAGGATCGTGGTTTAATCAACCACCAAAGATGTTCTCAGATAGCTCTGCCATATCTCTCTTGCCATTTTACATTGTAATTAAAAACACAACAACAAAACCTCAGAAGCTGTTGCCTCTTGAATAAAATATGGCAACAATGCATTAGAGATTAGGAGAAATTGAACTCAGTTGGGAGGTAGGAGTCTGGTTTTCTTTGCTAGCTAGATTTTTTTGTTTCAAAGCTATGCTTCTGTCAAAGTAATGGCTATTAGTCTGTGGACTCTAAAGAGCAGATCTGTATGGCTATAAAGATAGCTTCAGTCTTTCAGTATCAGATTGAAAGGCACAGATGGAGACAGAAGACGGGAACTGCATTGGGATATTTGGTGCCAGCTGATAATCACAATAGCAGCCTGCTCCAAAAATGCCATAGCAGACCCTACGGAGTTGTTTATTCCTAATGCAGTGCCTACGTATCTTTCTTTAAATACTGTGCAGTGGCTGAGGCCCCATGCATTTCCTGGTGTGGCATATCAGAAGGGGCTGTTTCCACCTCTGTCATCTGAGTCCTTTCTTCCTTGCCTGTTCCAGAGTTGTTCTTCCTGCATCAGTTTTTCTCCAGATGTCAAATGTCTAAAGCTCATTAGTCCACATTAGTTCAGCCTTAAACATCCATTAGATGTTCTCTCTCCTGTTGTTAGTCGTCGTGGTTTTCCACATCCATTAAGGAAAAAGACAGTCAGCAAAATGACACTTATTATTAACTCTTCCAATTGAAGGACGAGGTTAAACACTAATTCAGTATAGATGTAGTCTAGAGAACATTGATAAGAATCAAGTTTTCGGACTTTCTACTGCCTATTTTGAAAGACTGACACCAGTTTACCATTTCTTTCCTCTAACTATGTAAGAGAAAGATATTTCCTCTAGCATTTATGTCTGCAACAATTAACATTAATGTCAGCAACACTTTCTGAGGTTTTTGTCGTGAGCCATGCTGCACAGTTTACATAGCAGAGCAACAAAGTTGGAATCAAACTGGTTCCCAGCTACATTAGTGACGGCAAAGCCTAAGGTCCCAAATAGAATTTCAAAACTATTTTTATCATTTATATGTTGCATAGGAATTATGTTATTCTTATGCCAGTTTGGTTTTTTTACCATTGTTTTTTTTTTTTTCATGTAGGGCTTTATATTTCAGCAGAGGGCACTGTAACCTTACTTAGAACTCAATCTGTTCATTGGGCCACTTGAGCATGGGAAAAAATTATACCATTTTTCCTCAGCATCAGTTCTTAAATCGTAGGGTTATACATGCAGGATTTACTTATTCTCCATTTTAATCACTGCCTCATCATCATGGCTAAAAGACTGGAAGCAAGTGAGAAAAAACAACTCATGGTATTAATATATTTTTTAAAAAATCTCCTTACTTTTCTATAGGGCAAAATCAGCTAAATAAAGGTTTGGACTTTTTTCCTCTAGGGTAACATAGTTTCCCACAGTACAACCCCTGTGTGTACTTTTAACAAAGACTTTACAGCAGCTGCTACATCAGAGGATAATACAAAACCCCCTTCAAAGCTCCCAGACCTCACTGATACGTACAAGTCACTGAAGCACAACCTGCTGTTCTGTGCGTTACCAGCCACAAAGGGCAAAAGCACCAAACCCACCTCCACTGCAGTTAAACCTGGGAGAGGCCAGGACAGACTGTAAGAGCAGCATCCCTGCTTTTCTCCGAGATCTGAGCCCGTGCCGTGAGCCTCAGCCAGCCCCTGGCTTCCTTTTGGGCCCGGCTCTTCCGTTTCAGCACCGGCACATTGGTATCTGAGGCTTGTTTAGAGTCTCCACCGCTGAGTGAGTCGGTAGGCAGTAGGAATTTGCTGAAATGAGGAAGAAGTGAGGAAAAAAGGAGGAAGAGGGTCTCTGCTACCTGCCTCCCCACCAGGCTGGGATGTCCGGCGTTACACCAGCTTGCTCTGCTGTGGAGCATTTCGTGATGAGCATCTCGCAACTACAACGGGAGGCACAGTTACGAGGAGCAGAGGTAGCGCAAGGTGGTGCCCTATGGTGCAGCGAGGCCATTAGCATCATCCACTGCACGCCAGCAGTCTGCCCTTGCTCTACCCACAGGTATACCAACCACCGCATCTCTGGCATTGCAGATCTGGCTGCGAGGCTGTCCCCACTTTGTCAAATGGTGAGCTGAACAACTCCTGTGTGAATAGGAAGCAAAGGTGTTGCTGCCAGTTGCGCTGTTACTGATTCAATTTATTCAGCTACATGGAAAATGCCAGTGAAAGGGTATTAATAGAAAGAGGTCTTCCATGTGAGGCAGTTTAGACAGATAGCTGGTAATATTCCCTAAAAGATAAATCAGTCATTCTTTCAGGTGTGTATGTGTATATTTATAGCTATTAACAATGAAAAGACAAGGTCAGGATAAAGAAAAGAGACTAATGTAGGCTAGTAACCCTATCCTTTCAATTTTCTGCATTGAGTGGATTATATCCAAAACTTTCAGCTGCTATTTTATCCAAGGGTGGTATTTGTATTCCTCTCAGATCATACATAACTTGGCAGGAGGTACAACAGTTGCTTTGAGCTCCCCAGCTAGGAAAGCTTATTTAAGGTGTCTCCATTTGGTTTTGGTGGTAGCATATGTCTGAGGAAAAACAATTTGTTTTCTAAGAACGACCCTCTTCTTTCCCTCCTTCTCTGGGATTAAACATGTTGGTTTTGCAAAGCAGAAATATGAGCACCAGTCGCTTGTGCTTTAGACTACAGGATTATAATCCTGGGTACTAAGGGGAGCTGTGATGTTAGACACCTATTATTTTCTGTGACCTGTGACCTCCTCCATATAGTTGACCAGCTGTTGTTGGTTGTGGTCCATTTATACACTGCTTGTACCAAAAGACTTCTGGGAACATGAGAGTCCTTGTAGTTTACAGACATCTATTGCCAATGCTGGAAACAGGTAGTACAAAAAAGGGACTTTCCTGTGGGCAACATGGTAGAGTCACAGCATCACAGAATCAAAGAATCATTAAGGTTGGAAAAGACCTGTAAGATCATCAAGTCCAACCATCAACCCAACACCACCATGCCCACTAAACCATGTCCCGCAGTGCCACGTCCACATGTTCCTTGAACACCTCCAGGGAGGGTGACTCCACCACTGCCCTGGGCAGCTTATTCCAATGTTTCAACACTCTCTCAGTAAAGAAATTTTTCCTAATATCCAGCCTGAACCTCCCCTGGCACAACTTGAGGCTATTTCCTCTTGTCCTGTCGCTAGTCACTTGGGAGAAGAGACCAACACCCACCTCTCTGCAACCCCCTTTCAGGTAATTGTAGAGAGTGATGAGGTCTCCCCTCAGCCTCCTCTTCTCTGCACTGAACAACCCCAGTTCCCTCAGCCGCTCCTCATAAGACTTGTGCTCCAGACCCCTCACCAGCTTCGTCACCCTTCTCTGGACACGCTCCAGCACCTCAATGTCCTTCTTGTAGTGAGGGGCCCAAAACAGAACACAGTATTCGAGGTGCGGCCTCACCAGCGCCGAGTACAGGGGCACGATCACCTCCCTACTCCTGCTGGCCACACCATTTCTGACACAGGCCAGGATGCCGTTGGCCTTCTTGGCCACCTGGGCACACTGCTGGCTCATATTCAGCCAGCTGTTAACAAGCTCCCCCAGGTCCTTTTCCACCAGGCAGCTTTCCAGCCACTCGTCCCCAAGCCTGTAGCATTGCATGGGGTTGTTGTGACCCAAGTGTAGAACCCAGCACTTGGCCTTGTTGAACTTCATCCAATTGGCCTGGGCCCATCGATCCAGCCTGTCCAGATCCCTCTGCAGAGCCTTCCAACCCTCGAGCAGATCAACACTCCCGCCCAACTTGGTGTCATCTGCAAACTTGCTGAGGGAGCACTCAATCCCCTCATCCAGATCATCGATAAAGATACTAAACAAGACCGGTCCCAAGACTGAGCCCTGGGGCACAGCACTTGTGACCGGCTGCCAACTGGATTTCACTCCATTCACCACAACTCTCTGGGCTCGGCCGTCCAGCCAGTTTTCACCCATCGAATAGTGCACCTGTCTAAGCCATGAGCTGCCAGTTTCTCCAGGAGAATACTGTGGGAAACAGCCTTCCCCTCACCCACTAGTCAGGTCACCTGGTCATAGAAGGAGATCAGGTTGGTCAAGCAGGACCTGCCCTTCATGAACCCGTGCTGGCTGGGCCTGATCCCTTGGTTATTCTGCACGTGCCCTGTGAGCGCCCTCAGGATGAACCTCTCCATAAATCTTCCCCGGCACCGAGGTCAGGCTGACAGGCCTGTAGTTCCCCGGATCCTCCTTCCAGCCCTGCTGTGACGGATTCAAATGTCCTCAGAGTTATTTCTACCCCCATGGGCATGCAACATACCTGACAAGCACAATAGTTATGCATTGTTTGTAGCCAAAAGTTTGTGGCAAAATTGCCCACCACCTTGTTGACAGTCTGTTCTACTAGAAGCTGTCAGTACGATCCCTCTAATGAAACAACTATTTCTTGAAAACATATTAAATAACAGATCTACCTGTGCGTAGAAGCTATATGCCACACAACAGTGACCTTTAGCTAATTATTGTTCGTATTCCACCCACTGCACCCACAGGAAGAGTTGCAGCAGTTCAATTTCTCTGACTTTTTCTATGCCTTTGATTTTGGGGTAAACATGACAGCTGAAGCTGATAGGGATGCTCTGTGACAAAGTGAGAACAATGTCTTGGTTTTTACTTCTGTTTTGTATTTGACATATTACCATGCATGCTGCTTTCAGAGGATCAACAGGTTTCACTCTGTGGCTCCATTTGCCTGGTACAGTCCCCCACTGCCCCCCAGCAATAACCTCTGTGGCCACTCTGGCCAGGATGGCAAAATCAAGAAACTTGAATACCATACTGACCCCAGCATTGGTTTGTGATTCTAAACGATGTAATTGCCATCATGTTCAAAAGCCTCTCTGTTGTGTCTTCTTGTGAGTCTGTAGGTCGTGCTGGTTCCAAAGAAAGCAGTCTCACCTCTGTGCGCTGAACACTTACAATATAGCTGCCACTTACTCTGTTAATTTTTTTTTTGTCTTATGAAATATACAAAGAAATCCTACCTACTACACTACATTTTGCTTGCCACCTCCAGGTCTGTATAAAATGGGAGGCATGGAAAATAAGGTTAGGTGTTTCATTTTTTAAGAAAATTTTAAATTATTTAACATTATGGTAAGGAGAAGGCGGAAAAGAGACACACTGTGCATCTGCACAGGCTTGAAAAGGAACAGATGATGACCACAGTGATGAGAACAAAGCATGGCATGACTGGCATAAACCCTTCCCTTCGTGTGAGGATGGAATTATGTAGCCAAGTTGTCATTTATATCTATGGATTTCTCAAAAACAAATTTCTTCAGTTGAGTTCTAATAATTTGTAGCAAATCCATTGCAAGAGAAACAAGTTAGAACTCCCATCTGCCAGTGTAAATAGCATTTCGGTCATGTAAGATCATCACCTTGCATTTCTTGTGGGTTAAATTACAAATTGCACCCGTGAAGGCACAGCCATGTCCTGTCAGGCTTCAGCAGACTGCAGAAAAATATTGGTTTGGTGTAACGGCATTTCACAGAGGTGTGTCTGAGAGGAAGAGGTGGTCTGAGAGGGGGGGAAGAGTTAAGATGAGCAGCTGTGGTGCAGAGCAGGTGCTGGAGACATGGGAAACACGTGCGTGAGGTTGGGTGACCCCATCGGCTGCAGGAGTGGTCAGAGGGCCACAAGCAGGAGCTGTGGGAAATGCAGCATTGCTCACAGTGGCAGAGGGTGACCAGGCCTGCAGTGGAGCTGGCTCTCCCAGGACCAGAGTAAGGTGTCCAGGTGCCCCTGGGGCAGGAATGCCCTATGTCCCAGCAGATACCGGTGAGACCTCCCCTTAGCCGCACACTTGTGGCATGCTTCTGCCATGGCCATTGGCAGATGAAGGAGCATCGAGTTTCCACAGGGCAGAAAAGAGGGCAGGGAGACTACAGTGGGGGTGTCAGGAAAGAGGAAGATGATCGGGTTGATTATTTGTTCCCCATCAGCTCCTTTTCTCTGCCCTCTCTCTTCATTTCCTTACATACTCCTCCTGCAGAGGCAGTGTCTCTCCCAGTGTCCCTATTAATTATACTAATTATGCTGATGACTCTGAATATACGAATTTATCTAAACCATCAGTCCTATTTGATTCTTTCCTTGCAAATGGTTTAAATGGCTCCTTCAGGGCTTAATATTCTTCCCTTTACAAATATGGCAGACTCTGTGATCATGGCTAGGTTTTGATTTAAAAGTGTTACAAGGGTGTTATTAAACTGTGAGTATTTGTTTTGTGATCACGTTTGCCTAATTTAGATCTGATAGCTCTGAAAGTGATTCCCCCTCACACTTACTTAACATTGGCTGTGGTTTCTCATTACAATTTGTGCACAAATCCACTGATTCTTGCTGATTTGTTTCTGGTTTCTACATTCTCCTTCTTCCAATCTTTAATACAGTTCCACAGATTTTTGATTAGCCCCCTCAGCAGTATTTTTCATAACAGATTTTTGTAACATCTGCTGCTGTGTACACACACCGAGTCTAGCTATTAGAAACTCTCTGGATGACAACACATACATTTCATTGTGTAATATAAAGGGAGCTAGCTGAAAATTGCATACCTGTTTTTTGAATGCTGAGATGCTAGCAAATGTTTGCAGGCCCTGGATGTTGTGATTTAATGTGACTTAGTTCTCCAAGCAGAGGTTTGCTTCTCTTAGTCTAAGCAGGGTACAAGTCAATCAAGGCTTTATGAAAATTTGTTGAATATGGACTCTGGTTAAAGAGAAGAGTCTTCTCTGTGCTGAGGCTTGGAAGCTTTGACCTGAAACAAGTGGCTTGGTAAAGAGAGTAAAATCTTGAGTCAGCCCAACAGTGGCTTCTTACAAAAGTATGTCCTTCAAACCCAGTAGTTTACAATCTAAGCTCATGTTTAACCCAGCAGGCAACACTGTATTATAAACGCTCTCAAACACAGTTTAGAGCCAAGAGCAGCAGACTGTGTTTACCTCAGGACTTAGCTTTGTTACTCTGCAATGCTGATGGCATGAAGACCTCCAGGCGTATTCACACAGAATCATAGAATCATAGAGTATCTTGAGTTGGAAGGGACCCATAAGGATCATTGAGTCTAACTCCCTGCTCCTCGCAGGACTGACTAAAACTAAATCATATGACTAAGAGCGTTGTCCAGATGCTTCTTGAACTCTGATAGGTTTGGTGCCGTGACCACTTCTCTGGGGTAGACCCTGTTTAGTACTACCGGGATCTGATGAAATGATGGCATTTTGAAAAAGCCTTTCTGTGGGAAAGGCATCTATTTTGGCATGTGCTGCTTTGTAACAACTCTATTTCTCAATTAGGCGTTCTTGCTTCACAGTTGCACTTTATATTGCAGCAAGAGTTTTGATGGTTGCTTGCTTTTACCAGGAGAGAACTGTTAGACAGGTAGTTATTACAACAGAAATATTTTTAATCATGTTATTTTCTGCAGGCAAGAGTTACTGTTCAGATACTGCCATACTGTCCACAAGACAGAGCAAAAATGGATGCAAATGGATAGATCTTTAAAGACACAAATACTTGCAGGATCCTGGCGGTAACTTTGGCTCTCAGTGCTCACATGCAGATGCATTACAGCTGCTCTTTCGGGCCCTCATTTGCTCAAGTTGAAGTATCATCAGATTAATGAAATTATCTCCCTTACATGGGAGATAATTACATGGAAGCTTTTGTATCCAAACTTTGTTTTCATCCCCTTGTTGGTGCAGAAGGCTTTTCTCTGTTTAGCTCAATCCTTACTTATCACATATCATACTGATGAGGAAATGTTCTTTCCTGAAAGTAAACTTTTCTGTCACATACCTCTGCATCAAGTAAATAAGTCTCTAATGCAGATTTTGGGGAAAAAATGTTTTGAAGCAAGATTTATTTTTCGTCAAATAGCTTCAAGCTATTCAAGTTAACCATGCATGTCACTATTCAACTTCCCCTGTTTCTGCTGGACTTCATAAGTAATTGAATTTTTCTTATCACGATTTAGTTCTGGGGAACTTACAAAACAAACAATTTTTCCTTTTTTCTTCCTTTGTTTTGATTCTTGTCTCTGTAGTATTTATCTTTTATTTTTGTTGTTGTTCCTTTCTTCTTGTTCTGCAAAAGTGACCTAGGCATAAAATAGACTTGTACAGAAGAGTGCATTCTATGCCTAAAAGCTGACCTACAGCCAAAAGTGTTGGATTGCAGACTGTGAAGGTATTTGCAATAGATTAAGTATTGCAAAGGAGCGGTATCAGTGTGCTAGCATTCTGATAATCAGCTAATCTGACCTTATCAGCTGCAGCACCGATTGAAGCCACTGCTTTGATATTTGAATAAGAAAAGGGAAATCATGAGGCTCAAGTCAGAAAGGGTTTATAGGCTGAGTACCCTTTGTACCTCACTGATTTCCATGGATGCCAGAGGCAGACAGCCCTGTGGGTTTTTATGGCAGCGACCCCATAACCATCCCCTTTTCCTTCTGACACTGGTGCTGCTTTGCTGCTCAGCACCTTGGGCACCCTTAACTGCAACCCCACAGCTGCTTTCTGCTCACAGCTCCGTACCCTTTCACCCAGGTTGCAGGGACAGTGTTTCCGAGAGCCTCCAGAGCAGTATTTTTCCCATATTGTTCCCACACTGCTGTTGATACGCTGTTGGTCTCATGGCCTTGCACATACCCACCCCTGTGGTTATGGCAGGTTCTCATGGGAAGCGGTTGCCAACGGCATGAGATTCATTCCTCCCTTTCCCTATCCTGCAGCTGCAGCTCTGGCTTTCATTTGAAGACCCAGTGATGCACCTGCACAAAGCTCAACAGCCGGCCTGGCACGCAGCGCCTGCCAACACCAGAGCATGCTCCTGCCAGCTGTAACAGCAGCAGAAGCACGAACAGCCAGCAAGGACTTCAAGCAGGTCCTGATGAAAACCTGTAGTGTTAATAAGGGGAAGTGTTTTGAGGTGTATCATCTGCTGCATGAGAGAGGACACCTACACCTGGGAGGAAGTTCCTCTGAGGACACTCCAGCACTTTCTTCTCTTTCTCTCTCCCCGCCCCTTTTTTGCCTAATTTTTCTGTGTAAATATCTTCGACCATTAGAGGTGATAAATGTTACTAGCTACAGACCCTGCCAACACCTCTTTGTGCATGGGAATCTGTCTCAACACATTCTGTACAGCAACTTCCTTCCACTGCTGTGAATTGTTGTGAGAGCATTTTTGTGTGAGGCCTTACTTAAACTTTGTGAGAATTCATATATACGCTATATTTGTACAGCATGCTTAGCAGTCTTGAGCCTGGAAAAGAAATGAAGGTTTCTGAAGAAAAATAAGCCGCATCCGTCAGAAATCTGTCACATTCAAACTTGTCATCTAATTAAATGACATGCTGGGCTGCTGCCACCAATGTCTAGATTTAACAGATTAGCCTTGTAGTAATGCTTCTGCTTTCCGTCCTATCAGGGACCACAGGTACAGCTATCTTATCCACTCTTCCGTGTTCCTGTCTGCCTCTTAGAGTGCTGCAGTGGTGAAGGAGCAAAGAGATTATACAACATTTCATTAGTGGCCTGACTGAAAAATAGAGATTTTCCTTTAAGCCTTCCACTAAAGATTCCAGTATATTTTTCTTTGATCATATTCTGCTCTTCCCTCTCCTCACTGACTACATTCAAAAAAGAAAACTGTGCTCCCTGGGTAAGCCTTTTGCTCCAGTCTGAAGCTTGTTTTGGCATAATTGTTTTCCTGTGAGTTGGCATATCACACATTCATAAATAGGCCTTAAAAACTGCAAACTAATGAACTTCAGGATGTTCTGTAATGGTGCATGCTAGACTCTTATAAGAAAAACATTTGATGTCAAATGCAAAAACACTGGTGGAGGTATGTTTGTTTCATGACTCTTATTTGTGAAGACCTACGCAGAAGTGAAATCTTTTGATTGATAAAGGTCGTGCTCACACGGGCCCACTGAAGAAAATTGCACATGTAATTGTAATGCAGCACCTATCACATTTGCCAACTGATACAGTTTCACTGTTTTCACAGCAGAAGTTCATGCCTGACTTTAGGGCTTTTTTGCTCATGCCAGGGTTATGTAGGCATGTTAGAAAGACAGACAAGTTTAGGGTAAGAGGGACCGCCAGTCCTTGTATATGCTATTAAGTCCCATTGAAGTCTTCTTGGATTT
Source organism: Gavia stellata (assembly GCF_030936135.1). Classification (NCBI taxonomy): domain Eukaryota; kingdom Metazoa; phylum Chordata; class Aves; order Gaviiformes; family Gaviidae; genus Gavia; species Gavia stellata. Next base: position 41,428,272 of record NC_082637.1, read on the forward strand.
AAGAAGAGAAGGGTAAGAAACATCTGAGTTCCATCTACAATCACTTAATGGCCCAGTTGGAGAAATTCCCATTAGATGTCAGGAAAAATCTTCTTTCCATAAGGGTGGTCTGGGGTCAAGTTGCATGGACAGTTCATGGTATCTCCACCGTTGAAGATATTACAGATGTGACAAGCCCTGACCAAGCTGCTCGAGCCAGCCCTGACTGAGCAGAGGGTTGGACTAGAGATCTCCCAGGGCCCCTCCAGGCTCCCAAATTCTGCCCTGTATATCAGCTCTCCATTTCCTCTTCTCTTTACCAGTCTGAACCAATGCTCTTCCCTCAGCCCCTCCTTGTATGCCAGCTGCTCCTCCCTGTAACCATGTCAGTGACCTCCACTGCTCGTTTATGGACATCTCTCTGGCGCTGGTGAGCCGCAGGCTCCCTTCCCTCATCCCGACGCCTGCGCTCCGGCTAATGCTGCCGAGTATGTGCTTGGCCTGTACTGAAGCAATTAATCTCAATACCACTTAGCTATCTCCCAGGATGCAAAATATGCAGTGCTTTTACTTGTACTAGTGAAACCCTTTGCCATTCAATAATAAAAAGCATAATTCTGGTTTGAATTTTGGATGGCTTATCTTAATTTTTCTTGGTTGGAGTTTAACAACCTGATTTTACATAAGTGAAAAGATACACACACACACACACACACACACACACAAGTCTATGTCTGACTATTCAGTCTTTTTCCCTCAAGTACAAACATATGCCTTAAAAATATTGCAGGTGCAGCTATGGAAACCCTTTGAAAACTTGGCACCTTGTGCTGAAATTATTGAACTATCGTTCAATACTCTGAACATGTTTATATTGCAGAATATTTAAACTAGACAGCTCAACACAGTCTTCTTGCCCAGTCTTATACTTATTTTAGAAGCTCATAATGTAATTTGAGATCTTGTGTGAAGACAGCAGTGTAGCATATGCATGACAGTCTCCATTTGGCCTGATCTTAAACTAGACTTAAAACCTTACCTCAACAAAACCAGTAGGAGCATGTATTGCAATGGATGGAAGTATAGGTCAAAATTTTGCAAATTATTTTTGTAGTGGTTTTTAAATAGCGAGAATTGCTACCTTGCACATGACTTTTAGAACGTTCCACTGAATGAAAGTCATCGAATGAGGTTTGTAGATATCATTAACTCTTACGTTGACCCAAGCCTTCAGTATGTGGTATAAGGTGGAAGTAGAAACATGAAATCAGAGTTGTATTAGTAGTCCAGTTCCTCTATGGATAAACTTTCTTTATGTTTTGGCTTATTTTTCTCTCTCTTTGAAAGGAATTTAACACAATCTGGAAAGCTGCATGCACTATTTGACAATTAGCATCCACTGTCTTGTTTTAATTTTACTGTAATATACTGATAATCACAGCTGCATCTTATGCACAAAAAAGTTTTGGTTTCCTGAAGATATGAACTCTAAGAAAGTAAATAGTGGAAATGGTTCAGCCATGGTAGTCTAGGTATGTGAGTGAGACAAAGCTTGTGGAGACTAGTGTACAGTTTTGGGGGAGGGAGAACACAAACTCTCTGGGACATAGCCCTGTTTGGAGTCAATGTGGGAGTGAAAATGTGTTTGCTGTCTTTCAGGAAAGCTTTGTTACCTGGAGAGTGAAAGTTGTCTTCCTCCAGAGGTATTCTTTGAATAGGAAAGCATGTAGTTTCATTTGTATTTCTTTAAGAAACAGTGTCCCCTGTGTTTTGCTACCTGGCAAATTCTGTCTAGGCTACAAGGATTTTAAATAGAATGTTCTTCTAGGTGCCTCTGGTTTTTGGGGGGTTTTTTGTTTGTTTTTTTGAAATTTAATTTAATTTAACTTTATTTTATTATTTTTTTTATTTTTTATTTTTTACTTTAATTTAATTTATTTTTAATTTAATTTAATTTTACCTTTAATGTTAACCAAGGTGCTTTGCCTTTGTCTCAAGGTATGAGTTAGCTCATTTTAGGTCTGAAGCAAGTAGTCTTGCCTACTGGGCACCTTCATGGGGGGTTTTCCTAGCTGCTCGTCTCTCTGCCCCCGCATGATTCCTCTGTTTCCCATTGCTCTGTTTGGACCAGCTCCTGCAGTGCTTCTCCTGTCTATGACAGCAGTGCCCAGTGGTCCCCCTAACCCCCTCATCTCAGTCTGTGTCTCATCCCCGCTGAGCAGGACTCTGTTCCCACACCTGCCTGGGGCCATGGCCCCAGGCCCTCTGTGGCTACTGGATGTCTCCTCTGGAGGGCACGGGAGGCCCTGTGGCACAGGTTGCACCCCTTCACACCGCACCGCTTCCAACCCATCACTTTGCTCACACACTCTAATGATGGTTTGCTTTCTGTATGGCTCCAGAGGTTTCATCTGGCTTTCTAGTCTGGCCTTTCCACCTGGCATGCTTAGTGAGTTTTCTTATTTTGATTTTTTAGCTCTGCTTTGTTGTTACACGGGCCACCTTAAGTCATTTTATGGATGGCAGGAGAAAGGATATACGACTGTTGTGGGAAAAAAAAGTGGCAGTTTGAAAATAAATTGAGTATAAAATAGAAACATCCTAAGAGAAATGTCTGATAATAGTTCTCTATGCATTAAAACATTTCCAGATTTACAGTATTTTTACACAGAATATTCTGTGGTGGATCCTTATTGCAGATCCAACTGTTTGTCCTCTTCTGTCAGCTGATTTTTGATGCAAAACACCTGTATTTTCACTATCATCATCTAGTTTTCTTTTTTGTGGTTTTATTCAACATTAGCTACAGTGCCAGGAGTGTCCTCTAGCCTGTGACTAGGCTCTGGAGAAGGCTGAACAGTATCCAAACTGTAATTAGACCTCACTCTTCTTTGATCATTTAATCAGAATAACACACAAATGTAAAAGAAATGGTGTAAATATTTATATGCATAGCATGTTCATGACACAGTTGCTGTCTCATCGTGCTGGTTTATTCTCAGATTTTTACTAGTAGAGGGTACAAACATGAGAGAAATACAGCATGGAACTCACAGAGGTCACAAATTCTGATATGCTGTTAAATAAATGACAGTGATCTTCATAACCTTTATTAGCATATATGCAGAGTGAGTTGGATACCTTCTGCTCGATCACAAACTGTCTTTTCCAAGTCCTCCATAGCCATAAAATATTTCTGCAGTGGGAGGGAACGTTCTTAAAAATATACAAAATTTATTGACTCTGTACAGAAGCGGGTAAGTACCTGTAATTAGCATACAGAATTATGTTTGAGATGTTATTAAAGAGTTAAAAAGGACTCATTCTCTTTTTGTTAAATGCTTGCTTAAACAGACTGAGTAGCAGCTTAATTTGTTAATGAATCCATTATCAACTAGGTTGTTCCATCTATCGCCAAATATTATTTTGAAACTTAAATGAAAAAACTCCATTAATATTTTGGCTGTAAGTGTCCTCTCATTTCTGAGATTGAGAAACATTCCCCTGAGAACAGATGAACAATAAGACATCTGCAGTCTGGGATTTCTTGAGGGATGACCCATGCCTAATGCCAGCTCCTCTGGAAGCTTTCACCATCCTGCACGCTGGTGGTGGATTAGGACAGCTGCTCTGTTTGTCTCTGCCATGGACAGTATCCTTCTTCCACCACTGAACCGCAACCTGTAGAGTTTGAAAGTGCTGTGATATCTTTTTGGAGGTCTGGATGTAAGAGTCTGTACGTGAGTGCCATTAAAAAACAACATGCCACCTAGCTGGCTCCTTAAATCTTGGTCCAGACTCCTCTCTGCTTGAAGGATGAATTTTAAAAGTGTTATCAACACAAGATGAGAAGCGCTTTGCAAATGAATTTCTGATTTTGAAAGAATGGGAAAAAGTGAAAGGTCATGAGTTACTCAAGCTGCCTATCCAAGGGATTGTATTTCCTACCAGTTATATAGTTGGGAAAATGAAGTATGTGAGCCATACAAAGGTCTGGCTCTGTTCAGAAGTGAAAACAGAAGTTAACTTTCCAGGGTCAAAGGAGAGAGCACCCCAGGTAAGTTTTCTTGGCCAACACTAGCTATTTTGGTTTTAGTCTTTTAATATACACATTTTGTTTGAAGAATTTAAAATGTCTTTATAAAGAAACACTACTCCCGTGCTAGTGCTGGGAAAAAAAATCGTTCCTGTAGTCATAATACGCATCAGCAGTAGAGTCCTTAGTGTAGTTAGGTCTTATGCATCTCTTCTCCAATTGAAAGCACTGAGAATTTAAGGATGTCCTGTCTTTAGGACAAGTATTAGCGTAAGTGAAATTCAGAACTGCCTTAAGCAATTCTATATTTTTTAAAAATTATTTAAAAAATTATTCCCTAGTTCCCTTTATACAAGACAAATTCCCAGTACAGAGTGAAGCACACAGTTTTTCTCACTAGTCAAACAGCTCAAGACACCAAACATTTTCAATATCTTTTTGAAAGTTTTTGTGTTATGGATCATCCACAAGACTACCATGGTGATACTTTTCATTACCTAATTTATTACTTTGATTATTTTGTTTGCTTACTCTGATAATACCAAAACCAACTATTGTTCAGACAACCCTTGGTGATAGGGAAGGAGAGTTTATATATGATGTTGGGATACAGAGTGTAAACGATGGCTATGCATGTTATGCACATAATTGGTTCGGATCTCTTATTTCTATGGGGAACATGTTGTGCAATAAGTGCCCTTTAATACTTAACTACATGAAATGCAATTGAAGTACATTAAGTGATTTTCTATAATATGGGTGCTCTGTTCTGCATGTTTACAAATATGCCAAATATAACAAACTTTAGGACATATAAATTACATATCTTATTTACAATTCTGCACCCAAATAACTATTTCTTAATCCGCACTTTCTAAATGTGTAATTATTATTCCCCTTCATTTAACTGATGGAGAACTGGAAGCAGAGAAGTGTGTAATGATTTTCTTCGTAAAACACAAACGTAGGTTTGTCACAGACTGAAGACGTGACTTCTGAATCCCAGACCCTGGGCTGCTCTTCAGCAGCACACACTGTGATAGAATCATAAAATCACAGAATGGTTTACGTTGGAAGGGACCTTAAAGATCATCTAGTTCCAATTCCACTGCTGTGGGCAGGGACACCTTCCACTAGACCAGGTTGCTCAAAGCCCCATCCAACTTGGCCTTGAACACTTCCAGGGTTGGGGCATCCACAGCTTCCCTGGGCAACCTGTTCCAGTGCCTCACCACCCTCATGGTGAAGAATTTCTTCCAAATATCTAATCTAAATCTACCCTCTTTCAGCTTAAACCCATTACCCCTTGTCCCATCACTACATGCCCTTGTAAAAAGTCCCTCTCCAGCTTTCTTGTAGGCCCCCTTCAGGTACTGGAAGGCTGCTAGAAGGTCTCCCCAGAGCCTTCTCTTCTCCAGGCTGAACAACCTCAACTCTCTCAGCGTGTCTTCACAGGAGAGGTGCTCCAGCCCTCTGATCATCTTCTGTCCCATGTCTCCGGAGAAGTTTTTCTGCAATAACAGAAACTCATAGACCAGAATAACATTCTGACAACAGGACCAGCAGTTTCTGAAACGTCTACCATAGGCTCTGTAGGTCACACAACACGCATGGATGGCATTCTCTTCCCGTATGGCAGTACGGGTGTATCGTTGGAGAAATGGTTCAGCTGACATTAGCTAAGGAAGAAGCCAGGCCCTCTAACTGTGGAGGGTGGTTGGTGCCTTGCAGCAGTGAACCCCAGCTCTTCCCTGATCTTTCACACTCACCCGTGGCTCTGAGTGCAACCAGCCTTGGGCAAGGCTCCTAGGAAAACAGAGGGAACGCATGTCGGCTGGTCTACACATGAATTTGGGGATATGTTTATGTTGATTTAGAAAGGTTTGTAGCACTTTGGCTTGCATCAGTGAATTTATATTATCATCATGTGGCTTTCCAACGCCATGGGTGATTGTTAATATTCTCTGTTGGAAAATAAATTATGAAACGTTGGCTAGCTAAAGAATTCCTCCTGCCTGCTGTTCTTCTGTTTGCCTAAGATTGCTGCAACTTTTTATGAAAAAGGACACACCTTTAAAGTAAATCTCAGCTGGAATATTTTCACTAACCTTAAAGAAAGGAAGGGACAGTGTAGCAGCCTGGAGTTTTCACTGAAACTAACACAGGTGCAAGCACATGTTGAGAGAAAGGCAGTTTAAGGCCATGTGTGGAAGAAGCACTCTGCATTTAATCAGTCTATCAGTTTCTCCCATGGAGGTCAGAAAAAAGACTCAAAAATGCATTGGTCTTTGCCATACTTCTGTATTTTTTTAGTAAGGAGAACTTGCAGGCTACAACAAATGCTAAGGTTTTGTTGTTTAGATGGCTAAGAAAATTGGCGAAGCTTAAAGATGACCCAAAATTATCAGCATTCCCCATCTGTCAGCCAGCAGGGCAGGTAAAACAACTGAATGTCAAGAATGCAATGCTGTTTTTTTCAAACCATAATAAAGCCTTGATCTTTCAGTACATCTGTTATGCATTTCCTCTGTGTCATCCCATCAGTGTTCAGAGTAGGATAGAGAGCTACCTCCCTCCTGGTGAGGAGCGAATGCTAGGCAGAGATTGTGAGATGGCATGCCGAAGTGGCTTGACAGACTCAAGACAAAGATACAGGGATGGGGAAAGGCATATGTGAATATTGGTATGATTTTCTTTGAAATTGAGAAATTAAACTGTTAAACTGGGATGCAATTTAAGTGCAAAAAACCCTCAAAAACCCCTCTCACTTTTCTGTCAACAACATCACTAACACCTTTGCAACCCGCAGGAAGACTGCTGGGTTATGCCTTTTATAAAACTGTGTTACTGTAAAAAAACCAAGCCAACAAAATTGTTTCTTGTAGTCATTCAAGATTAAATGTGAGGCTATCTCCTGTTTAATTTTGAACCTCTTCAAAACTTAGTTGCAATTCCAGGTCTCATCTCTCTCCCCAGCCTTTTCTCCATAAAAGCCTGCCCAGCTGGCACTTCCCTTTCTTTTAAACTAGGGAAGACTCAGTTTTTGCCACATCTTCAGTGTGCAACTACACTACCTCATCTGAACACTCAACCTCATTTTTTGCTGTGTGGTTACCTTGAGCAGGCAGCTGGGAATAATGTAATACTTTTAACTTTGGAAATAAATGGATTTCAACTTGGTTATTTTATAGTTACTTTTTTCATCAAGCTTTAGATGTCAAAAGATAGTATCTTTTGGCTCAGAGCCTGGCCAGGCCTTGCCTTCAAGACTTATCTGCTTTTAGAACAGCAAAGATAAAAGAAGAGAAGAGGATGTTCACCACATCTGAATTAATTTCTGCTTTGCTGATGGGTAATTTAAATGTTGTGCTCTCCTGTGACAGGGCTTTTGCTTTTTGCTTTTCATTGCAAATATGAGCTACATGCCAGTTGCAGTTTTAGCTAGATGTCTCTGTTAGAAACAGAGATTTGATATGAAAGTAGGTGTTTCTGGACAGAAACTGTTTGTGTTTCAGCTTTCTGGCTCCACAGAAGAGCCTACATCACATCTTAAAACTATCTTCAATGAAAGGTATTTATTCTGCTTAACCTATAATATTAAAACTTTTCTTCATTATTTTCAATAGTAATTGAAATTGCCAGCTATCCCTGTAACCTTTAACTCACAAAAACACCTTTCTATGTGCAATCATACTTTATACAGCATCAAAAGACTTTTACCTGCATTAGGTTAATCTTATATTTCTTGTGCCTTTTTTAACATTTTGAGTGTTTCTAGAAGAGTCTCTGTCACATGGACAGTACTGCTGAATTTTAGGCTTGCTAAAGAAAGTAATTTTGACCTAATTCAATCATAACAGGGTTGCAATGGATGACTTTCAGTCACACGTTACATCTGACGAACTTCAGAACCCAGCTGCATGGTGGAGAAAGTGAAATTTATGTATTAAAACTTCTGAAGAGTAACAGGCAAAGCCAAAAGCCCTTGTCTTTTGTATCTCTGGAGGCCTGAAGGAAAAAATGGCTGTCCAGAATCATCAAGACAGTTCATCATGCAGGCAGGAAACCGTGGTGTGAACAAACAGGGTACAACAGCTTTCACTTGCCTCTCTTTACCCACATGGTGTCTTCCAGCAAGCGTAAGGGTCCTGCAGAAATTCCCCTTGTGACTTATAACTGTGTTTCCAGCTCCTGCGCTACTACAGTCCAGCAGCCTGCAAACGCTGAAGTGTCTGCAGACATTTTGCTCTTTTCATATAGGAGCCCTTTTTTCCCTGACATTTATATTTCTTAGCTGGAAAAGATCCTTGCCTTAGTTTTTGTTTTGTTTTTGTTTTCAAACATGTTGAGAGTTGATGGGATTGATAATAATTTATAAATTACTCAGAGCTGCAAATCACACCTAGGGGTTGGAAGTGTCAAATACAGCTTTGTGTAAATATCAGAGACTCCTTACAGGGAGGTGAATTTTGGTGTCCAACTCAGCAGAAACGGTCACAAGAGATTCCGAAATGCAAGCAGTTTACTGAAGGAAGCACAGCACGTTAGATGTTAAACAAAGTAGTTAGGCAGAAAATACATAATCAAAGGGGAGCTGTTAATAAGAATAGCCAAACTGCAGACAAGATACAGTATTACAGCAAAATCAAATCCAAGGGAACAGGTGGATTTCTGCTAATCCCAGAGCTCTGGGTATACTTGCATTTCATCTGTGCACTGCATTGGGGCTGTTCAGTAATTATTGCCAATAGTGTGATACCCATGAATATTGTGGTCCCACACAAGCCTAACATGTCAGTGGTATATCAAGGGTTGCTAGCTCCCCTCCCAAGCTTGCTATGCTATGCTGTGTTTGATCTTTTGGGCAGAGAAGATGATAGCTACAAAACCTCTCTTTTTAGACTCCAGGAGCGTGAAATCTTCGGCAGCTACACAGGCAAACTTGTTACTCTCAAGGCATTCCTGCAGCTGATGAATATGCATAGAGAGGGAAAAAAAAAAGACAGAAAAGAGGCAGACCTGACAAGTGTCATATTTGCAGTAAATAAGAAAATATTCACAATTTTGTTTTAGTGTCACCATGAGCAGAAAAACATGGCAAACTACGGGTCCAGTTTGAGATGAGGAGAAAGAGTTCAAAAAGTATTGCGGTTGCTTATTTCAGAACCCAGTCAGAACAAAATGGGTTTACACTGTTACCTACGGGTCCTGCTCAGCGTCAGTTAAAATAATAGATGTCATTTTCAATGCAAAAATATTTTTTTTCAAAATATACTCTGACTTTTCTTCTTCTGTTAACCTTGTTTCTTACAAAAACTGTCTGGAATGCTTCTCCACCTCTTTATGTTCCCACTAGACTTTGAGAGAGAGAGTGTGACTTTCAGATGGAAGTGGCTTCTTGATTTTTCCACCATGCATATATCCAGAAGGTAATGCATTTTCCCTCTGGGGAGGAAAAAATGTGCAAAGAAATATGAAAACTGATATTAGCATAATCTTTTTAGATTAGATCAGACAAAGCCTGCCAGCAGAATCACTTTACAGGGCTGTAATACATCCAATGAGTCCTTCTCTTTCAAAATGCTTGCTGTGGGCTGTGGGCTTGACAGAACTTCATCTGGAGGCACAAATTCTTCTCTGAATGCCCCTTCCCCAAGACGGTATGCAATTTCACTAGTTTAGATGCCTCCAACTGTGAAACAGTATATTTACCACTTAATCTAAAAAGGGCTCAGCAGCTTCAGGTAGGATCCTTCTGTGCAGCTGCTTCTTGTCTTTAACTTGTGTTTAGCACCTCTGCTTCCTCACAGGTATGTTTTCTGACCCCATTGGTTATCTGTGTTCACACTTATCCTTGCTTCCTCTGGCGGGGTGACATTTATGCCCTGAAGCCTTATTTTCTGCCCTCTGCCCCTGTGACTCCCAATAGACTGTACTCACACTGGCCTTCCCTTGCCTTTGGACGTGCCCAGTCTCTGTGAGGCTGTGGTAACAAATCTGGGTAACAAGTATTCCTGTAATTCATCAGTCTGCACAGTCCTCCCAGTGCTGAGGAAGAAACAGGGGGGTAGTTTATGCTGCAGCAATAAACTCATCGAGCTATTTCCTTGGAAACTAGGGGGCAGGAAGCAAGGAAGGCAGATGAGGCAGTGGTGGCAGGTTAAGCTTGCAGGGGGCGATTCACAGATTTGCATTTTATCTCTGAGCTTCCAGTGATTCCTTCTTCGTATGAACTATCAGATAGGATTAAAAAGAGATAAGATAAATAATGCATGGTGTTATTGCCTGAAAAAAAAATTGCTAGAATTCACTTCAAACAGCATACTCTATGATATTGTTAGATTTTCAGAGCCCTTCCATTAGCGCACATTTAAACATGTAATACTTTCCAATTAAATCTGTTGGTAGGAATTATTCGTTTTAATAATTCAAGCATTTCCAGAGCTCCCTGAAGAGTGTTACCATGGAGTATCGGACCCTCTGCTGGGAACACTCACAGCATGCTAGTGTACAGTATAGGCCAGTTGCTTAATGTCAGTCGTGCACAAGCATGAAGTCCAATCCTGAGGCACATTAGCATTGGTTGCATATATCTGTCTTTTCTGTGGCTGTGTCAAAGTTAGTTTTTTGAGGTAGCTTTTGAATTCTGGGGCTTATGGAGCCTGCTGCTTGAGCACCCTCAGATAGGCTGCAAAGCTGCAAAGCTGCCTATCTCCCACTGCACATCATGGTGATGGTTTCCTCTACCTTTGGTCCTCTTAGCTTGTTCATCAAGGACAAAAGTGAAGGCTTTTATGCTCTGATTATTTGCTTTGTCTCACTTTCAGAAGACTGCTAGTCCAGACCATTGATGAGCTGGCATTGGCCCTCTTACGGTTGACCTGCGTTCTTGACATGCTCCTTTTCTTTAATGATCAGAAATTAAAGACATCTGCTTCTTGTGGGTATTGAAAATCTCATGGCACACTCTGGAGAGGAGGGTTAGATATGGCATCATTGGCCAATATTCCCTTTTCCCACTGCCATGCAGCGCATTGGCTGGCTACCAGTTGGCTTGTGTGGCTGTCACCCTCCCACTAGAGATGGCTGATGCTCTGTGTTTGTGTGTAGGCACATGAAATGAGACAGACAGACAGCAAAGTGCTTTAGAAACAAGAGGTATGATACAAAATTAAGCTTCACTATCATCAGAAGATCTCCAGTCCATATTCAAAGATGCAAACCCCAGACTAAATTGAACAAAAGAAAACCTGGCAAACAATGAGTGAACATGGAGTCACAGGGGCCATTTATCCTTCCAACATCATAAAACCATTTCTGCTTTTATTTTGTGTAAATAAAGAAGGAAGAGGAGCAGGGAACTGGTTAAGATGCTTTGTTCTTTCAGCCAAGCAGAGAAACCTAAGGGAAGATTTTTTTTTTTTTTTTTTTTTTTTTAGCTAAGCCAAACAGTTAAACCAATAAAATAATCTAAAAGGGGCAAAATGCCACAGAAACAGTTGTCAAAAAAAAATCACTTTATTGTTATTACAGATCTCCTTGCACTACCTACTTCCTTATCTACAGATAGAGAAATCAGATCAGTTAGCAGTACTGATACCCTTTAAAAATGTGACAAAAATCCAGACCTCCTACATTGTCCTAGTGAGTCAATAATGCTGTGAAATATTCAAAGGATTTCTTGATCTTATTTTCATTGTTTATTTCATACCTTTATATTCTTGGAATACTTACAAATAAAATTCACAGTTTGTGTTCTTCAGGCTGTGATTTGAAGATGTATAGAAGTTTATCAACAGTTTGTGAGGAAATATCAGTGGTCAAAGCTAAAATATTTCTGAATAAGTTGGCTTAAAGAAATTCCTTGGCATTGAAAGAATCCTTAGGAAAAGAGTTCTGAAACCAGCACAATCCCACTGGCAAGAACTGAGAGAATTTTTCATCTTCAAAATATCGACTAATTATATAAAACGAGCTGAAATCTAGACAAAACATTCAGGGCAATTGTTTAGCCATTCCATTAACAACCAGAAACCAAAGTCTTGTCTGAATTTGGGATAGACTCTTTTGAAAGGCTTGAAAGTTCACAATAGACAGGAAGATCATTTCCTGCCTACAGATAATACTTAGTAGCATACATTTTTATACACTTGAGGGTAAAAAAAAAGTCTTTCTGCTAGAAAGAACTTCCTTTCAAGGACAAATAAAATTTCATTGGTCCTTCTTTTCTGATGTTTCTTTTTTTTACCCTGGAGAGGGATTAATTAGAATTAGATGAACTGCTTACTGGTGGGATTTGGAATGCTAAACTATCTTCTCCTGTATTATAACTGATCACTAACATGCACACATTATGTGACTGGAAGTGTGATTATGTATTTTTGTATCTAACGAGAGCCATTGGGATATATGGCTTATTCTACAGTCAGCACTGGCTTCCAATCTTTCCCTCTTTGAGCCTAGTTGTTGGCTGACAGGAGTTAGCAGTGTGCTGCTGCAGCAACCAAGGCAAATCGAATCCTGGGCTGCATCTGCAGGGGCATTGCTAGCAGAGATAGAGACGTGATCATCCCACTCTACTCAGTAGTTGACAGGCCACACCTCGAGTACTGTGTCCAGTTCTGGGCCCCACAGTTCAAGAAAGATGCAGACAAACTGGAGAGGGTCAAAGGAGAGTTATGGAGATGATCAAAGTGCTGGAGAACCTGCCCTTTGAGGAAAGACTGAAGGGGTTACGTCTCTTCTTCCTGGAGAAGAGAAGGCTCAGGGGGACCATGTCACAGTATTCCAGTACTTAAGGGGTGGATACAAAGAGGATGGAGGCTCTCTCTTCACAAGGAGCCGCATGGAGAAGGCAAGGTGCAATGGGTACAAGTTGCACTGGGAGAGGTTTCATCTCGACATGAGAAATAAATTTTTCACAGTGAGAACAATCAATCACTGGAACAACCTCCCCAGGGATGTGGTGGAGTTGCCATCGCTGGAGGTTTTCAAGATGTGATTGGATGGAGTGCCAGATAATCTCATCTAGGCTCCTTTTCCCGCAAAAGGTTGGACCAGATGATCTTTTGAGGTCCCTTCCAACCTGGACTGTTCTGTGATTCCATGGTACTGGACAAACCTTAAACAGTCAAAAAAATTTGTTTAGATAAATCCACTTATGTTTTGTTTATTTTGTATGTGTCAAGCTCACAACATCCTCAGAATGTTATCTTTTCTTTAAATAATTCTAAAGTTACCTGAGTGTGCAGAAATAAAAATAAGTTTTATAATCAGCCGGGTGTCTGTGAGACACCAAACACTGCTAGACTCATTTACCCAGCATCTTCACTAAGGGTAGCCTGGATCTAGCTCTGGATCTGCTTCTCTTTAGCCTGAATAAGTGCAGTCTGTATCTAATCCTCTCTTGAATGCTTCTTTGCCAAAGAAGTGACTGTCCATAATTTTGCATAAAAAGGTGTGTTTACTTGCATTTCATTATCACTTGGTAACCCTTATGAAACTGACTCTGGGAAGTGTTGGCAATTAATTCTTCATGTTCTTTGTGTTCCTTAACTTATCATTGACATTATCTGATGAAAACAGATTGACCTTAGTAGCATTGAACTAAGTAACAGACACTAAAACTGGCTTGAAATAATTCTCATTTACAATTATTTGTATTATTAAAAGGATGTTGCACTCACAGATGAGAGCAGTGCAAGCAACTAATGCGGCTTATACATCGCAGCTTTAGCCTTGAACACTGATTTGCACAATCGATTTCCATCTTCTCAGTGACTCGTCTAGCTGTGCAGTTTGTAGCAGGAAGCTCATTCAAGACACGTTTGTTAAACTGTGATGGAACTGGAACAAGTGAGTCAAACTAGGGGTAAAAAGAAGCAATTGCTTTGTAAGTTTTATAAAAGATAATCCACTAAGCTGTTTTACTTGTTTGATCTTCTCTGTTTTCACATTCTGAATACTGCAGCCTGCTTCAGAGCTGCCTCTTACGACAGTTCACACTGGTGCCTCCGAATTGACGAAGCAACGTCACAGATACTTGCCCTTCTTGTCAGCCTCTTTTCTAATGGTTGAGCACGAAAGCGGCCCCATGACAGAAGAGTCCAGTCTAACATTTAGGCAGTCAAGTGTTGCTAAAAATTGTGGTACAGGAGAAGAAAAGAGAGAGAGGGAAATGGTCCTAGCCAGCAGGCAGCTGAGTACTCAGAGCTGATCAGCTGAGTAAAACAAAGCAGCGATCTCCCAGCCATGGCTGGAAACCAGGGCAGGATAACCAACCATCTCCTTCTTCACAGTCCAGGGGTTTACTTCTGATACACCTCACAGACCAAGATGGCTAAATCTAAAATCAGATCCTTGTCTGTCCATTTTAATCAGACCCCCTGCTGCGATAGCCCCAGCTGTCAGCATATGATCGGGCACCACATCCTCCCCCTGTGCGTGTCATGGCCACGGTCGACCTCTCCCAGCTCAACATGCTCTAGGCTGTCCCCGCAGCTGGGTCTAGAGGGATTTTAGTGCCTCTTGGCTCAGACGTCAGCAGGTTAAATTGGAAAGTTTGGCAAGGTTAATAACGCTCCAACCTCTACCTGGGAAGACCTAACTGTTTGAGAAGACATTCCTGGTCCTCTTAAGTTCACAGCACAGCATATAAAGGCAAACCAGCACTAGTTTCGCTGCTTTTGCCTTAATCCATCATAGCATAAACTACAGTGAATGAGGAATGAACTTCCCAAGAGTTAAGTCCATAGGGCCAGTTCTGATCCCATAGGAACTCCCTATATCTAGCACTCCTTTTGTAAGCCCAAAGCTTGCAAATGCTGTTGGTTTACAGTTAATTCTTCAGGAACATGAAGATGCATAGACTGTGACTAGACTGAAACATAAACAGTAAACACTGATAACAAATTTGAATATTTGGCAAAACCACATATGTCCCTATAAACATTTTGCTTATCTGAGTTTCTCCACCACTCTTGGACACAGGTCAGAATTCCCTATGGAGTTGAGGATCCCCAAACTTACAAGGGGTTTCTTCACCAAGGTGCAGAGTCTCAGTTTCTCTCTTTGCTCCCTCCACTTTCCAATGATCTTTCTTTTGCAATCAGTCACACAATTAAACAACAGCTCTGTACTAGGAAAGCACCTTTCTTCCTCACTTTATTATCACTTCCCAGCTTATAAGACTCATACTAATATCTCAAGCATGGCTAACTTAAAAAAACCCTCATTGTTTTGGACACCAGTTTTTCTTGAATTTCCACCTGTCCTGTTTTCTTGAGCTTCACCTCAGTGGGAGCTTTTCAAAAGCGTGAGTCTGCATAGTCACAGCTTGCGTGAATGCCATTGTGTGGCGGAAGTTGAAGATGAGAAGTTTGCGTTCTGACCGAAACAAACTTGAGGACCTGCTGCATCAAACAGAGCAGTCCAGTAAGAGATCCTTAATGCGACTGCACACTTTATTCTCTTTCTTTCACAATCAGTAAGATGACAGTGGCACCATTTGTTGGCCAGTAAGGGCAACAAATACCTTTGAAAGTATTAATGCTTTCAAATATAAGTGGGGGAAACAGAGAGAAGGGTGACAAGTGCTCATGCTAACCAACAAAACTTGGCCTGCTTGCCAGCTTCTAGTCTCAAGCAAAAAACCTCTGATGTTAGTGAAGCTTGGCTGTGAAGGTTTTGAACCGGGTTGTCAGGCGGTGGCCAGAGCCGGTTTGAGGACGTGAGAGGAGCAAGCAAGAGGCCTTGGTCCAATTAGAGAACTGAAATGCGTTTCTATGATGCCCTTCTCTTCTTGGTATCTTCCCTGTTAGCTGACGAGATAATGAGAATATATATAGCCGTTACTTACACCTTCCCCCAACTTTATGGTGCAGATCTGACCTGTTTCTTCTCCACTCACCTCCCCCTCCACCCACCTCCAACTGGCTACCAATCTGTGACATTTTTTGCTCATTTGTTACAGTTGTGCAGGCTGGCCCTGCTGTGCATGGAAAAACAAACTGGCTCATTTCCTCTCTGCATTTCTACCCCATATGCACAACATCAACACGGGGCTCTCTCAAACTGTATTACTATAGCAACTGGTCTCAGATATCTCTCAGATCTATTGTTTCAGCAAAAGGATTCAATACTATATAAAAGGTTTTCGGCTGGACTTACTAATCTTTTCCATGTGACCTTATTGCCAGTTTTGCTCCTGGAAAAAAAAAAAAAGGGTTCAAAATTAGAGATTCAATAAAGTCATTGGTACTCAGTAACAAATAGCAAGATAAATATATAAATAAACAATAAAAAAAGAATTAGTATCCTTCACTTTCAAACTCTTACTTCAGATGAGATATTCCACTTCAGTGTTCAAAAATCAAACAAATTCTAGCAAACATTTTCAAAGCTACTTTTCATTGGCAATAATTGTACAAGGTATGACAAAGAAGACCCAGGTTTATGAATTTGGGGTTTTTTGATTCCAAGTCAGCTACTTAGCCTAATCTCACGCATATTTAGTTACGTGATTACGACAAATGATTCTTTGAGCACATGAGGATTAAGCAAAACCACGTGTTTGTAGATCCAAGTCAACTATATCATTATGGAAAAAAGCTTTGTTAATGTGCTTATTGTAAATCGAATGCTTCTGACTGTAGTCGAGTATCTAATAGGATTATTTCAAGGTTTTGCACTCGTTGCAGTGGTGGCTCCAAGGCTTTTTAACTGGTGAAGTTCTCAAAAGAAAATGTAGTAGACTTGAATACATATGTGTACATTTACGTACCAAGCAGAGTTTTAAGAAAGCAATATAGTACAACACAAGAACAGCATAGGTTTGTAAAGATGTAGGTGTAAAGAAGGTTGTGTTTTACTCCTGTATGCCCAAGTTGTCAATGATCATCTTGTCAAGCTTGGAAATAGTAGCAAAATCCACAGAAAAATACTGCGCATGTCTATGGCTGCTTGAAAAGGGTCATGAATTTTAGTGTAGTTAAAAAAAAATGTGGAGGTAGATATGTTACGTGCCATCTCCTTGTCATATGTTATCTCTGTTGTGTTATGCTGCTGCTGCGTATCACTCTTAAGACAGCAGCAGCATAAGATTTTAGTAAGGTTTTTGAAGTTCTGGTGGAGTTACCCTGCTGCTTGCAAGGAAAGAGTCACCCTCATTAAAAGCAAAAATAATTTTGACTTCTACACAAGAGTAACTATTCATTGCATTATGTTGTTATAATTTAAGTCCAGAGAACAGCTAATGGCAGTCTATGCTTTGTTTCTCGAGTTTACCATGTCATTTTCTTTCACATTAAATTTCAGTGGCTATGCTACAGTTTGGCCATTGTCATTATTATTTTGTGCTTTATACTCCAAAACAAACAATGTAAAAGTCAGCCCACCAAAATATTGAAGTGTAAAACCAGCCTTTTAAAAAACCTAAAATGTTTTAAATTTTTTTCACTGCACTACACAGACACATACAAGTGAAAACTATTTCTTAAATATTAACATGTTCACAAAAAGTTTGAAACCCAGACATTACTGCATAGCTGAAAAAGAACATCATAAATAATACAATTAATTTTCTTCCATTACCACAACTTAGAAGTCTTTAAGTTGTAGAGTATGCATTTTGACAGGACAATTAAATTCTTAGCATTCATTGATTTTAGACATATTTAATGTGGTAGTGATAATCTATGTTTTTACATAGTAAGTTTTGAAGCTTGTACTGTAGCTTTACATTTTAATGAAAAATCTTCGTTATTTAGTTTTTCTTACCAATCCTCCTATCTTTTGTTTCAAAATAAACTAGATTGTAGTTGTTCTTCTCTCCAGGATGAAATCTGGAGAAAAGTCTGACTCACACCTGCTGTTTTATCCACATGTTATCTTAGTTGTCAAAACCTTCATTGGAAGCAAATAATGTGAGTGAGGTGAAGAAGATAAAGACCCTTGTATCTCTCCAAGATTATGTCTTTCTTTCCTTTCTTTTTTGTTCAATAATAATGTGATTTAGAAATTTTTACTTTTTGCTGTAAAAAAATAAAAGTCTCTGCAAATAGGCAAAAAATGAAGGATTTGACTTTCTTAAACATTTGACAAAAAAAAAAAGAAAGATGGAAACGTAGTTGAAATGCAGAAAGGGTCTGGATATTTGGTACCTGGGATACATTTTTATTCATACCTGGAATACAATTTGGCATGAAACCTCTCTATGTATGGTGCACCTCAGACCTCAGTTCAAAGCCCTCTACACATTGAACAGCAAACTACCCCAAAACAGCACTGCCTAAAGCTAGTCAGTAAGAAAATACCAATATGAACAGGGGCTTTCATTAGAGCTTCCAAATGTTACACTCAGGGCTGCAGAGAGGTGTCCACACATGCTTCAGAAGAAATTCTTGAATGTACTTGGTCCCGGTATCCTGTTTTTTCAAGGCAAAAAAATAAGACTAACTTATAGATGCAGGAAGTAGTGTTTGGGTCTCATTGTATGTAATACTGTCTAGAATTTCCTTAAAAAGAGAGAGCACTGATTCAGCTCCTTTCTTTGTTGTGGAGATCCACACGTGAAATCCACATGGTTATGAATGGATGCTGCCTGCTGGGGGGTGCAGACCAATGGTAGGTGCCTGAGGAAACCCAGGGACAGGAAAGATGAGCCAGAAGCCTTTCCTCCCACTGGGAGCAGGCTCAGGAAATGTTCAAGGTCGGCTGGCACCAGGGGATAGTTTGCAAGAACAAGCGTTACACTGGGAGCAGGCGACAAGGCTGCCTCCTGCAAAGAGGGAATTCTGCTCCCCATTTCTGGGATTCCTAACATTTTTGATCATGAAGTAGCCATTGGACAATAAATGCATGTTATAACATATATAACAAGCCTTCATCTGGGGGTCAGAACCTGTACCTCCTCCAGGACACCTGAGCTCCCTGCTGTGCTGCGGTACCGTTCTTGGTTTCTCTCAGTCCCACGTGAATCTTGACCTGTGCGTTGCAGTGAAATGGTTAGGGTGACTGCTGTGAGGTGCGAGAGAAGTTTTAGATCCTCTGGAGCAGGGAAAGGAACTGAATTTGGCCTTGTCATGTAAGAGGTGACTCTGGTAACTGATGGAGCTGTTTTCCTCCTCACCAGCTCTTGCTGACCATTTTGAATGAAAGCAGCATCTGCTAGCGTGTTCTGGACAGACAGAGGTCTTGGTGAAAGGTATTTATATATAGTCTGAGGTATAGCTTGCCTAACAGAGGGCATTGCTAAGGAAGCTGAGGCAGGAATGCTTCTGGCTGAATGTCACAATCACGCCTATGTGTGAAACCTGTACCTGAGGTTCTTGTAGCTTCCTGGTATCTAGAAGGCTTTAAGGCTACAATTAAAATGGAGGCACTTAAGGAACTTTGTCAAGTTTTAGAGAGTGGCAGAGAAAAGAATCACAGGTCTGGGTTTACTAAGTCACTGAACTTTTTCATATTTGATAAACTAAAATTAAATAAAGTCACATAACTGATGGTAAAAAAGTTCTTGTCCTTATTATTTTTTCTGCACAGAATATTAATTTTTACTTCACCAGTAAGTTGTTCAATATTCTGAGACTTGTCCAAAGTCACACTTGGCAAGCTTTAGTAATACAATATGATTTTGTTCTGCTGCTGCTAACAGTGACTTGAAATCTCTTAAAGCTCCTTCACCTGCTTAGAAAGAGGTGAAATGATCTGATGAGCGTGTTGCTTTTGAGGGCAATAAGCAACGCCTGAAAGCAGAGCTCAGGCTGTAGGGGTGCTTTGTCTGGTAGCCCGTGACCCTCAAGATGTTAGAAAACAGCATCTTCTCAGTCCCATGTGACGGTGGCAAAGCTGATTTACTACAGCCTTTATTTATTCAGCCATAAATAAATAAAGTGAATTGTTAAGTAACCACCAACTGTTTTATTGTAGTTTGCCATTAGAGTGAAAGGTTTGCCAATTTATGCATCTAGCAAGTAATCATACCTACTAGAAAAAGGGGAAGCTCTTTTCACAAGGGAAAACTCCTATCCCTTCCTGAATTCAACATCACTCCATAAACAGAGGAAAATTAATCTATAAATAGACCCAGTGAACTCGTGTGTCATAATGCCTTTCACACCAGTTTTAATAATCACCATCAGTGTCATTCATAGATTGTTTTAAGAACCAGCTGGGATAATGCTTTGAATCCAGCATTAGTACTAGAATTAGGAAATTGATCATTTAATCTCAGGTGATAGGTGGCAAAACTTCTTTCCTCCCCAGGTATCGATTGTCTCTGCAGTTGATAAAACACCAGGGCTTACTGCGGGAGACAGCTCGAGGTGTACAGTGATTAGTCTTCCTTTGCACTCCCCAGCTCAATAGGCAGCAATGTCAAAGGAGAGGAAATCAGCTAAAGCCAGTCACGGGAACCTGCGGCAATAACAACATGCAAGAACTCTTAAACTGCTGTGAGGGCTGACTCTTCTCTCTCCACCCCTGCTTTTTCCGCCTCCCGGCTGTAGAAATGCACCAGTGTTGCACTCTGCTGATAGACTTGAACCTGTCGCATCTTCTACATCTCCCAGAATGAGGGAAAGGCAGCTGGATTCATAGCAGATCATCTGTGGAGAGTTTGCTGCCCAAATGAAGAATAAACAGGCAAATTTGGTGAGTTTCCCATCCTATTTCAATGTATTGAAACAAAGTAAGAGTTTTGCTGGTGGTGATTTTTTTAAAAAGTTAATTTCAGATATTGGGATTGTTCTTTCCTACGTCTCTAGAGACTGTCATGGCTGGGAAACTTTGGAAAGGAAATTTACTTTAATAGTTCCCTCTGAGATCAGGTGCACTGTGGAGTAGAATGACTGCAAAGCCACAAATGCCTGAAAATATCAATCTTCCTGGCTGATGCAGCATCAGGGTACTGGAGATGTATCATACAGCGATAAACTGTTTCTAGATTTGTTGTTCCAGGGAAGGCAAACAAAATAATGACTACAGAAAGGTTTCAAATCTCTTAAATAAATTGACACTGTCCATGGAAGCGAAAAGATGAAGTTCAAAACTACCACACAGTTTAATGTAATATAACTTTGTTAATTAATTCATAATACTTAAATAATAAATAGAAAGCAAACAAAATTTACACTTTTTAAGATATGAAAGAATATTAGTCTCTTGCCTTCTCTATTCTGGTTGCTGAATGTTTAATTTAGGTACACTGAGTGTGTACACAGAGTGTATACACAGAGTGCATGCTGTTTTGGTCTTTGTTACTTGTCGAATTTTTCTACTTTTTCAGTAACATTTGTTGTATGGGATAGGAAGTAACCACTAGACAAAATGACAACTTGCTTCTGCACCCTCTTCTGTTAAGTGATACACGAATGCCTTTCGAAGGCTGACAATTAACTGTTGAGAACTTCGAACAAGGGATATTGGTTTTGGATACGAGTGAGATGTTTTCATCTGGGATTTTGCTTTATGATTGCTTTGTACCTCCGAGTTTAATAGTCTACAGAGACTAGTTTGGTTTATGTGCAATAATTATTTTTACATAATTTAGGTGATAAAATCATAGAAATGTTCTTGTCCTGTGAAATGTATTTTAAGTGGAACATATTCATGTATGACTAAAACTATACAAATAAAAGGAATTTTCCCACAGAAGGCTATTTTGGAAAGTGTTTCCGACTATGGTAAGTAAGTGATCTTACTACTTCTTAAAAGCTAAACTGCGAAGTGATTTGTCTTGCTTCCTGTGCTTTCCATACTATAACTTTATCAGAACTCTTAGTTTAGAGGCACTGCTAAGTGAGGTAAGTGCTGAGAGCTGTTGCCTGACGGTGGCGTTATGGGTAGGGGCAGAAGGAGACGTCTTTGGACAAAGTAGGGGCCAGACAAGAAAAAAAAATACATTAAATGGAACTGCTGTCACAGGCCTCTGGTGTAGGAGAGTGAGGACCTGCATTTTAGGTTTGTGGCTTGCTGTAAACATTCAAGTTGTTTTATTGACTCCAGTAAGACCTGTCTATAGATGGCTGGAAATTATAACATTCACATTATTGGGAGAAGGGACAGATGGAACGTAAAATGGATTTGCTGGGTCTTTTCCACTGCTGTCTCAGGTTTTAGAGCACAAATGCTTTGAGATGCAAGTGGAGGGAGTATCAGGTCTGTCTTGCTGGTGTGCAGTGATGTAGAGATGTAGAGGTTCTCACATTGTAAAGCATACCAAGGGAGCTGAAGACATCCAGAAGTATTTCCCCAGCAAGTGAAAAGCATAGGAGCTTAGTTACTGCTTCTGTAGGATTCTTAAAAATAGATGTTGTTTACATTGTTAGCTATACTGCTATAAGTCTCTTTGAAAAGTATATGGGGAGGAGGGCTTGAGGAGAACTCAGGACTGAACACTGAAATGGTTTGTAGTCTCTGGATCCCAAACATACTTCTATAGTAGCTTAAAATTATATATAAAATTTACTTTAAGGATCATATTTTTTATAGTTCAGTGATAGAAGAGAACTATTTTTCTAATCCCACTCCCGCCATGCAATTATAAACATACAAATACCCTTTGGAAGTTGCTGGCTTTTCATAAAGTTGTTTTGTGGAGATCTTCTGATACGCTTTTGGTATATTTTTGTACTTTCCTCTCTTAATGCAAAGAACTGCACAAACCCAAGGTATCTGGTGATTTTTAAGGTCCTGTTCCTGCTGATCTCAGTGTCATATTTTCTCCACAGCAATACTAACGGTTATGTCACAAATGGTGAAGGGGGTAATAATCAACAGGAGAGTATCACTAAAACAATAAACATAAGTTCACATGAGAACAAAATAATATTAAAAAAGGATGAGAAAATTAAAAAACAATGTTGTCTGATAGCAGGAATTCTTCTGAAGGGTGAGGTTGCTTTCAGAAAGGCATCAGTACATTTTAAAATGGCTCAGAATGTAATTTGGAAGATTTCTTTTGTAATAAAGAATAAAGGATTAATTGTTTGCATGTTTTGCTTCTAGACATTGAAAATTATAGCTCATATGTGCAATGGCATGCTCCCCATGTTGCTTCTTTATTGCAAAAAGAGCAGCTGTAGCTGCTACCTGTACTGCTATATTTTTGAAGATCAATAGTACAGGACAATATTAGTCTGAACAGTAGCAAGCCAATCTTCATGCATACACACTAAAACATATTGAAAACTATTATTGCTGTTTAGAAGGTATGTATGTCTTGTAAAAAGCCCTCTTGATGGTGTTGTAACAATATTGGCTGAGAATATGATTTAAAGACTCCTGATGTTGCATGACATGTCTTCTGCAAGATGCTGAAGTGTCAAGGTTGGCCAGGAAGGACCAAGATTCCCAGGGTGGCTCTAACAAAGCCTTCCTGTGACTAGCAGAAAAGAGCGAAGCAGCATAGGGTCTTCAGCATTATGCATCTCTGAAGTAGCTTTCCACTGAGTGAATGAAGAGCTTTTTTGCCTCTTAGAGTCTGGTTCTGTTGGTGTCCTCCAGCTCCATCCCTGCCCCAGGCTCACCAGTTCACATTAGCGGGTGGAGGGCCTGCTTCAGGAGAGCACCCAGCATAGTACAAGGAGTGTGTTTTCAGTACAGTCAGGCCAAAAAGCATGTGTGAATTAGACATCACAACACTTTCCATTCAGACATTTTAAATGGATGGGCACCTTCCTGAAACAGTACCAGATGGATCATTTTCTAGCTTGTGGGCATAGCAGCCCACTTGCTTGCAGTGATGGTTAACACTGCCATTTTCTATTCATCTTGGGTATCAATCTGCTCCACCTTCTGACACTGAGTTCTGCTGGCCAGAGGATTGCCTCCCTGCTTTTGGAGTGCTCCAGAGGTCAGTGCTGTTGCTGATGAGGTGTGCTGCATGCATCATCAGCACATACCAAATCATATCTCACTGGAAAATAAATGCTATACCAACGGGCTGACTCACTGCTTAGAGTGGAGAAGTAATATGCCAGTGTCTGGGTCAGCAGAAGTTTATTACAACTGAATACCAGCTGTGGTGATGGGTACGTGCATGTGGCATGGGGGTTGTTTGGTGTCTTGAGAAGCAGGTGTGAAGTCTTCATGTTGTGCCACAGCCTCCCCTCAATTTGCCATGAATGGCTGGTTGCTGATGGCATTGCTGATTGAGAAAAAACTGTACTCACAGAATTAGTTCTAGAGTTACATTGATAGGGCTGATCATGAATTTGCTTTTGTATGATCATTAATTATCTTCAGTATGAATAGCACACAGAGTCGTAGGGGAGAACATAAGCACTTTGGAAGACACTGATCTGAAAGAGAGAAGGGAAGCAATCTTTATGGAGGGCCAGGGCCAGGTGTTTTGTCTGAAGTTTAGGCAGATGCAGGTGAATTTATTTTGCCTTAAACGAGACCTTCTCTTAAAAGATCATGTGCATGAATGGTTTGAAATATATGTTGGGAACTGGATACTTTCTATGGAAGAAATGCATATTTGCTAAGTTTTAAGTTTTTTTGATGAACTTCAAATAAAAAGCATCCTCTAGCTATCATTTTAAATAGGGTGGGTTCTCTTGCAACAGCTGGTTACTCTACCATGATTTCAGATGTGCTACATGAACACAGTGATGGTGTCCTGCTGAACTGGAGGCTGCATCCAAGTTTGAGGGTCACTCAGAACAAATGGTTCTAGAGATGAAGTTGCAAAGCTTTTCCCTCTCTAAATAAATGAGATGTCTACTGTGCACTATCTCTTTATGAGTTCCAAATGAAAAGCTGAAGTGTCTAATATGAGAATCATTCCTTTCATTTTTATCATGTTGTTCTCCTTAATTTCATACAGCAAAATGTTTAAGATTCCCACAAGCACTGAAAGAGGTTGTCAGGTTAATAAAGCTGTTGTGTAATTACAGTGCCAGGCCTGTAATTCCTGATCCCAGAGATGCTGAGGCTTTCCTGAAGATCGGGCTTTTTTGGCTGGTGCTTGCAAATAGTTACAATCGTGACATGTACCATGTGAACTGTGAGCATCCAGGGAGCTGCCAGGCTTGTCCGGAAACTCCACCGCACTCTGGGCTGCAGGGCAGAGCCACAGAGAGCTCAGATGTTCATGATCTGGCTTTGCCCTCTGGTGGTCCCCTCTCGAAAATCTTCCCGGGATCAAGAGAGGAAAAGGCTTCAGAGGCTGAAAAGATCTGAGGAAATAGCAGGCTTGTGTGATGAATGTAATAGTAAAGATTAAAAGAAGGGAAGGTCTTGCAGACATCAAGAATGTGGAGGCCGAGGAAGAGTTTGAGACAGGAAGGTTCAGTGCTTCTCCACTGAGGCAAGCCTAACGAGAAGGAGCTTTGCTAACATGCGGTTGGTTCCTTGCTGCTCTGAGCAATGCTTTGACATGACAAATGTTTACAACTGAAAAAAACAAATACTGCTTTATTAAAGCTCAGTTCCTTACCTGGTTATGAGGACATACCCCAGGGAGACTCTCCTGTATCTCAGTAACAGGGAGAACTTTTGGGAATTGGGAACTTTAATCAGAGGCATCCTCTCACTGGCCCTCAAAAAGCTGCCAGTAACACTAAGGGGCTTTCATGAAGTGTGGCTGGCCTTTCATTTAACAGGCAGAGGCATTCTGAGTGGAGGCAATTGTCTGATTTTTACCACCTGGGCAGTTTATGTGCTGGCAGTCCTACATGTGTGGGAATAAAACTTCTGCTTCTCCTCTTGAAAAAGGAACTAGCAGCTATTTATAGCCTATAAGGGAGAGAAATGCTCATCTGCGAATATTGTTGAGATGTAAATCAGGTGCCAAGCAGCAATTAGAATGACAAACAGTGTGTTGTAGTTTGAGGAGAATGGCTGTTATAGGTAATATTAAAAAAAAGTGGACAATTTGAACATCTAGACATGCTACTTTAAACTCAGGAGAAAAGAGATTAATGCTTTTCAGAGAAAGGATGGGGTTTTTTTCTCCTTAAAGATCTTTTAGTTTGGAGGAAAGAAGTTTAGAATAGTCATTGTTATATCTAGTCATATAAAAAGGCAAACCAGATCCTCCCCTTTTACTTGTTTTAGCATTCACAAGCAGAAAGCTGCCAGTTAAATGAAAATCAATGTACTTACAGTGGATATGCAAATGTAGGGCTAATCTGTGCAATAATTCTTTGTGGAAAGATCACACAGGGAAATAGCTACTGATAAATGCCTAAATAAAGTCTGGGGCATGGCACAAGAGCACATATTTGAATCACAGAATCACAGAATCACTACGGTTGGAAAAGACCTTTAAGATCATCAAGTCCAACCATCAACCCAACACCACCATGCCCACTAAACCATGTCCCGCAATGCCACGTCCACATGTTCCTTGAACACCTCCAGCGATGGTGACTCCACCACCTCCCTGGGCAGCCTATTCCTGGCCAGGTATCCCAGCAGGACAATTTTACATCACCTTCTGAAATGATGTGGGTATAGAAGACAGGCCATGCATCTTAGTCTGGTCATGCTTGGACATTACAGTTACCATATTCTGCAGCATGTCTAACTGAGCTTTCAGTTTGGGTAATTGTTACATACATCTTTTGAAGAAAAGAGGAATAAAATAATCCTTCCAACTATCCATATGACCACATGGTCCATAAACCTCCCTTCCTGCAAGCATTTGTTTTCTCTCCTATGTTCTGGATCCTGACTTTACTTATTTAAGCCTTGCAAAGCACTGTGCTCTGTGGAAATGGACGGTACAGTACAGTTTTGTTAGCCTGTTGGTATCACATCACCTGAAACTGCTCCAAGCATCCCTACACTCAGAAAGTGCTGTCCTGAGAAAGATGTCAAAGCACTAATAAAAAGCCAAAAGCCAAAATGCTCTTGAAAGCATTCCCCTCACACAGATCAGCTGCTTATTGTGTTTACACCAGAGATGAAAAGTTTCTGTGTACCCAAAACAATGCTGTCCATCCCATTATAGCAGGGTCCTAGAGATATTTTGTACACATGGTAGGAAAAGAAATAAATTAAAAACTGAAATACACATATTTGTGAATATTTTTAAGTCAAATAAGATCTTTCTTGTTCTCAGCTTCAATTTTGCTAGTTTCCTCTTTAGAAACAAAAGAAAAATTCCTTCTCTTCTATCCCAGTGTAAAGGATCCACATTGCTATTGGTTGTGAGTCCAACATTCAAATTTTTGTTATTCCATTTTAGTAAATAGGGTTTTTTCTTAACATAACCATGCCTATAACACCCTGAACTAAATCATTACTAGAGGAATAACCTGTATCATCAGAATTGCTGTATCCGTTATCATCTATATTTTTGGCAAAAATTGTTTGCACACTTTAAAATGTTAAAATTTTGAGGATTATTAAATTAAAACTCTGGACAAAAGGGTGAATGACTTCTTTAAATAGTCCATTCAAAACATAGCCTTTATTTTTTTCAGTCAATTAAATTCTAAATGCTACTCACTTTAAAAACATTCTTTTCCTAGTTGTTGAACATGAATAAGCAATGGACTTCTCATTCTTTTTCTCTTCCTTAAACTTTTATGGTTTTATATGGGTATTTTTCTACAACTAAGGAATATGAGGATTGTCAATAACTGCATGAACCTAGGCTTGTAAAGCAGGCAATAACTCTGGATTTCTAAAGTTAGGTGGTAAGACTATCACATATTCTGTAGTACGTGGAGCACTAGCTTTGTTAGCTAGTATTTATGCAATTCATTTTAAAATAAAAAAAAAAGCTGTTTCTAATTACTCTTCAATATCACTTCAGTTTTCTCAGTAGATGTCTTTAAAACCACTATTAACAGTGGAGAGCTTTGCGGATATTGACAAGAAAGACTTTCCATGTCTAGTGTACAGCATCCAAAAACATGTAGAAATACTTGTGAAAAAGCTGACAAATGGGTAAATGAGACAAAATAGAGTAAGTAGAAAATAAGGAAAGATGGAATAAAGAATTGAACTTGAAGTTGGTAATAAGATGTTCACATTTTGATGCCTGAGCTGTTGGAGGGGTTCAAGATTTAAAATATGTTGAAAATTGTAAGTAAGGAAAGTGGCTTTGACAGACAATTGATTAGTTGTGGGCAAGACGGTGAGGAGGAGAGAAAATCGAGACTGACAGTGAGACCTGCAAGACCCAGGCAAAGAGACACAAGGCAGCGTTCTGCACTGCTTGGGTACCAACAGCTTCTGAAAACACTTAGGTAATTGTGATTTTGGTTGGAAGGGCAAGTTCATTCCTTCCCTTCTGCTGCAAATGCCGGCACCTTCTGTTTGGCTGTAAAATCCCTTGCCTTTTTCTTTAGCCTTCTACTTCTTCCCACTTCTGCTGGTTGCTGTACAAAATAGGGCAGGAACAATAAATTCCATAGTAGAGTCACTTAAGCTTAGTGACCATTTCCATATTGTGTTTTAAATCAACATCCAGCATATTTTGCCACAGTATCCAAATTAAGAAGAAATATGGTCACAGTTCCTCACTATTGAAACACAGTTGCTAAATATTTCACAAGCATCTTATGGCTCATGTTTAATTACAAACAATTTAATCACTGTTTAACCACAAACAATTGTAATTAGATTATGGGTTGGCATTTATGCAGCATGTAATGGCAATCTGATCACTAAATCCTTCTTACAGAATCTGATTTAAAGTGTTATCAGGCTTCTTAAATAACCTAATACGTGTAAATCTTTTTGTCCTGATACGACTTCTATTTTGTGCAGCTTACCCATTTATACCCTACCTCTAATGTAGGGTATAAAAAAATCTAGTCTATGAAGTATTACCAGTGTTTTGTACAACTCTGAACCTTTGACTTCAGGATACTTCCACTAATGAAAGATTTTAATAATTCAAAATAGTCACATGAGCAACCTGGAAAAGACTTTGGCCTGATATCAGCATGTTAATGACAATAGTTTAGCTGTATTTCAGTTTGAGATGGCTTTAGTCCTACATAAGACTACACGGATAATAATTTTGAGAAGACTACAGTTCTGGGATGACATGTGTTTCTCCTTTCCTCCTAAACAGAAAAGGCTGACACAGAACTCAGTTAGTCACACTAGCTTACTTAAGTACTGTAAATTCTTCATATTTTGTACTTTGGGAATATTTTTTTTTAACATCAATATCATGCTTTTAAAAAGAATTCTTTCAGTTTGAAACCAAAGAGCAGTAGAACAGCCTAAATTTTTATATTTGGGGACATTGGAGTAGGGACAAAATTGTAACTGAGGAATACTCCTCCAAGGAGTGATAACTAGTTCTAGAGGTGTCTGAACCTGCACGTCTGACTGGTTTGGCTACATCACCAAATTGCTCCTGGGTCTGTGCAGACCTCACTCTCTCCAAGCCCACTTTCCTGCCAAAACTGGTCAAGAGTTGTGTTCCAGTTGCTCAAGGGCCAGACATATATCATTCAATTAGTCCTCATAGTAGTTCTTGCACAGATTTCTATGATTAGAGCCTTCCCAAAACATATTGAAATATGATCACTAGAGAAGGGGTTGCCCGGCTCAGTACGACCCATTGTGGTTGGAGTATTTGCTCTGCCCAGGCTGACATGGCTCGAGCACCTCCTATAACCCCTGGGAGAGCCCCGCTCAATGATCTGGAAGCTGGCTTGAGCAGGGACAAGCGCTGCACCTTCTTTCAAGCTGTGCCCTTGTGCAGAGTGAAGGGCTAGGTTTATAGGATGCAGGATGTCCTCAGGTGGGTATTCCCTCCTACCTGAGTGCCTTATCTTAGAGATCCCTGTGCTCTCGTGGATGATGTTTTATTCACAATTCCACAGTTCTCTGCCTCTATATATAGAGATGCACAATTGTTTTGCATGTTTTCTCTTTAATATCCTGGTATAAACTGTTTTATGATCAGGGAACAGACTCTGGCTCCAAGCAGAATGTGTTCAATGAAACAAAGCTGGCTCTTTCAAATGCATGTGCTATGTGGTATCTTCATCTTACTTGTAATAACCTAAAAAACCTAGCAGGCACAATACTGCTATTAGCTTCATAAAATCCTTGTCACAGAGGCTCTGGCATACATTCTGAATTAGACACTTAAATGGATTTTAGAGCATTAAGCCTTTTGTGAGTCATTAACCTTTTAGACAAATCCCAGATGCAATAGGGTAACTTTAAACAAATCTAAGCTATTTCCTCTTCAGGTAAAATAAAGATCTAAAAATCATACATTTTTGAGTTTGTGAGTTTGGGGAAGAGACAATTGTCTTTGTTGATGTTAAGCATTCTGCGAAATGCATCAAATTGTGATGTGATATTAATGTGTTATGATGTGAGCGTAGCTGTTTGTACGTCTACAAAGTATGTAGATGACAGAATCCCCTTTGGAATGGACTGAAATCTAGTAATCAAAACAGACAATGAAAATTAAGCATATGGCTCGGCAACGCATTATCCACTACTCTATGCTTTAATTAGAGCTAACTATTCAAAGTGGAAAGTTTCAGCTGTGGTGTCATAAACCTACATCATAATAATAATAAACCAAGCCATATTAAATTTCACAATCTCTATGGCAACAAGCTCTGTGATTTAAACTGTAAACATTCAATTACTTGTAGGTAAGTAAGGCACAATAAAATAGAGTGAAATACTGTTAAGAGCAAATTTTTCCTGTATGGATTGGGATTTTCTCTCGTAACTTCTACAGTGAATGTAACTGTGAAGAATAGCAAAAGGGCTTATTTAACGCTGTGCTTTAAGTTTAAGAGGGAGAGACTTTGGTCCTTCATATAATTTGCTGTAGCATTTGGACAAGGTTTTTAAAATTTTAGTCAAATGTGCTCAGTCTTCCTACTGAAGAACCCTCTTGCAGGCAGGTTGTTTTCCAAGCTGTGTTACCAAAAGGAGTTTGGTTAAAAGACTTTGGACCTAAGCTCAATTTATGTTGCATAATGCACCAAAAAGTACTTCCATCTTTTCTGGTATGGCTTTTTTTTTCCAAACCAGTTATTTAGACATTTTCAAAACTGAGCTTTTTGGGAAAAAGAATTTTCTTGTAAATTGACACTGGGCATGTAATGATACTCCAGGTTTTCTGCTCTCCTGCTGATGAGTAACAAAGGGATTGTAGCTGAGCAATTATGTTTCTTTTCGCTTTAAAACAAACGTGGCTTTGGAAAATATTTGCATACCTTACCTTATCTGTTAAACTTGCCTGGAACTTGAGAGTTTGGGTGAGGTTTTTTCCCCCTTTTCTGCTTTTCGTCTCCCAACAAGCAGCAGTAAGCTTATTAATGGTAGTTAATAGAGAAATGTTACTGCAGCTTTTTCAGAGGCCAGGTGAGACCAACAACCTTGCAGCATGCTCCAGCAGTCAAATTTTCCTTTTTCTGACATCCTGCTGGCAGAAGGGAACTGCAGGTGACTCACATCAGAAACGGAAAAAAAAAAAGGCGTAAAGGTTTGCCTCAATTTTGTGATTTGAAATGGTAGAAACAGACATTAAGGGGAAAGGTCTTCTCTCCCACCTCCAGCCCCCGCCCCAAAGCATGCGGTGTTTTACATGAGTTACTGGGTCAGGGTTAATGCATTAACATGGCTGGCTCACTGAGCGATTCCTAGGAGTGGAGAGGATGTGGATGTCATGGAAACAGTTATTGTTAAGGGATGGGAGGGAGGTCAGAGCACTGGCGGATCTATCTACAGGTATATCCACCTACAGATCTTAATGCAAGTAAGGGTTTATACAGAGGCATCTGTTTAATTAACCATTGTGATAATCAGTACCAATTCAATATTACATGGCTACAGCTTATTTTGAAATGACCAAAGGAGTGTTAAATCACTATATATCATCTGTAACTACTGTTAAGTATACTACCAAAAAAAAAAAAAATTCCTTCTAGAGTATGAATACCACATATGTGCAAAATCCAGGAAGAAGATACCACAAAAATATTATTTTCCCTAATAGGTAAGATGACTTTATTCTCAGTCTTCTCCTACTTTGTTATAGAGTTATTCTGCCAATGTGGAAAGGAAAGCTGTGTCTGGAGCCTTTCAGCAGCTCCTCATCCTCCACCAATCTCTTGCGGCATTGGTCAGTCAACACAATTTCTGTCCTTGCTTTCCTGTGTGTCCTTGAATGCTCAGAGTCTCTTGGGTCACTTCTTCTCCTAGCACTGAACTTCATGCAGTTGCCTTACAGAAACAAACAGAAGTATATATTTTTTCTATTTTCTAGATGACTCTATACTAACACTAGCACTGAGGTGGAGATAGAAATGAAGTCGATGTGTACTTTCTTAACAGAGCTGCATGCTGTTATTGGGAGCTTTTTTCAGGCTGGAAGTTCCCATTACCCACCCAGAGCAAGAGCTGCCTCATCCACCACCTAGGAGCACTGGGGTAGTAGGGCATCACCTGGCCACCCTCCACCTTGGTAGAGAGCAGGCAACAGGGCTCATCAGAGAAGCCGTAACAGAAAACTGGACTTCCAGATGGTAGAGCTGACTTTACCTCTTTATCCCCGGGGTAGGTGAAGCTTTCGGGAACCTACAAGTGGGTACAGCTTGGGTCTGCCTTGCTGCAATTTCATACACTTAGAATTGGAATTGAGAGGGAAAAAGGCTATAGGGGTTCTGCCTGTCTCCCTGCACCCCTTCCTTCAACTCACTTCTTCACTCTTTAGAGCCCAATCTTTGTACACGAGGATGAAGTAAGGAAAGAAGCGGGAACAGCAGTTGATGAAATAGTTGTAGGTACCTTTCAGTAAACTCTTACTCTGTGTACTGCCCAGGGAGCTCTTGCTAAAGAAAAATCTATAGTAAAAGAGTTAGTTACAGTCAGAGGAAAGGGTCTGGCCCATCTGTGATTTTCTGCCCAGAATCAAACGATACATATTCTTAAAAGGTCAAAAAAAAAAAAAAAAAAAAAAAAGTTTCCAGTAGCTAAAGGCCCTTTTGCCAAATACATGTCCTGTCACTCATTTGTACCATAGATACTTACGGTGTGTGGGGTCCCCATTCCTGGACTTGTTAGGATGGTATGTCATTAATGTAGCTCCTTTCTTGCTTCTATTCCCTTCTTCTGAGTGCTGTCCATTTGCTGCTGATTGGAGATTTGAATTTTCTCTTTGCTAGCAACAGTACTATTTCTTATTTGATGACCTGACTCATTGTTTACTTTCCAGGTACCCTTGCTTAGGAAGAAACCTGGTGGTTGTGTTATGTACTCTAGTCTTTCTTAGATCTAATATTTCTGTTAACTTCTTACTTAGCACAGAATTTAATGTGCTCATCAAAACAGTGAATAACCAGAGCTCCCTCTCCTCTTCCCAGGAGAGCTGAGGAGAGGGCGAAGGAGCATCCTCTGGCATGAAAAGGAAGAACATTGCACCTCTGTGACAGGCCGGCAGATCTGTGGTTGACAGAGGTTTCAATTTACTGTCACGTACTTTAGGAATCACAGAGACAAAAGAAAATCACTTCTATGACATAAATGGCCTGACTGAGCCCAGAAATGCTGGTGTGGCCCTCTAGAAAAACCTGTCTTGGTTGTCACTGTAACACAGCGCTGAAGGTCAAAATACCTGTCTATATGCACCATATGTCATGGCCCTCAGTGCTTTAAATCAAAGAGTTGATCCTGGCATTTGTGCCTCCATAGCCACTGTCAGACATTTGAGTTGTGGTTACTGTCAGCTAGTGCATTTTTACAGGCAATTTGAAGTGTCCTATTCTCTTTGTGGGCTTAGCGTGGCCCACAGTAAGAGAGGTTAAAGCTGAATCAAATTGCTTTATATTTACCATAGCCTGCAGCTGTGCATACAGGCATTTACTACAAGCCAGCTTCATTAGCTATGGCAAACAGATCACGTGCTGAAATTCAGCCT
Source organism: Gavia stellata (assembly GCF_030936135.1). Lineage (NCBI taxonomy): Eukaryota > Metazoa > Chordata > Aves > Gaviiformes > Gaviidae > Gavia > Gavia stellata. Next base: position 41,462,156 of record NC_082637.1, read on the forward strand.
AAGAATGTGCCCCAAGGAAGTAAATTGGGTCTTAGTTTCTTGATTTCCTTCCCCAGTGAATTCTCGTTTCTGCTGCTGCAGTTGGTTTAAAAGATACGGAATTACTAAAATCTTGCTTAAAAAAAAGCAGGGAACTTTTCCCATGCAAAGACAGTGCTGTATTGCATCCTTCTACTCTCCTACTTGAATGGCCTTACAAATAATGTTTTTGTTGTTCGCTGAAGCAGCCAGTATCTTTTCTAAGTTCTGGAGCTCTGGGCTCTCTTGTGTAAATCTAACATTAAATCATTGTTCACTTCTCCTATTCGAACTGCGCAGCAGAGCACTAACTGACATTTTATTGAAGGGATACTAAAATAATCATTTGGCCTTTTTCTCCAAAGGCATTAGCCATGATTCGCCTTTTCTATTCAGTATATCACTGTTAATTTTCCAGTTGACTGTATCCTTCCCCTCTGTGTTCTGAGTGCAAAGAAATCACAGTTCTGCACTGGGTGTATGTCATGATGTACAAGACAGTGATCTTCGCTATCATTTAATTCTCATGTCTTCCAAATACTCTTTTAAGCAAGGTATTACATATGGCTGCCTTCACCTAAACCTGCAAGTTTACCCTGTTACACTATCACCCTTTTAGACCCTTTGCTTCATTTTTTTGCTCCTGCCCTAATTACTGTAATATCCACATCTAATTTGCATGCAAGGTTATGCGATCAGCAGCATAATTTCCTTTTTAGTCTTTCAACACTTATAAGATTGGGCCTGACTGACTGTATGCATGAGAATAATCTGTGCTGGAGATCTAGAAAATATAATTGTATGTAGTTGCTATGGTAAAGCTCTTATTAATGAAAAATTGGGGGGAAGGGGTTGTAACAACTGTCATTTTTTCCAGAGTTCATCTTTTTGGATGAATGGATTCTTCAGGTTAGGATTTGCTCAGCTATTTGAATTATCTGGATTTTTTTATATTCTAAATAAATTTTAATGTTGTGGGACAAGTGAACATGTATATTTAATACTAGTGAATATATCTTACCTACATTTTTCAACATCCTTGTTTTCATGCCAATGGAGGGAGAACTGTCTTAGTAAACTCAGTACAGCTGCTGCTCAGTTTCCCCAGACACATCTTTTCCAGCCTTTTTTTTTCTGGGAGGTACTGACTGGCAAAAGAGATGGGACATAGCTTTTCACATCTTATGCACCAACATGAGGAAAACAGTTCACCAGAAAGTCATTCAATTTTCAAGATCTGTAATATGGAAGGATAATCTTTAAAAGCAACTGGTTTGGAAAGAGACCAGTCTGAAATGGTTTAATTCCCCTGAAGGCTGATCCAGGTATAAACGTCCCCTACAGGAGGTGACCCGAGGAAGGCAGGCAACACTCAATGCAAACCTGTGAGAAACTTTGCTCTCTAGCAGGAGATACCAAAATGGACACAGTGGATTTTTTCCTTAAATGTGGTGTTCAGATCTGTGGCAACTGGCACTCTCATACTGTATTTTCCTGAGGATGCTAAGGGAGTTTCTTAGGTAATCTTCATCATACTAAGATTCCCTCTTGCCTCTGTGTTTCTCGGTGGGTAAAAGTTCTTAGTTCCTTCCAAGAAGGACTGCTGTCCTCCAGCAGGATAGGTACGGAGGGCACCGATGACATAAATGTTACTTTCTGCTTTAAATCAGGAATAGGCAAGATTTATTTCACCCCCTTTCTTGTTTAAATCCTTGCAAATGAGGGCAAATATCTTATGAGAGCAAAGCATTAAGTATGCAAAATCTCGGGGGATTTAAATATGAAATTGAGATTTTGTGTTCTATGTGTCTAAAAAAATATTTGAGTAATGAACAAAAAAGATTGACTGGAGCTGTGCTGAAGTCTTCCAAATGAGAAGGATTAACTACCCATGTCTTAAATTAGAATAGCTCAGTCATTGCAAAACACTTCCCATGTCGAGTACTATTTAAGCCTGGCCTGGAAAGTTGTCCATTTGAGGTCCTTTCTTACCACCTTAGTGAATGTCCCTTGCTGATGTCAGGTCAGACTCTGTGCCCCCAGTAGAGGCCTTAACTTCAACCAGCCCCTGATGTAGAAATGAAGATGCTGCACCAGAGAAACTTCCTGTAGTCACAGGAACGTGAGATTAGAAGAGACCTGCGCCATAAAATCCCATAATTTGTTCTTGCGGGCAGCTTGTTCTATGTAATTTCAGAATAGGTCTCAGAGAGTTTAAGCAATAAAATATCTCTATGTAAATGACCTGCTTTCCAGACAAGCAAATTTTTGTGTGGGATGTGCTAGCCACAACCTCTCTTTGCTTCAGCAAGAGATTGCAGGAATTATATCCTTCTTATCAACATTACTGAAAACAGAACCCAGAAGTTACTCTGAAGAGAAGCCACAATATGCTGCCTCTTACTATGGCATTTGACCTCTAAAGTGGCTTTGGGAAAGTTGTGGCAAGTTTTCACATTTACCAAAGCTAGTTGTTAATCTTAGCAGCTACACTGCTTCATTTTGTACGAGTAAACAGGCTCTGCCGAAGACACATAGCACAAGTCATCAGGGCTGGATTTTTTTCACCTCTTGTTTTTCAGCTGTGAGCCTAAAGATGCCAATATGTATGCAATTTCTGTTTAGTTTAGCTCTTTTGATCATTCTTTTTCTTCCCCTTTCTGCAGCTTTGGGAAGGACAATCTTAGTTAGAAGCAGTAAAAATAAGCAGGCAGGACTCTAATAGGAATCGATCTGTGCAAACACAAAGGAAAAATACATTTCTTCTGGTGTCTTTATTCCATATGAAATGTATTAGCTGTGAAGAATGCTGGTGTGAGTCTTTGCATGGGTGGTTATTTCCCACAGAACTTCTTGAATACTCTCTCATCCCTTATTTTCCTTTTGTGCATGTATCTTCTTATTTTTTTTTCTTTCCTTTTGGACTGAAGTCAGTTATCTGTCTTCACGCTATAATGGTGGAGTTAATTTTCTTCTGAATTAACTAATAAAAATAAAAAAGTTGTATTTGTTGCAGAACAAGGAAGAATGGAACAGACTTGAAATTATTCAAAAAGCTCATAAATACAATACTAACACTCCTGAGAGTGGCTGGTACTTCATCACTACTCACCTTTTGCACATTGAACAGCTGTAGAAGACATCTGGAGATTTGTCAACTTTGAAGTATCTTTACCTGCACAACAAACGTTTGCTCAGATATACTCTGGTACATACCAAGATCTCCAGTACTTTCAATAACACAGAAACCTCCCATAACACTTAGTCATAAAAGGTTTAAATTTCTTACATTTTTTGCATGTCTTGGAATTCCAACCAGGTTTACATGCCCCATATTAGTAAGCCACCCTCAACTGATACCAATAAACATGTAGAGTAGAGTTTTTTGCATGACTCCCTCAGCATACTTAAGGACGACACAAGGAATCAATGCAGTCTGCATAAATAATGTCATCTGCATGTCTAGCATTCATGTTGCTTTTTGTGAAACGGCAGTCTTGTTCCCAGTATTTTTATTTTACTGGGTTTTTTACCTGAGATCCCAGGCACCTTCTTCTTTCAGTGGAGTGAAAAAACATTTTTTGTTCCTGTAGTTACACCTTGACTCTTAGTAACATTATTCTTGTGAGCGATGATGTTAAAATGTACTTGGTGCAAACTCTTTGTTCCCCACCTGGGGCACAGAGACTCTGTCCCTACTTCAGTTCACTTGTGACTTTCTGTTTAAAACATCTAGGCGTGCAGAATGTACCACTCTCTTTTTTTTTCTTTTCTTTTGTTCCCCCTTTTTTCTTTTTCCAGTTTAACTCTTCATAGGTTTCTTGGTTTGGAAAAGTTTATGGAAACCTCTTCAAAACTCCTTCCACCTTCAAAACAAAAATGGAACAGACTTGTGTTCAAGATAAATGAGAATTTTCGTGTAAGCGATTTAAATTTTTTTTTCTTTAACTTCCAAAAGGTCGTGGGAGTCATTAAGTTAAGAAAGTATTGCTAAAGTGTGGTTTTTACAGTAAATGAGTTTTGTAGTGCCTGACACATTGACAGAGAATTTAGGAAGTAGGTTTTCCAATGTGTCTAGGAAAATATCTCCTGAACTTTAATCTAGAAGCATGTCAAAAGCTTTTGATTTAATACTGTAATATGTCTGAATTAAATTTTTAAATTATTGTTTCTGAAAGTTATTAGCAAAACCTATTTTATTCATACTCTTTAAAAAGCTTAACATTTCTGGATATGGAACCGGCTCAGGCAGCACAACCAGAATCCAGAAAAATAATGTGTTTGGATGACTTTATTTTGCTTAAGTATATAGAACAAATGTATTCCCAGAAAATAACTCAGTTTTTTGTGGGTTTTTTTACCTTTTGAGGGCTTCACCAGGCTGTCAGATCATCACAGTAATTTGTTATATGGGGACTGCTGGGGATCAGAAGAGGTCAAACTAAGCTATTTGCTTTTCACGCTACCATTGCTTCCTAGAATTGCTCATCTGCAGAATCATAAATAGATGTTATGCATAACAAGAGCAGGTGGCTAATTAAAAAAATACCGTAGAAGGTGTTAGGGAGCTATGCAAATCAATGCAATATTAAGAAACTGGTAATTTTTTTTTTTTTTTTTTTCCTAGTGTCAAATTAATGCATACTTTTTATTGGTCATTTTTTATTTGTATTTAACAGGATCATTCAGTAAAATTAAAATCAGTCTTATGACCCTTGAATAAGGGATTTTAAAAAATAACATCTGCTATATGTATTCCAGTATCAGTGCAAGCTGGCATGGCCTAACCTCAACCTCTCCTCCTTGTTTTGGCAAGAGATTGCAGGAATTATGCCCTATATTTCCCCACAGTCTCTACAATTACAATGGAATGGTATACTGGCCATGCACTGGATGTGTAGGGCTATTACACTACCAGCAAACAGTATAAACCAGCAATACCTCTAAGCAATTTTCACTTCTATCTATTGATGCATAGGTACACAATCTTTTTAGTCACGAATAATTTCAGAAACCTCTAACAACCCTTTCAGAACAAATAATCCATTTCACTTCCCTTTTTTTATGATGGGAATTCTGGGGAATACAAGACTCCTTAAAGTCTAAAAAAGATCACTTTCCTCATCCCTACACACTATGTCTTTATGACAGGTCTTCTCTGGCATACCGTTTTTCTCCTTGTATCATGTAAGATCCTTGTGGCTTGTCTTCATTTTTCCTTTGTTTTATCTTCCTTGTTTTCTTTTATGTCCCCATCTTCTCCCTCATCCCCCCAAGCTCACTATTTTTCTCAAAAAACTAATCTAAAATAGTATTATCTTCCTGAATTTTGTCACACACCCACCCACCCACCCCACCCCACCCCCGGCACACACATACCCCTTCTTGTTACAGTAGATTTAATACAAGATCAGACCTAAAAGAATTGAGCCTCAGTGTAATCCCTTTAAATTATCAGTACCTGTTTATAACATCTGAATGTTTAAAATAACTTTTCCAGAGTTACTGGTTCTGGGGTCTTTTTTGAAAATGAATAACCTAAGTAATGAATTTTATTTGCTATATTTTTTACTCTGATACTCTCTGGAAGAAAGGCCTCATGCTGTACATTTATAGCTCCATACCTGTAAAAGCAATGAATTGCTATGAAGTGTGGCCATGCTCCCATTTCTCCACCCTCTACTGGAAGCTCTTGTTCCAGGTGCATTGTATGTACATGGAACCGGATCCTTACACTGCCACAGACCGCTCATTTTAAACACTGAAATTCCTTGACTGACTGAGATAAGGTTTAGCATAAGATGACTCTTTTTAGTCTCTAAAGTGGAGGACTGTGGCACAGATTCTTTTTGCTTTTTGCTTCCACTCCAAATCTCCAGCTGGCTCCAGGGACTTTTGGACTCTAAGCTCCACTTTCTCACTGTCAACCAATTTAAGATTTATGCATACCTGTTGCAGGAAAAGTACTGCAATATAACTCAGCGTGAAATCTTTTGGAAGGAAAATGTGATAGTTGTTTATGAAATCTTTAAGCAAGTTGGTTTTATGCATTTACACTTGCTCTCTCACGGTCTTCATGCGTTCACTCTTTTACTCACACTTGCACATACTTGCAAGCACCAGAATGTATGTGTCCAAGTGGACATGCAGGTGTTTCCATTCATACCTACTGCATTCATACACCAACTTTAATATTTCTGTTAAAAATCTCTACAGCATCAAAGGTGAAAAAACCCCTTTGTTTAACTGTCTTTCTATTGTATAGTCTGTGTCTTAAAAATAGGTAAAAAATCATTAATCTGTATTTCAATGTAACAAATATCTCTGCTATAAAATCAAAGTGACTGTCACTTCAGTAGAAAAGAAGAATGTGAGGTGATAGCAAGCATTCTCTTGTTGATATAAATCATCAGTCATTCTGAGTATGTGATCACATTAAATGACATAGCAGTACCAAATCTGGGAAAGAATTAATCTGCTAAAATAACTTGGGGTACCATGGTAACTATTATTTCCAGAATTCACAAGTTACAGTTGGAGTTAAAAAGATGTCTGTCACTATTTATGGAAAACGTCTTGTATAGGCTAATGAGCCAAAGCACAAGAAGTTCATTGTTTTATTTTATTTTTCATCCCAGTCCTGAGAAGATCTTCTGTCTATATGCTTAAGACTAACAAAAATGTTTTACTTGTAACTGTGTTGAAAGACTAACAACTTTTGACTGCAGTGTAACACTTCATAGTTTAAGGCCTACATATAGAACATCAATGGAAACAGCCCCTATAGGTCCTTTCCCCACTTGGAAGTGTGCATAAAATACTGTTTTCTTCTACTCATTAGTGAAATTCCCTCAAAGTGCTATAAGCAGAGGAATGAATACCATAGAGTAATGTTAGTGGTTCTATTTTGCAGCATTTTGTAAAGGTTCAAGTGTTAATCTATTTACATATGTGTACAGCTTCAGAGGTAAACTCATTCATGCCCAGCAAGCAATTTTAGTATTCTGGGATTGTATTACACTATTACAGAATGCAATGTATAGGACCAGCTTTCTCATCTAAAACATTGGTGATGTGAAACTCAAACCCTTAATAGCTGGCACTTATGTACTTTGTGTAGCTGTACTTACGTATTCAGCAGTACTTCATGAAGCAGACATGAAACTTCAATAAAAATCACTGGCAGTTCTATTGACTTTGAATTTCAATATGGGTCCCAGTGTTTTGCTGGGTTAAGATCCTAATTTTATTTGAAAGAAAATGGTATGATGTTCAATTCAATAAAAGTCATAGTCTTTATGTATGTGAATAATACATAAATTATTAAGTTCCCACCTGCCAGGTGTCAGAAGTAAGAATTAGATTAAAAGATCACAAAATTGCTCTTATATAAATTTAATGGCAAATGCTGGCTCAACCATTTCAATATTGATCCCCCTTCAGGGTTTCTCTTCTGCAAGGACTGATGCATGGCAGCCAGATGAAGCAGTACTGGGGTCACTGCCATTCCAGACTGGCCTTCAGTCTGGCAGAAGGGCTAGAAGAATGAAGGCAAACCTACCATAAAGATTATGATGCTTTTATCTAGAAAGGTGAATGAATAACTTTTGTGGGTGAGACAGAGCAGTTCTATCTATCAGATAAATGTAGGCGTCATTCCATCTGGGGAACTCTCAGTGTTGGGAAGTCTTCTATGGAAAAGGGCAGTATGGTAGCTCTCACAAGGAATTCTCCTGTAGAAATAAAGAAAAGTGAGGAAAAAAATCTTCTAGGTTCACCAAACTTTCCAGAACTTTTGCACTGAATGCCTCTACTCTTTCCTTAAATAAATAAAAAGGGCATTGGAGGGCCCACAGAACTGCTGTCCACTGTACAGGAAAATCTGATAAATTATTTGAAAAATACTGTCCCTCCCTCTTTCCCTGGAAACTTTTCTTCCTTACTTGCAAATCGTTTTCTGGGTTCCATGGGGTTCATCCCCTGCTATTCAAGCATTTGTATGACAGTTTCCTATAGAGAGAACAGACCAGTGAATTAGTTATGATTTTGGGCATTTATAGTCTAACAGGGAAATGGAGATGCAAAATCAGAGCAAGGACTCAATTTTCTCTGATCTGAATGGATTAACCTTCGCATCCTTCTGTTCCCCTTGCTGCTTCAGTGTTTTATCCCTGACAGCCAACCATATAGCCAGTGAAGATCCTTTACTCACAATTTAAGTCACAAAAACTTCAGCAATCCAAAATTGTCACAGGGTGGAGTCCAGTGTTGTCACTTATTTAAGGCTAATACATGTCCCAAAACTTTGCATACATTTACTAATATATAATTACCATAGTGGAGTGTAAAAGCAAAGGAGAGAAACTTGGACAGGAACATCTTAGTTTGCTGTAATTTTTTAATTGTGAGGAATTAATTGAAAGACAGGGTGTAGCAGTAGGATGAAAACTACTCCTGACAGATGCGGAAGCTATTTTTTCCATCTTTCATATTGGGTATATGGTAAACAAGTATACCTGTTTTTTTAGTGAACAATAAGGAGTCATTAATTTATATACTGAGGAAAAACACTCAATTTTTAAATACTGACCTATGTTTTTAAAGCCATGTAATAGTACTGAGATTAATCTAACTATACCATTGTGCCTTACGTGGTTACTGAAGGATTAAATACTGTGGACTTGTAGTAGCACAAAATTGTTAAGGCTAGGACTGTCGTTCATGCTGGATTATGAAAGTATGATTTAATAAAATGACTGTGTAAAGATAAATTGCAGTTCTCAAAGTAAGTGCGGGTTTTGAAGCTATAACTCCCTTTATTCTCTTCGAGTTTTACATGGATGAAGGAAAGTCACTAACAGCTGTATCCAACAATATGGACCGACCTGTGATGCAGATATTTGTAACCTGGCTTTATAACTGCCGTTGGAATGCTTTTATTGATGTCTTCTTTGTTTCATCACTTGCTATATTTGTCTCCGTTAATTGACAGTTGCATATTTTTGACAAAAGCATAAATATTGTGAGAATCCCATGGTTTTCTTAAGCGCTTGATATTTTGACAGCATGGGTCCCAAGAGGAACATTGCTTCCAAGCCTTTATGTATCTTGAACTGTAAGGGCACCTCTCCTGAAGGCAGAATGAGCATCTGTGCCTTCTCTGTAGAGTAACTTTACAAAACATTGTTCACTTCTTGCATTACAGGCAAGTTTCATGGTCTAAGCATAAATACGTTGTGTCATAAAGTGTTCTCTTTATGCTGTATTACCAAGTGCTAAATGTGTCTTGAAAGGAATATTCAATTTAACATTTACGTAAAAAATAGGCTAAATTCCGAGTTGAGCAATTCTTTGTTTTGTTCTGAATTTTCTGCCTGTTTTTTGTATAAGATGAATGACAGCCTTAGCAAAAATACTGTACAGTATTTGTTCATGCTGTCTGCTCTCTTAGGTACTACAACTGTTTCTGACAATGTTGTAGTGGAGACTGTGACCTTTTGATGTGAACAGATGGGAGAAAGAAAAACTGAGCGTAATTAAAACTTAAATGTTGAAAGTTTGATCTTGCAGTCTGTGCTCAAAATTACTTCCCTCTGTAGTGGGAGTTCAGCTTGAATAAACACTCACTAAGGACTTCTAAGAAACCGTAAAAATTGTGCCTTTGTTTGTCCTGTCATACTTTAATGAGGTGTCCAGGCATGTTTTAGAAAGAGATGTTATTAATCGCCAGTATTTTCTATACTGCTTCTTCTAGTAGTGAGCCAGAAAACAAAGTATCTGGTTGCAGTATCCCCCTGTCTAAACACTCCAATGCAAGAATGATCAGGTGGCTAGGGCATTAGACTGAATTAAGAGGATACAGGTTAACATCACCTGGTTCAGTTTTAAAGTTGGCATGACACACAGGAGTTCACTTTAAGTTTGTTTTTCATACATAAATTGCCAACAGTGCTTTTCTCTTTAGTCCACCATCCTACGACAATGACTCAGGTAAACATAAGGATACAAAGTTCATTTTCTAATGATCTGGTATAACAAAGCTGTACCTCCACATCTTTCACATTGCATGGAAGAAAAAAAAACACCTGTTTTAATCCAATGTTTAGTTTGTTTTGAAACAAGATGCCTACTCCTATTTAGGTTATAGCTTTTTTTCCTGTCAATGTCACAAGCAGTATTTAATGTAAAAGGTTTCATCTATAACCTTCAAAACCCATAGACTGCTGTAGATTTGTGCTTTAGAAAATACATTTTACTGTGGTGATTATCAAGAACTTCAACAGAGGTATCTTTATTACCTAAAATCTAGTATTTCAGACATTTTGGTGTCCCAGTCAGAGTATGAATTCTAAGTGACTTTCAGGGCTGGTTTTGTTGCCTGGCTTATGGAAAAGTGAATAATCACCTTCATTCATTGTGTAAGCAGTTAAGACTGGTCACTCTTTTTCTTTCAAAATCAAAGTTGTGTTGGAGTCCTACCTCTCTCAGAAGGTGTTACGGTTGAACTAAACAAGCATTTTCTAAGTATCCACCAAAGAATATTGGTATTGGCTTTGATTTATCTGTCTGTCTACAAAATTGGAAGGTATAAAAAAAAAGAAAACACCCCTGTGTTAGTTAAGCAATACAAATGATAAGCAGAAACTGTAGTACAGAATTTCTGAAAAAGACTCCTGCAAGACTTTGATTCTGGTGTATTTAATTTTCTTAATTAAAAGTCTATAAACTGGAGAATGGAAAAAATCTTCCATAATGAAGGTGATAAAAAGCAGACATGTACAGCCCACTCCTAGCAGCAGATACATGAAAGAAACAATAACATTCCCATTTGAAGAGACATGAATAATTTACATTAGCTCTTGGATTATTAATTTTTTTTTTTCTGTAGAAGGAGGAAACTTTGTGAGGAACTACTTTTTTACAAAAAGAAAAAAACTTTGGCAGAGAACTTTGCCTTTGAAAACCTGTATTTTTATATTATGACCCACACTTTGAAAAGGAGAATTCACAGACAACCTTTCTGCCCCTCTGCAATTGTGTAATATCCTTGAAGTAATTACTTCCATGAAAAGCTAATCAAAGAAAACATGTAATTTTGTTTATGTCTTTTCATGGAGTTGGCAGAGATTATGAAATAGTTGCATAATTTTGTGGTGCTTGAGGCAGTTGTGAAGGCACGATCAAAAGCCTGGGAGTGAAAGCCCTGCAGATATTTCATATTTGCGATCTACTTGTGATGTAAGATCTTACAAAATTTTCATACTATAAAATAAAAAATAATTTTCCTTTGTTGAACTTCAAGAGGTTTCTACAAGCTTGTTTCTCCAACCTGTCCAGATCCCTCTGAATCGCAGCACTGCCTTCCCCTCCAGTATCTACTGCTTTCCTCCAGTGAGGTATCATTTATCATACTGCTGAAAGCAGACTCCATCTACGTCATTAAAGAGATTAAACAGTATTGATAGTATTGAACCTGGAAGGGGGCTACTAGTAACCAGCCACCAGTTGGACTTTGTACTGTACTTTATGCTGATCATAACCCTTTGAGCCTAACGGTTCAGCAGTTTCCCATCCATCTTATTATCCACTAATACAGTCCCTATTTTAGTAGTTCGACTAGAAGGGTACTATGGGAAACCATATAAAAGGCTTTGCTATAGTCAAGCTATGCAACATCCACAGCTCTTTCCTTGTCCTCAGAGTCAGTTATCTCATCAAAAAAGGCAATCAGGTCAGTGAGACTTGATTCCTCTACGGTAAAAATATGCCAGCTATTACTAATCATCATCTTGTTCTTCATGATCCTGGAAATGGCTTTCAGGAGTATTTGCTCCATACTTTCCCAGGATTGAGGTTAGACTGACTAGCCTGCAGTATCCCAGGTCTTCTTTGCCTCTGTTGAATATGGGTGTGATGTTTGCCTTTTCTTTCCCAGTCATCAGGAGCCTCCCCTGATTGCCATGACCCTTCAAGGGTGATTGAGAGTGGCCTCAGACATCGACATCAGCCAGCTCTCCCAGCACCCTTGGATGCATCCCATGAGGTCCCACAGATGGGTGTGTGTCCAGTGGGTTATGCATGACTTTACCATGGGCACAACCTCATTCTTCTAGACTCTGCTATACATGCATCTTAACTTCTGTATTTTGCAATGAAAGACAGAAAACAAGAACAAATAAGTGAAGAGTTTTCTCCACTTCCAAAAATAGAATGTCACCACACATTCTTAATTACTAGTCCCTAGTGCTTTTTTAGTTCAACCAAGCTATTTCAGCTAAATGATTTCCCAAATGTCTCTGTCAATAACTTCCAATTAAAATATTTATAATACTAATCTTGTCTATAGCTAGTTTTTAGAGGGAAAGCACAACTGAGGAAATTACTATGAAGTAGAACTAGACACTGGAATTGGTGTCCTTCATTTTCAGGAAGGTATCCAAAGAAAACAGGCTGTCTGTCCTCCTCTGGTTTCACCACCTAGCTTTTGAACCTATTGACCAGTTTTACCCCATCGGAAAAAAACCCAGCAAAAGTCTGATAGTTAGTTACGTTCCCATAAATCTCACAAAACAACAAAAAAAAAAAGTGCTTGTATTAAGTAGAGCGATACAAATAAGCAGTAAGAAATCAGAGGTTTTACACTGGCCAACTGGGTGCTGACAAGCTACCAGTGTTCACCTAGCCCTAGGTGAGTCAAAATGTGTGTTGTTGATTGCCCAAGGAGATTGCCATAGGAATTATTATAATAGCTAATAACAGGTTTGCTACTTCACCTGAACATAGCACAACTTAATAGATACTAACAAATTTGCTCCTCTCTGTCCTTTCCTAATATCATAAGAACAAAATTAAACATTCTGTAGACTTCTGCCGCAAACTGCCCAGCACTGTTTTCTGCATGGACTTCATTTTTCCAGTCTTTTGCATTTGTTTGTGGCAGTTTAGGTCTGTGCTAACCTTTTATTTGCTCAGGTTTCTGGTTGCTTGGTTGTAGTGCACAACACATGTATACAAGACCCCAGGTAATACACCGATAATGTCTCATGATGACTAGCAGAAACTTCCAAGCTTATTTGTGAAGCTGCTGAAGTAGCTGAAAAATAGGCATTACATCCTAGGGTAAGCACAATCAATACCCAAATTATTTCCAACAACAGTATGTCATAAAGAGTTGGTCTGAAGAGGTAACAAAGTATACAAATGTTGTGTTTTGGAATATTGCTCCACTGAAAGATTAAAATCCTCTCATATCTTCAAAAGTTAGTGTTTTTTCACAGTTGCTTTCATAATTCATACACATATATAGAATAATTAGTTACAAGTGTTTTCCAAGTGTACAGATGCTGCGGATAAATGAAGGGACCAAACTCATTCCAGACTTTTTTCCCATTAACATCAAAGACCAGACGAAGAATTTGCCATCCACTGGGAAAAGCCTACCTCTGCTCTCTCACAATCTTAGTCTCTTTCCAGTTTCTACTTCCCTCCCCGTGGACCCAGGATGCTATTTCGACAATGGCACCATAGCCTGCATCTACGCTACACTCACATCACTTTGCTGCTTCTTGCTTTTGCCTCTTGGTTTCATTTTCCATCAGAGAAGAGCATGGAGGGGAGAGCCTGCTCTTTAGGGCCTCTGGCTCCTCAGCTGCAAGGTGGTAGGCAAGACTGTCTCACTGCCGGAACAATCAGCTGAGTAACTCCCACAGATGTAGCTCCCAGGATCACATCCAGGCAAATTGCACTCCTCTGCCCTCCAGCAGACTTATAGGCACTCACCAGAAGCAACAGCATGATCGTTTCTCTCATGAGCTTGAGGCAGAATCGGAACTACTTTCAAGCCACCTGTCCCAAAAGTCAGTTGCCTGTGCCCTACGATTTCATAGCAATGATAGATTTGCAAAGATGACAGTCCCAAGGAAGACTGTCAATACCTCTGCCAACACCATGCTGCTGTGATAGCAATCTGACTCTGCCTAAAGCAGAGTCACTAACAGGAAGGGGACGCCAAAAACTGTTCTCAGAACATGGCAAGGAATAGTACATATTTACACAGTGTTTATGATTGCTTTTCTTTTTCATTTCTTACATCACAAGTACATCACAAGTATGGAATATCCACAGGGCCTTCATTCTCAGGCCTTTGATCATGACATCCTTGCCAGATTCAATGCCAGTTGAGCACTGGCTTTCCTAATGTTGTCCCTGTGTGCTGGGACAATCTCTCTGTATTCCTCTTAGGTTACCTGTCCCTGCTTTCACCTTCCATAGACTCACATTTACATCTAAGTTTTGCCTGGATCTCCTTGTTCATCCACGCAGGCCGCCTGGCCTTTTTGCCTGACTTCCTTGCTCATTGGGATGGACTGCTCTTGAGCTTGGAGGAGGTGATCCTTGAATATCAACTAGCTCTCTTGGACTCCTCTTTGCTTCAGGTCCTTATCTATGGGACTCTTTCAAGCAGATCCATGAAGAGGCCAAAGCCTGCTTATGCCCGGCTGCAGTGTTCCTCCAGCAGACACCGGGGTGGTTGAAGATCCCCTGTGAGGACCAGGGCCTGTAAATGTGAGGCTGCATCTACCTGTCTGTAGAAGGCCTCATCCACATGGTTGATGAGAAGAGCCTGTAAGGATAGGTTTGTTCAGCCTTAATGACAGAGCCTACGAGGAGTCTTAATTGTTGTCTCAAACTGCTGAATGGGAAGGTTTAGAGAAGATGGAAACAGACTGTCCTTGAAGGTGTATGGTGAAGTGAGAAGAGGAAACAAACACAAGCGGGAATATGAAAAATTCTAGTTAGCTATAAGGCAAAGCTTTTTCACTGATACCATGCTTAAGCACTGAAACATTGTCCAGAGAAGCTATGAAATCTTCAGTTATGGGGGTTTTCAAGATCTGACTGGACAAAGCCCTGAACAATCTGATCTAAGTGGACCTACTTTAAGCAGAGGGTTGGACCAGGTGACCTCCAGTGGCCCCTTCCAACAAATTACTCTATAGCTTCTGTCTCACTAATGCAAAGTGAAATGAAAACATTTCATAAGCCCTGAATGACTGCTTCCAAGCCTCTGAGTACTTCAAGCTTGTCCCAAACAGTTCAGTGGGTATTGGACTCTGCTAGGCTAGATGATTTAAACCAGGCAAATGGAGCCCTGTCACACCCTATTGACATTCCTTCTTGTAATTCTTGATAAATATTTGAACGTACTTATGAATTACTCTGAAGAACAAACATGTAGATGGAATGAGAAAGGCTGAAATAAGGATATCAGGCTACTGTATACATGACGTGTGGTCATGTCCTTCTCTGCTCAGGATGAAAAGACTTTCTTGCCAGGCATACAGTATGCGTGATTAAAGCCGTAACAGTAATGTTTACAAGCGTACAAGGAATAAACATATGGTGTGTATAATAGAAATGTTAGAAACCAATCCTGTGTAGGTGGTTATTAAACATACATGTTGCATTAAATCCTGTCAGACCATGTAACAAGTTGAAACTTACTGTTACGGTGGTTTATACAAAAGGGGACTGGCACTTAGATCGTCAGGTTCAGATGGACTGAAATAAGAAGAAGGAAGCTGTTTTCTGTGCTGAAACTTCAGCCTTAACATCTGAAAAGAAACAATATTCTCACGTCTATTGACATGTGAATTGCTTTCCACAAAATTTGACCTTCTGATGTTACTCAAATGACCTGTGTTGTGTATTAGACTTACTGAAGCTTAAATTGCTCTTGACTATGATTTTGTTCTATTTTAGTTTGAAGTTTGTAGCCTATTTAAAATAGCTTTGCTATTGCTTTGATATTTGCTTTGCTATTTTAAATAATAAAAAATAATAAGAAATAAATATATTTAAACTTTGCTATTTTAAATAAGAACATTCGCTTGCTTTTCTGTTGTATCTTACATGGTACTGTGAGCTGAATAAGTAGTATAGTGCTGTCTGTGTAACTAAACAGGTGAAGGCACCAAACTTCATATTCCAGCTGCCAAAGAATTAAACAAGACTACTGCCAAATCAGTAACGCAAATATTTTTGTATCCTGTCCATGAATTCCTTCAGAGATTCTTATTCCCCACCCTCCCAACAAGACTCCTTAAGAGCATGTCTTCTGGGTTTTATATAATTTGAGTTTTTAAAAACTAACTTGCTTACAAATTTTTCTGGAATTTGAAAATCATTAGATTCCTCTAATGCCTAATTAAAGAAAATAACTGGAGTTGGGAAATTGAATAGTTACGACAGGCAGATAGAGGAAACATCAGAGGAGTTTATCTATAGATGTCATTTAAAAGGATAAAGCTAATTGACTTAATCAGCAAAGCTGACCAAATGCTGATGTGCCTCAGTGTGGACTAAATGAAGCTAAAAGCTCTCATGAGAATAGTTTACTCAAATGAAGTAACTTGCTATAGTTACAGGTGTTGGAAGGAAAAGACCCTCCATATAACATCTATCTCCACTGAATAGAAGGTACTTAATCAGTCTGGAGTCTGATTAGGGGTGTGGAGAGCATTAGACTACCTAATGCCATAACAAAATCCCTAGTCATTAACTTCCAATCTATATTTAATAGAGAATTTAACATGTTCTTTGGAAACATATTTTCTTGCTTATTATTATGGCATTAGATACACTGTGAGGAAAATATATCCTTTCATAAATCGTTTTAAGTACTGTGGCTATAACTAGAATAATATCATTCATTATAATGTCACATCATCTTTTTAAAATAGACAGTTTAACTATTCAAGAAAGCAGCATACATTTGACTTTTTCAGTAAAACGGTCTTCTAAGAAATCTTTGCAAGATGGGTTAAATCGTAAGTAGAAGTCAATGGTTTAATGCCTGCAAAACACTCACTGTATTTTTAATGATCCCTGAAAAACAGTGTGTCTGTCTAGTCTAGATGTTTATTTTTTTTTTACAGGGCTGTGTAGAACAAGATGAAATATTTACCTTGTAATACTGTTGCCTGAGCTTGTACGCTAACACGCTGACTAGTCATCTTGTCAGCCAGCCGTGGGGAATTGAGCATCCTCTCACCTCGTGAAGAAAAATCAGCAGGGAGCTCGGAGGGCAGAGGAGAGGCAGCTTTCCTCTGTGCCCTGTGCTCAGCACACAGAGCTGATGAACCCGACATGCATGTTCCTAAAGTGCCTGGTAGGGCATATGGAATCTAGGACCCCGACCAGAACCACCACGAGACCCTTCCAGTGTTAGTAGAGAGACTTGTTAATTCCAGAGCTGCCCCTTGTTGAATTTAAGAAAGAAAAGCAGGCCCCCCAAAGGTGTGCCCTACCAACAGGTACCATGCCGCCTTTGGCTTGTGACTTGGTGTTTCCATCCTCCTAAATGTAAACAGGAGGGAAAAATGCCGGACGTAGTGTGGAAGCGATGCACCTGTCGGTGCTGTTGGACTTCAAGGAGGAACAAGTTTTATTACTGGGAAAGTACTAATTTAGTTCTGTAGAACTACTAATGTAGCTTAACGAGAAGCCTCCTGGCAAGATTTTGGCAAGATCTAGACACTGAAGTGAACGGGTGGTGTAACCCGTCACGTTTAAGCACGGTATAGCTACCTACCCCTTTCACGCGCCGTGCCTGTTCCCCAGTTCACGCCGGGCACCTTCTTCGGCTCACGCCTAGACCAAAACTAATTTCGCTGTGGGATGTGAGGAGCTTTAATTGCCACCAGGCACACAACGCTCGCCCGACAGCCCCCCCGGCGAGTGTCGCCCACCACCGCTCCTGCGACTGCTCCTGCGGGCGCCGCTCCCTTCCCGGCGCCCCCGCCCACCGCCCCCGCGGAACACGCGCCGCTCGCCCCATCACCCCGGCGCCGGGGCTCCCCCCGGGCAGTCCCGCGGCCGCGGAGGGCGGGCGGCGCCGCTCCGCCCCAGCCCGCCTCCCCGACCCCCCCGCGGTGTCTCGGCAGCATCGTTAAAACTAAGAGCGGCGCGGAGAGGCGCGGGGCGATCGTCGGGGCCCAGCGGCGCCGCGGGCCATGGGGCAGAGGCGGCGGAGCCCCGGGGCGGCGGAGCGGGGCTGTGCCGCCGAGGGGGCGGCGGGCGGCGGCCGCGGGCGGCTGGCGGAGTCCTGGCGGCGGCTGAGCTCCCGGCGTGGCTCCGCCAAGCGCGGCGGACCCTCCGCGCCCGCGCCGCCGGTGAGTGCCCGCGGCCGGGACCGGGACCGGGGCCGTGGCCGGGGCCGGGACCGGCACCGGACTCCTCCGTCCGGGCACCTCGTGAATCCGCGTGCTGGGTGGGGGTGGTGTTAAGAAACCTGTTGCACTTTGGGAGGAAGAATCCCCGTTCCCATGCGCTGAATCCGGCTTTGCAGTTGTGACAGGTGCAAGTCTCCTGTTTTGCTCTCTGTGCGTGTGTGTACCTGTGCGGGTGTATTCGTCCAGCGCAGCTCCGGGGAGCGGAGCGGCGCGGCTCCCGGCGCGAGCGTCGGAGCCGCCCGGGAGCGCAGCCGGCGTGGCTGGAAAGTAGCGGCTTGAGACTTGGGCTTGCGTTGTGCAGCGGGGAGGAAAGCGGCAGCTATCATAAACGAAAGGCTGGAAGGCACGTAGAGTGAAAACATGCGCTTGGGAACCAGAGGTTTTCTTCTTGGGAAGGTGTCTTCCCTGGTGGTGTGTCTGCCTTCAGCCGACTGGGTGGGGTGTGTCAAGAATCTCTGAGGTGGATGGACAGACATCTTGATGAAGATGCGTGCCACAGCATAGATTACGTGTCAGGAAAACTAACGTCTTGGCAAGATATAGAGGGAAACTGAGAGAACAAATTGAGTATTCAAGCAGCAGAAGTGAGTGACATTTATTAGAGTGCTTGACGGTCTTCGTTGGGATCAGAACCCTGGTGCTAGGTGCTGAGCAAACACAAAGATTTTGGATGAACTGCTCACTGTCCAAGTGCAACCTCAGTCCTCATGTATTTAGAAACAATGTTGTGTGTTCTTACCGAAAGCTGACTTTCTGAGGTCTGGAGTGATATGCATTATTAACAGATCAAATGTATTGTTTCAAAAAGAAACATAAGATTTATAAGCTTTTGAGCTGGGGGGAAGATGCCCACAGGTTGAATGCCAGTTGGGGAAATAATGTATGGGTGAAGACACCTGCAGTAGAAAGGATGCCATGGCAACAAGAAAGCATCAGAGAAAGTAACAATATTCTCTTATGGAGGGGGAAGAGGAGGAGCATTGCATTCATCTGTACCATGCTGTAGATTAAAATACTATAATTTAGGGGATTTTTTTTTTCAGAATACATTAACTTCTCTTTGTAGTAGGTGCCTTAAATTTAATCCCCAGGTAAGGGTTCTATCACCAGAATTCATCAGAAAAATGCACAATGCATTTGAGGATTGGGGTTTTTTTGCAGGGCTTGTTGAGTTTCTGTTGTTCCAAATGAAGTGGTTCTTGTGGCTTACAGCAGAGATGAATTGTTACTCCAGGCAGAATCCTGAATAAGATTCAAGTTGCACGTGTTTGGCCAGAATTGAAAGTCTGCGTTAATCTTTGATTAATCTTTACATTTTCAGAATCTTTCTGAATGGATGAGTAACTTGTTCCTGTTACCTTCTCTAAAGCAGTACTGAAGTGGTGTAGTTACACTAGTGGATTTGCATTACACTTAAACTACTAAATTCTGTAAAATGCAGGACAGATGGGACTGGTTGATTCTGCATGTTTGGTGTTTTTTTTTTTTTTAATTTGTGTTCGTTTTTTTTATAAAACTTTTTTTTGTGAATGGGTAGCTATTATTTTGTGTTTTCTTCTTTTATACACTTCTCTTTTTTTATAAGAGAGCATAGGATTTCTGAAATCATGTTTCACTAAGAGTAATTCACTTGGGATCACTTTCCAAAGCTATACCAGAACATACTAATCCTTAAGGCATTTCCCACCACCACCTTTCTTTTCCTTCACCCTTGACCCCAAACAATCCCTGAAAAAAAGTGTAAGATTTAAGTTCTTTTAGCATTAGCATTATGGCCTCCCCCCAGCCTTGCCTCCCTGATTGTGTTTTTCTTCTAGTAACTTATGTTTGTCTGCCACAGTTTACTTTTTAAAGGTTGTCACTGGTCTGATGAGGACTTTTGGGGGTCAGTGCTCAAGTAGGAGGCTGGCACAAGTGACCCTGTGCACGTGGGTGGTTTTTTTGCTCATGGTTCTTCCCTAATCTTGTCTTAATACCATTGTTCTGGGGCCTCAGATGACTTCTGTGCCTTTTTAATTAAGAAAGGCTACTTTTGGTCAGTGTTGTTAATCGTCTGGAAACTGGCCAGGATGCGTGGACTTGATTTCTTTCGCTCCTTAAGCAGGCTAGTGTAACAGCCTTTTGTAATGTGCCTTAGGGGAGAGCCCAGTGCTGTGTGCAGACAGAAAACTTACAATATCACTTCTTTAGAGCAATCTATGGGGTTTAACCTATGTGACAAACTTACTTCTTTAAAACTGAGATTTATGTAAAAGAAAATGCGGAGTAACCTCTGTGTGTGTGTGTGTGTGTGTGTGTGTGTTTGTGTGGTGTTTGTTTTGCATAAAGGGTTTCACCCGAATGTCTTTAAAGGCATTAGGTAGGTGTTCTTGTGCAAGAAAAGGAAAATTCTGCATTTTGGAGAACTAATTTCCTCCCTATTAAGGCTTGCTTTAGATTTTCTGTCAAATGCGGAAGTTTTAAACTAGTAATTGCACATTGTGGTTAGTGAGAAGTTATGTTACTTTTCTGTATCCTTATTATCAGGTACTGTTTACCAATATCTGAATTTTCTACGCTTCCTTTTCTTCACATTGTAGAAATTGTGGATCCTGATGTTTCACACTTGTTTAATGAAAAAGGAACAAGTAATAATCCTAAAAGTTGACTTTTGTTTTATTTAATTGTTAATTCCCGAAGAATAATTTGTAGTCTTCTTTCTTTACCAAAAGAGGTTTTTTTATTTTATTTAGCTTGTTTTGATATTAGTCCTTGAGTGATAGAGAGGGAGTTGTTTTATTGGCAGGAGCTGAGGAAGGGAAGGACATTTGAGTTAGAAAAGATTTGCAAGAGCTAACATTGACTAGATCACGCATGTGGCTGCTTCTAAACAATCTCTAACTTTAAAGCTGTTATCTTTGTTTATAATGTACTGACCCCGGTTACATTTTCACTAAAGCAGTTACATATTGAGGGACTGAAGTACGGCTATTGCTTTAGAAATGAAGCCTGTTTCGCTGTTTTCCTCTCTCCATCATCTGCTTGTGTAACTCTGGTAATGGAAAGCTGAGTGGGAACCCCCTGCTCAAAATGATGAAAGTTTTGCCATTCAAAATGACAGATCACATTTTGGATCATGTTAAATTTCTGCCCATAAAGAGAAATGTCTGGCTTCTTTCTACCAAGATCTTGAGTGTCATTTGTACTTAATGGCCTCTGAATTATATGAGTTTTTCAACCCATTTTAACCAGGGGCTGCACAGTATAGTGTTCTAGTTTAGTAAAAAAGGAGCTAAATGGCTATTCTGCTGTACAGTTTCTGATTGCAGCAACTTTTTTTCTTTATTGTTCGAAGATAATAGGTTTTTCTTATTGCTTTTGAGCTGAATTTTCCCACAGGATATTTACAGTAGCTCAGAACAAAAATGACAAGTGAGAAATGCATGAACACCTGAAGTATAGCTTTTCTCTTTTATTTTGCTGTGGCATCAATGAAATTACAGCTGTGAACCAGGTCATTGTTCCTGTCCGGGAGACTGAAAATCAGATGGGCAGATTACAAAAGGTTGGCAGGGAGAAATCAGCCACCTTATGGCAGAGCTGAGCTATAGTTACATGTGTATGTGGTTGGGAAACAGTATATGTACAGTAGTTGTCACCTAGTGGGTGAAGAGCTGGATTTCAGAGTGACTTGTCGTGGCGCAGATTAGGGGGCCTTGAACAAAACTTAGCTTGCCCTCTGAGTTCCACATTTATGAATATAAGAAATCAGCTGTCATTTTCTCTTTCTCACTTATTGTGGAAAAAGCACCTTTGCCAAGAGGCTGGCCAGCCTGGTGAGGAGGCTGTTAAACTAGGAGTGACACAGGAGAGAGATTACAGCCCAGAGTTAAGTGAGAAAATGGTGGGGCAAGGGCAGAAAGCCAAAGTGCAGGGTGGGGGAAACAAGGCAGAGCTCGGGCATGTTAAAATGGGACAAAAGGACACGCACCTCCAGGGTGTGTGCATATGTACTCACAGCCCGAGAGCTGAGCAGGAGGAACAAGGGCTCAGCGTGTGGTCATAGAGCTGCAGCATCGCTGGGATACCTGTGATGTGGTGGGACAGCTTACGTGGCTGGAGTGCTGTGACGAATGGAGATGAGCCCTTCAGGAGAGATAGGCAGGGAAGAGGAGGAATAGGACTGTGCTCCACATGAAGGAGCAGCTCAGGTGTGTGGGACTCAGGTCTGGATAAGGGCTTGTGGGTCAGAGTTAGAGGAGAGTTGGCTAAATGGGACACTGTGGTGGGATGTGTTACAGACCACTGACCAGGGTACAGAAGTAGATGGAGCTTTCTCTGAAAAACCTGAAGAAGTCTCTGTGTCACAGACCCCCATCCTCATTGGGAAGGTCAATGTTTCAGGACACCAGCCATCCAGGAGATTGCTGGAGAGTGTCAAGGATAACTTCTTGTTATTGAATGGTTCTCCAGTCCTCATGCAGCACACCGTGCAGACCTGGTCCGTAGAAAAGCTGACCCATTTTGCTCATTCAAGCTATTACAGGATTTTCTTCCAAGGAAACAATTCTATTCACCTTTTCTTCTGGCAAGCAGAAACAATGTTCTCATGAGAACTTCTTGCTGCACTTTTAGGTGAAGACAAGGCGGTGCAGGTGGTGTAATTGCTGGTGACGAGTGGGAGCTGCCCGCAGGCTCCTCCCTTAAAATTAGTTGGCTGAGTTTGTCCTGTGGCTGAGGAATTTGTGCAGCACAACACATCCTGAAGACCTAGTCATATGTGCAGTGTGGCACAGCATGGGCCAGGGTGTACTCAGGTTAACTGGTATGTGGATCACTGTCTCCTTGATGTGCAATGGTCTCCCTGTCAGGATCACTATAGATGGAGAAGGTGGTACAGCAACAGCAGACACAGATAAGGCAGGTCCTCACCACCTTGTTTGATCTCACCAGCAAGGTCTGCCAGTCCTCTGTGCTCAGTGATGGGGCTCAGTGAGGAGAGGAGCTACCAGCTGGGGATGATGGTCGAGTCAGGGATCACACAGGAGCACTCCACGCACACATGTCTTTGGGACCTGTCAGGCTGCACCCCAGGGTGCTGAGAGAGGTGGCTGATGTCCTTGTGCAGCTGCTCTCCATCAGCTCTCAAAGGTTGTGGAGAACAGGGAGGTTCCCAACAACTAGAGAAAGGCAAATGTCACACGTGCCTTCAAAAAAGGGCGAAGGCCCACCTGAGGAACCACAGACCGGCTGGCCTTCCATCAGTCCCAGGTAAAATCAAGGAGTGAGACCTCCTGGAGCCCACGTCTGGGCACAGGAGGGAGAAGACAGTGACGGGGAGCAGTTGGCAAGGATTTACCAAGGGTAAGTCATGCCTGACCCACCTGACTGCCTTCTGCGACAAAATCGTGGGGACTGGAGGAGAGCAGCGGATGTCACCTACCTCTTCTCTGGCCAGGCTTTCGGCACTGTCTCCCCCAGTATTCTTGTACCTGGGCTGGGACATTACAGTCTGGGAGGGAGGACGCACAGGTGGGTGAGGAGCTGGTTGGGTGGTGGGCTGACAGGGTGGTGGTTATGGATCGGACGCTGCCCAGAGGCTGGTATCGAGCGGGGTCCCGCAGGGTCTGTGCGGGGCCTGTCCTGTTCAGGATCTCCACCAGCGACCCAGAGGAGGGGATGGAGGGCACGTGCAGCCCTGGGGAGGGAGCAGCTCTGGGGCATGGCCCAGGCAGCAATGAGGGCCAGCAGTGCCTCTGGTAGTGTGAGCAGGACATGGCCCGAGAGCCAGGGGAGGACGGGGACTGTCTCCTCTGCTTGGTGCTTTGTCAGACCCTGCCTGGGTACTGCCTCCACTTTGGGTCCTGGTGGGAGGTGAGGGGAGGCCACTGAGGTGAGGGGGCTGGAGCCTGTGCCCTGCGAGGAGAGGCTGCAGGACCGGGGCTGGTTCAGCTGGGAGGAGTGACGGTTTTGGGGGCACCCAGCGGAACACCTGGCACCAATGGGAGGGGACGGAGGAGACGCAGCCAGGCTCTTCACAGTGGTGCGTGGTTGGGAGGGTGAGAGGCAGCAGCACAGCTGAAACGTGGGAGGCTGAGTCTGGAGATAAGAAGCCTTTTCCCCAGGAGGACAGCCCAGCGGTGGAGCTGGGGCCTGGGGGGGGTGTGCTGTCTCCATCCTTGGGGTTTCGGTGCCCTGACTGAATGAAGCCCTGAGCAGCCCGGTCTGACGCCCCAGCTGAGCCTGCTCTGGACAGGGGCTGGGACTGGAGATCTTCCCAGGTCCCTGCCAGCCTGAGTTACCCTGTGATTGTGTAAATCAACATTAAAAAGTCCTCTGAGAATTAATTTACAAGATGCACACTAGCACATCGAGTAACTCTTGTCTATAAGCTTAATAACTTACTGAAAAACCTAGAAAGTGTACCAACAGTGGTTATCAGAAGTGAAAACACACTTCTTAAGAAAAACAAAAACAGTAGTTCTAGCCCAGGGCAGGGACTGCTAAAATAATCTGACAATATTGTAAAATAGAAAGTAACACTTTGCCTGGCCATTCTCCCTCCTGCACCAGTGGGAGGGTGCACCCCTCTCTCCCGCAGCCCCCCAGCCCAGCACCAGCTCCTCACTGCCTCCTCCAGCTAGGGGATTTAGCTCACAGGAGCTAGGTAAAAGCAGGTGTCTGTTATATTTGAATGTAACACTTTTCTGATGGCTTTGTTGTCTGGAAAGCATAGCAATAAAAGATCCATTTTGTCTAGCTTCTCTTTTAGGTAAATAACTGGTTTTTTTTTCTTCATTTTGACATTTATAAAATGGTTTTTTAAAATATTTTATAGCATATATAGTGGAGTGTTTGGGGTTTTTTTAGTTTGTTTCTGTGTGCTGTGGATGAACAACACTTTTTCTGACTGCTTATTTGGATGGAGTAATAACAAAGCCAAAACCAATGGCTGTTTATACTTCAGATTAAAAGCAGTTTCCAGCACCTCAATATGAGGTTGCTTTGTTAAGTATCTATCTTAAATGTGTTGTTGCTTAGTGTCTCCTGCAGTGGGCTTCTGGTGAGGAAACCTGTCAAGAAACTTCTTATATTAGACCAGTCATATATTTATTGTCTGGACAGCTGATCTTGAGTTTGTTCTTTTACTGGTGGGGAAAAAAAAAAAAATATTCTGTGCATTACTTCTTTGGTACATGTGTGGACTAGTCTATTAAGTAGTGCAAGAGCTGGATTTTAAAGGTTAATAATTCATTATGATTTTAGGGATCATGTTTTTATTAGAACTGTCACGAGGAAAATGTTTTCGCTTGCCTGTTAGGATTCTTGTGAAGGAGTTCTCTGTTGTGTGGACTGAGTTCTGTCTGATGCTGGAAAAACATCCATAATCCTCTGTTATTAGTATGAAGTGACTTTGAAATTGCTAAATTTTGTGCTGAAGGGAAAGCATCAGATTTTGGACTTAAATAATTCTGGAAGATGGTTATATTAGACAACCTTCAGAAGTCCCTTCCATGCTAAATTATTCTATGACTGTAGCTTTTGAGAGTAGTACTCTGTACCTGATAGAGCACAGTGTGGTATAATTGACTGCAGTCATATGTGATGCAAGTCACTGCAGAGCTAGGATGTGATTTTCAGCACAGAAGATGAGGAAAACAGAAAAAAAAACACCCCAAAACCATAAGAAGAGGGGAAACAAATTCTCATTAAAACGACAAAACAGAACAATAGTTTCATTTCCACAACTTTCATCTGTTTGTCTCCCCTGAAAACGTGTCAGGGGTTATTACATTGAAGACATTGCATCTATGAAAATACCAAGGACTGAAGTTACCTTGCTGTTTTTCTTTCTTTCTTGTGGAGATAATAATTATTAATGAACAGTCTATTCTGTATCTGAAATCAAAGTACCTGTATTTCAAAAAGAGGTGGAAGTTTAATAATTAGAATGATAGTGTCAAACTCCATGGGCAGAATTTAAAAATTACTAATAATTGGGGATTTCTGGCTTTATCTCATTTACTTCTTTGGGGCCTGATACTTTTTAAGTGGTGGCTGGCCTTCCTTTTTAATAAAAGGTTGATTTCAAACTGAACATCCAGAATCAACAGACATCTTTTAAAATCTTGAGCACTTCTAATTGTTCACTGTGGGTGAACTGGTAGTCTGTGAGTTGGTGATGTAGAGGTACTGTTGTCCCTGACTACCCCACAAAAAGCCAAAACAGGCCCCTGAAGACTAGCTTTCCTATAGAACCTTTGATCTGTTATCTATTCCGTACATGTGCTCAGGTCTTGCCTGAAAATACTGGATTTCATTAAATAAAGTTTTAAATTACAAACAATGATTTAGGAGTAAGGTAAAAGGAAACCAAGCAGTGTGGGGAGATGAGAAAACCCTAGACTTATGACTAGGAGTGTGAAAACTTGTATCTAGATCAGGAGACACATTTACCTTCCACAATCTGTTTTGCAAGTGAGATCTCTGTGGTCTTTTGATTTGTGTGTTTGGGTTTTTTTTTTTACTATTATTTTTTTCACCATAGGAAGCAACTACTGTGAGGCATGCATGTAGGCTTTTGGAATTCACCTGAAGGTTATGGGATATTCTTTTATTTATCACAAAATAATAACAGACAAGTACCTCTCAAAGTATCTGAGATATTAATATCAGTTAAGAAAGCAGGAGCATATTTTTAGACACAACTTGCACTTTTTAGTCTAAGACTAGCTGGAAAGTGATACAAGTATCCTATTATAAACTATCTGCGGTGTATCTGAAAGCAACTCTTTAGAGACGTATATTTAATACTTTTGCTGAAGCAGCACTTCAACTATCCTGTCACATTTCAAAATGAAAATGTGAAAAAAAACCCCTCTTAATCTTTTCCTGTACAAGTAGGTTTTTCCTGTTCTTCTTATGTAGTTTTTGCTTTTAGATAACATATTTGCTTTAATGACATAATGGAAGTGTTGTGTAAAGAATATACCGAGTAGGCAAACTCCTGTTGCAACTTTTTGAAGTTTGCCGTGAATTGCAGAGAAACTGTCTTGTTATAAAACCCTGCAAATCACAGGGAATGCAGAGGTACAAGGAGAAAAAAATTAAATATCATGTCTAAATAATCAAGGAAATGAAAACTTTCTGCTACTTTTTGCCAGACTTTAAGTGCTTGCTCTCTGGAAATAAAGTGTAATGAGAAAATGTATCTGATGGTAATGTGCTAATTTGTTATAGCTATTTATTCTGTCTCTATTTCTCATTATTTTCCCTGAATGGTAATAACATGATATTTACTGTGACTTTTCAGCATCTTACTCATATATTTAATTATCTCTTTATGAACACACATCAGATAGTTTTTATTTTTAGTGGCTGGGCTGAGCTGGTTTATAGACCAGCTCAGGAAAAATTTAGATCCTATGAAGACAGGTGAAGCTTCAGTGATGTAGAGTATTTATACTTAATCCTATTATACATTTAAGATCAAGAATAAATGAATGGAGAAATATGTATATATATATATATTTATGTGTGTATATGTATTTCTCAGTCTACTGGAAAATTAGTTCCAAATCTAAAACTAAGAAAGGCAGAGGAAGTTCCTGAGAGCAGAAGCTTATGTTTGGCTTTACAAATGGTAGCTATTTCAAGTTGCTCGTGACATTAATACTGAAATATTATTCTATCCGTAGAAGGAGTGTTAGCAGTGTTAACTGAGAGTTGAATCACACAAGCTTCTTCTTTGTAGTTATCATCTTCTGCATGTTTTTAAAAATTAAAGACACAGTTTGCATTAACTGACAGGTCTTATGTATCCATGTACATGCTCTGAAAATTTTAGCTATGGAACAATAAAGTCTGTGAACTTCACGCTCTTTTGGGGGGTTTTGCTTTCACAGAATCACAAAGGTTGGAAAAGACCTGTAAGATCATCAAGTCCAACCATAAAAAACAAAAACAAACAACCCAACCACACACCCACAAAAAACCAAAACCACCCACAAACCACAAAACACACCACACAGCTCCATGCCCATCAAGCCACATCCCACAATGCCACATCCACACGCTCCTTGAATACCTCCAGAGAGGGTGACTCTACCACCTCCCTGGGCAGCCTATTCCAATCTTTCACTACTCTCTCAGTAAAGAACTTTTTCCTAATATCCAGCCTGAACCTCCCCTGGCACAACTTGAGGCCATTTCCTCTAGTCCTGTCACTAGCCACTTGAGAGAAGAGACCAACACCCTCTTCTCTGCAACCCCCTTTCAGGTAATTGTAGAGAGCGATAAGGTCTCCCCTCAGCCTCCTCTTCTCCACACTGAACAACCCCAGCTCCCTCAGCCGCTCCTCATAAGACTTGTGCTCCAGACCCCTCACCAGCTTCGTCACCCTTCTCTGGACACGCTCCAGCACCTCAATGTCTTTTTTGTAGTGAGGGGCCCAAAACTGAACACAGTATTTGAGGTGCGGCCTCACCAGAGCAGAGTACAGAGGCACGATCCCTTTCCTACTCCTGCTGGCCACACTGTTTCTGATACAGGCCAGGATGCCGTTGGCCTTCTTGGCCACCTGGGCACACTGCTGGCTCATATTCAGCCGGCTGTCAATCAACACCCCCAGGTCCTTTTCTGCAGGGCAGCTTTCCAGCCACTCGTCCCCAAGCCTGTAGCGTTGTCTGGGGTTGTCGTGGCCAAAGTGTAGAACCTGGTACTTGGCCTTATTGAACTTCATCCAATTGGCCTGGGCCCATCGATCCAGCCTGTCCAGATCCCTCTGCAGAGCCTTCCAACCCTCAAGCAGATCAACACTCCCGCCCAATTTGGTGTCATCTGCAAACTTGCTGAGGGTGCACTCTATCCCCTCATCCAGATTGTCAATAAAGACATTAAACAAGACCAGTCCCAAAACTGAGCCCTGGGGGACTCCGCTTGTGACCGGCCGCCAGCTGGATTTCACCCCATTCACCACAACTCTCTGGGCTCGGCCATCCAGCCAGTTTTTTACCCAGCAAAGAGTGCATCTGTCTAAACCACGAGTCGCCAGCTTCTCCAGGAGAATACTGTGGGGAACAGTGTCAAAGGCTTTGCTGAAGTCCAGGTAGACAACATCAACAGCCTTCCCCTCATCCAGTAGTCAGGTCACGTGGTCATAGAAGGAGATCAGGTTGGTCAAGCAGGACCTGCCTTTCATGAACCCGTGCTGGCTGGGCCTGATCCCTTGGTTGTCCTGCACGTGTCCCGTGAGCACCCTCAAGATGAGCCTCTCCATAATCTTCCCTGGCACCGAGGGTGAAGCTATCAAAACTAAAGGCTAAACCTGGACCTTCTTCATGAACAAGCAGAGGGACTGTAATAATTCTGTGGACTTAATAGCCTAGTATGTCCATTCTCTAACTCTAAGCACAGACCTCCATTAGTATTCCTTGCTCCTCCAAAACATGCCCTTATGCTGACCTACAGGATATTCTGGCACAGGGCTCTTACCTTCATGTTGAGCTGTTATTCTTTTGAGTGTATAAAGTCATGTGGGAATGTGAAGACGGGTCCTTGTACCCACACTGATGCCTTCTTCACTTGACTACTTGGTGTGCTGAAGATGCTAATGGGATCTTCTCTCTATTTTAAGAGTAGATCTAAGGAGAATCTATCCTGGAATGTTGAAATTACTTTCTTGTTGGAAAAGCTGAAACAGGCTATATAATATGATGTTTCACTATTTGCTCTCATTTTTTCTTTTCATTTTGAAGAGTTTTTATGGAGAACCCAAATCTGCAGTAACTTTACTTCTTCAGTTTTCTCTGGTTCTTCAATGTAAGCCAATCTTTGCTAAAGGATTCCCAAGCACCAGAAATTGTTCATGGTCAGATCTGCTCTAGGGAATTGCATTAGTGGTCCCTCAAGAGAAGGGGGGGAAAAAAAAGTGAATGAAACAGAAAAGGATCAGTGGCCACTGTGTGTGACTGGATGACTTAGAATTTCCAAAGGGGCTGGTGGGAAGCTTTGGATCTCAGAAAGTTGTCATAGGAAATGAGTAACGCTGTAGTAATATCAGAAATTGTGAATGAAGCTTGGGGACAAGTGGAAAGCTACCGAGGCAACAAGGCAGGTAAGAAAGAAGGATTTTAATGAGCTTATCAGTGAAGGTAGATGCAGTGAGGTTCACCTCACAGAATTAAGCATATTTGTTCTCCCGTTCAATTATCAAAATTGTCGCAGGGCTGGATTTTGTTCAATGTAACTGTTCCGGAGATGATGACCTTTTGATTTTAGGTGTGCTTTTTGGTTTGAAGAAAATATTTCCCTAATGTTTAGGTATTAGAGTTTTTTTAAAAGCTAATATTAAAAGACAGCTGTCAGTCATTTACACTGACAACAGAAGGACACAGATACTGTGTTGTATGAAAATATAATTTTATCAGAATTCAAGCTTTCAGCCTGCATGGACCAGGACTACAAAGGCTCAAATCCATTCCTGGCACAGTGCAATTGAAGTTGGTGGAACGTGCCCTGATGCTGAGCATTTAAAACCTTTAAATATAAGAATGTAAAAGTATAGGGATACAAGAAAGCGTTTAAAAGGTCACAGTCTTAAAATTAATTCATACAAGCCATTAAGAAGGCAAGCCCCTTCATTATGATTGTTCTTTGTCAGTAGATTTGACAACCTGACTAAAACTCCCTGATGGTTATTTCTCTGAGGTACTGAGAGGAATTCAGACATGTCCTATTTCACACTATTGCATCAATTGAGTTATGATGCAAGTACAGTAGTAATAATTTGTCCCTATGTCAGTGCTGGAGTGTGACTGTATAGATGCCAATTCACGTTCCAAGTAGGTTGGCACTACTCAGACTGCAGAATGAGTTGGTAAAAATCTAAGCTGAGTAATTAAGAAAATGCAGAATACAATAGGTGGATTGCAGTGCGCAACATTCTTAAATGATGGCACAGTAGAAAGCAGCAGTTTTGTTAACTGAGACACAGTACTGTTGCTCACATGATTTTTCTGCATTAGTTAACAGAGGGTGCAACTAGCAAAATACCGAAATTACTCACAGAAGGGTATTATTCAAAACCTAATCAATGACTATGCATCTGTTAGTATTAATAGAGTCTCAAATAAGGGACGAATTTTGAGTCGGTAAAGAAACGTGATTTTAGTTCATCAATTGTTTTTCTCATTGTTGTGAACAAGATGCTTCTAAGCTACAGAGCTTCTAAGCTAACAGAGATGCTGTTTTGGATTTTGTTTCAGTACAGACACAAGTTCATCACTGCAGACCACATAAACAATGACTATGAGATATAAACTAAGCGTAAGTCACTACTTGTGTCTCTTATTTACCAACTGCTGCATTGCAATTTGTTTGTGGTATCTCAATGGGAAAGCCATGGCATAGTGGCAACTGTACAAAAATGTCTTAGCTATTTCTTCAGTTTTTTAAAAGGGGGAGAGGGTAACAACCAACATCCTCACTGTTGGAGGGTTTTCTCATTTGAAGAGAAACTTAGGATGCTTTAAAGATCCCTGTGTGCTGTGACTTAATTTGGCTTAAGAAAAGATGCAGTTCACCCAGCTTCTGCAGATTGTTCTCTGCACTCACCTAAATATCCTTATGATTCTCTTGGCTCATCTCTTTGTCCCACTTTTCCTGTTTCATCAGCTGTGGGATTGCCTGAACCTCCTTTTTAGGAGTTAGTTGTATCTAAAGCTGTCAGATTTTTCTTGGAAGTCAGTGGTTTACCTGTGTGTGTGTCTTCCCTGGACAGTCCTCTTTGCTTGTGTTAACAGTTCTATTCTTTCCCTCAAAGACTTTCTGAAACATTGAGACTACCATCTCTGTGCATATTTTTCTCTTCCCACTCCAATTTTTATATATATATATATGTATATATACATGTAAAGTCTTTTTGAAAGTTGAGTCATAAGGATGTGTTTATATTGTGCTATTTTTGGAGAATGAGCATAAGTATTACTATACTGAAAAGCACTGATGCGCTCATCTCACTTTTTCATTGGGTTTTGGATCTATAGACAAGTACAGAATCCTTGAAGCAATGATTCTGCATTGCGGTTGATTCTGTATCTCCTACCCACTATTTTTCTTTTGGTTCCCACAGCCCTTCATCCTTTGTTTTGACTTCTTAGAAACAGCAGTGTGGTTAATACTATGATGCCCAGACTGACTGTTACCTGGCTCTTCCTGAGTCAGGCAAGTTAGAGCGTGGGCTTGAGCTTAGAGTTGTCTCAGACACAGCCTGCTAGAATTGAAAGGGCTAATGAGAATATCTGGTACTCCTCTAGATAGTCAGGGGTCTTGTGACATAAAACAAACCATTTAATGTTGAAACTAGAGGCGAGGCTTAGCAAAGGTGCCTGTCCAAATTCGTGTATCTGTTTGGCTTTTGCCTTTTTTTTTTTTTTTTTTAAAAACTTCTGGCAAAGATTAGAAGACGGTCATGGCAAATTTGTATAAGGACATTTCCTAGACCATTTCCAGCTGCTCACTTGGCATTATAACAGGATAGCAAAGTGATTCTGATGCCTGGACAGAGATTGAGATAGTCTCTGATAGAATTAGTCTCATAGCTCATTTTATTTAATGTCATGATTTTGAGGGTAATCTTTAGCCTCATGCTGAAAATATCAGGTGTATGCCATTTGCATAAAGGTTAAAATATTTTTAATTTCCTGGAGGCAGTGACTCTGAAAAAAATGAAATCATTCAGTCTTCTAAGAGTGTTTTTCTTCACTTAATAATTTTTTTTTCTTCGCTAGAAAGCTATAGCTAATTGTGCCTCCTGTGCTAATGACCTTGCTGAGTATGATGTTGTCATCATAGGCAGCTAGGGAGATCACAGTTTATAGCTAGTGGCTGGGGTGTGTGTTCCACTAACAGCTGCATATCTCATTGCAGAATGTGTTCTAAAGAAGGAACGCTTCAAGTCAAATTAAGAAAGGTGAGGATATTTCACTGTTCCAGTAATCTGACTAGATGAGATACCTACACCTTTATAATCAGTAGATTATAAAGTACATTGGGAGTAGGGTCTCCAATTCATTGTGTGAAAATCCGTGTTTTCTTAATTCAGTTTATTCATGTCAGAACTTCAGCTGCTGCAATTGCCAGACCTCAGGATCTTAATGTTCCCCGTAACTAGAAATCACTGTTTTGCTGTCAGATAGGGAAGGTGGTTATAAGCTGTGAAAATCAGCTGTTAAAAAGTTGATTCTGGTGGAATCAACTGTTGTACTGCTAGTGTGATAGATGTGTATTTATGCACACAACACTCTTAACATCGGTGTTAAGAGCTGGTAATAGATACACAGCTGAATTGGTGCATAATGAAGTGGATATGGAAAGTATAGCTAACGTGTATCTGGGCATTGTAAATAAGTCCTCCACTTGCCTCCACCTGCCCTTGTTCAATGGGATTTGTTGATTTTTCTGGTATTTTCTAGATATCCCATAGCTATAGTTCCAAATGTACTGTTGAGTGTTCAGAAATCCAGCTATATCTGGTGTACATGCACAGATAAGAAATATAGCACATGCACAGTAGATCTGATAGGTCTAGAAAACAAGAGTTTGCAAAGCTGGCTTGTACACGTGTGGTACATCTGGTATCTGATGCACTTGGACTGCTGCAGGCTTGCACACATGTACTACACACAGAGCGCATTAACTGTTTTCTTCTTGAAAATCTCACAGTCCAGGACAGGACTTCATCACAAAAGCTGTAGCTGAATTAATGAATTCATTAATTAACTAATCCACCTAGAGGACTCCCAGATTTCTAGATAGAAGAGTTTGTCCTAAACACAGTCCCCTATATTACTGTGGTTTTAAAGCAGACACTTCTATCGAGGTGTGGCCTTACTGCTTTAAGAAATGGAATATGATCCTTACAGATTTTCCAGAGTTACTCGTCAGTATGTTTGGAATTTTTTTCAAAAGGAAACTTTAGAGATAAAAGAACAAGACTTCACTTCGAGATGAGCTTGCTGTGTATAAATACAACTCTTTTTTTTTAATTTTATTTTAGTAACTGTATAAGACTTCTGCATTTGATAAAATATGAGTATTGCACAGTTGAAGAAAACACTTCTATGACTTTCTCATACATGCAAGCAATGAAGTAACATGTTTTCACAGGTGCAGTAGGGAACCTAAATATATTCGGAACAAGATAGTAGTATATTTATGTGGAAGTCAAAGCAAAAAGGAAGAAAAATCTAAACTTTGTTGAAAAACTTAAATTGTGTTTGCCGCTTGACTTTTTCACCTCTGATGGATACAATTGCTTTTCACATTTAAATAAAATCTTTGTGCAGTTATCAGCATACTTTTAGACACTGATGTTGTCCATCTTCTTACATGGATAGAACCAAGTCCATACATTCCCCAGGATATTGGAGAAATATTCAAAATACCTGAAATACAGATAAATGGCAATGTCACAAAGGTATGTGTTTGAAACAGTTTTAAGACTATATGCTAAGTAACCTGGCATAGCAGTGATTTGCAAATAATTAAGAAATATATAGAGGTAAAATTGTGTCCTGGTAGTAAGAAATTCTTTCAACACACAAAATCTTATTGAACATCTTCTTTGTTTATGTCAGAAGTAAGCCACTAGGAAACCTCTCTTATGACTGGTTATACTTAAGGATCAACAGTGCTGAAGTCTGGAAAGATATAGTTCTCACAGAAGAAGGAACCTTTTGTTTGTTCTTTCCCAAACTGAATTTTAAGCAGTGACTTGGTGTATTCTGAAATACATCCTATTGTTTACTCTAAAACTCCTGGAGGGCTAATGGTGATATAGAAGAAATAGGACATTTTAAAAGTCTCTTCCAAATAAAAGAGGTTTTTGAGGCCCTGTTGCCATAATGTAGGCAACCTAGGCCTGCTTTCTTTTGAGTTCTTAAGACTTGCTCTGAGACATAAGGGTTATAGTTATAATTTCAGGTAGTTTAAAGATCAAGACAAGCACCATTCACTACTTTCAAGTTGCTTTTAGAAATGTTTTTGTGCAGATGATCATTTGCTTTTTCTTTGTCTGCTTCAGCATGGTACCAGGAATGTGAGAGGTCAGAAATTCTGACCTAATCATTTGCCTTGTTTCAGTGCAAGAGAGGTCAGAATGGAATTGCTAAATTGTTACCCCCACTGAGGTAGGATGAAATTGAGAAAGGGAATAATCATTGGAATGTATTTTAAAGCATAAAAAGCCAAAGAGGATTTTTGCAGAGTTCTTAAACAGTCAGTACATTTGAACTGTATAGATGTTACAGAAGTATATAGGACTTAATTGAAAAGAAGCGCTTAAACAAAAAGTCACTCTTGGTATATACTGTTGTTAGTATTTCATTTGTAGCCTTAGAAGTATTTATTACAGAATTTCCATCGCATTTGGAACCTGTCGGCAAATGCCAACAACAGAAGGAAAAAAAAAATCCAATAAATCTGTTCCTAACACATAGTTAGGTCTGCCCTTTAAAAAAATGTACTACAGCATTTGGGAGAGAAAAGAAACATAAAAATTTAACCTTTTTGAAGGACATGTCTTATCACCATTCTTTTTTCTCTGAACAAAGAGGACTGAAATTTTTGTTTAACATAGTTGTCCACTTGCCAGACTTATTGTGGGATGTGCCTGGAGAACATCAGCAATAAAAAATTGAAAACTTGTATTACTATTGTAGAGAAACACACAGTTCAGACATGTATAAATGTGTACAGGCTACAGTCTACCTATTGCAGCAAGTGGGCTTAGAAATGAAAATTTTGTAATCAAAAAGGAACTCAATGCATTAAGTCAAATATTTAGATTCTTAAATTCTGAATCAGAGTTCTTTATGTTAGAATGAATCTTACTTGAGTGTGTGCAGCGCAAAAGTGTAAATCTGATGACTTTTGTATATCACATAGAAATTTCCATTCAAATGTAATTCCATTTGACAGTATCACATAAGAACTGATTAACAAGCATGACATACAAGTTTAGATTACAGCCTGTAGTAATAAAAAATTTTTTTTCAGCCTTGTTGGAGAATACCTCCTGCCTTGCAAATAAGTCTTGAACAGAATCCTCAGAAAGAGGGCAGAAGCTGAAGATGGTCTGGCTAAGCTGCAGGGGGGAACAAGTATTAGTCTTTTGGGTTTCAAGGGACCCTGTGTGCAGAATATGATTTCAAAGCCTTTTTCCTATCATTTCTTTTGAATGATTTGCTCTTAAGAGTGCTCTACAGGTGCTGGAGTTCCACTGAGCTTCATTATGTTTTCTGCTAGGTTGTTTTCTCAGATAGTAATGATTGATTTCATGAAGTTCTGTGTGTGGCCACTGCAATTCTTGATTTAACCTAAATAGCATGGACTACTTTTTGCGTGCTGTCATCTCCACAAAGTCTTCCTGCCATGACACTTGAAGAATTCCAATTCTTCTTTAGTTGCATACTCAGTGTGATACTACAAGTCAGTTGGGTTGCTTTTGCTCAGCCAGGATGGTATATGGAAGCGAAGCATAAGACTGGTATGTTGGTAACCAGGCAATTAATAATAGGACCTAAACACTGAGAAGGCAGAAATCCAAAAATTATTTGCCATTTCTGGATTTGGCTATACTTTATGTTCTCATATAGTTATACTATGTAACTATACAGTCTATATTGTACAAAATTTGCCATTGTCATGTATACTAATCCTGGCATCATGTTAGGCATATGTATCCTTGAATGCCTGGGGCTGTTCTAGATATCCCAAGAGAACAAGGGCTGGTGCACAGGAGCGTGAGAGAAACGCAGTCTAGGCTTCTCATTTGGTCTTGGATGGATCCAGTAACAATCTAGAGGTAACTTAGAAAATTTCTTGTCATTTCCCAGTTCACATATAACTGTGCAATCAAGCTTTAGCAAATTTGTAGCTGTTTGTCATTTTAACAGCTACCCTGTGATTCAGCTTAGGCTCAAGAGCTCACTTGCACAAGCATGTTTTGGCCTGTTTGGATGCTTAATTTAAGTGAATGCCTGTTATGATTAGAGATGTCCTTTAGAGGCCTGCTAGAGGACATCAGCTGCTGAGAGCTTGTTTAATGTGGACAGAACCTCAACTAATTCCAGTGTTGACTTGTATGAGGCAAAAACTGTAGTTTTATGGAAGTGTTAACAGAAAGGTTGCTGACTAGATTTCAATTCCTCTGAGAACAAAAATTTTAAGCAGTATGGGTTTTTTTCTGTTTTTTAACATTTGAGACTAACATCGCCTCTTTCCTTGTCAAAACTTAAGTTCCACAGTTCAAATATGAAACCAGAGGGGACTGTCTTTCATTTTGAAGGCTGTTTATGCCCTTATGGTTATTGGCCCAGTGGTCTGCCCTGAAACCAACAGGGGACCAGCATTCATTGAAAGCATGGAAGGTGTCTTCTGCATTGCTCTGTCTACTTCCCCATTATTTTAAGTGCTATATTATGACCCTTCCTTAAGTGTATTGATAATCATTTTAAAAGCAGCTGGGTATTTTGCATGAAGTGGTTAGCAATTATTCTCCTCAGTTCTACTCTAAATTTTTATTCATGGTCTTGTTGACCTATTTGTTCTTGTTTTGGTGTCAAACCTTAGATGAGATAAGGGTTATCCTGTTGGTGTTACTAGAAAGTGACAGCCAGAAGTTAACCTAACTCTCCTCTTCAAATGTCTTTCTCCCTCAACAGCCCTTCTCTGTGCTTACTCTAAAAGAAGCAAATATTTTTTTCTTTTTTTTTTTAAAACATAATTGGTTAAAGACTACAGGTTACTGCTACAGAATTCCAAAATTTCTTTCTCTCCTGGAAGTATATTTCTTGATACAACCTTGATACAACCACTTGGTGGCATATAGCCTTATCATCTAATTCCTCTTGTCACTTAACAACTGTTGAGTGTATGATCTTGCCTTTTGTACTATGAAATGATCTTTCTTCTGTTGGCTGACATGGATAAGTCATCCAGATATTTCTGTGTGTGACTGGTACTTTCCAAAATTCTGTCATTGACAAATGTGACTGCTGTTACTCGAACAGTTTTTTTACATTAGCACAACTATTGCTGTTAATAGAAATACATTTAAGATGCTTATGGAATAAGACTGGCCTCCAGAATGATACATGAGGAACTCTGCTGGTAACCTCCCTCTTGCCTGATGCATTTTTATTTCTATCTACCCTTTCATGTGATTGTTTTGACTTTCTTTAACAATTTCATTCTGCTGTAGCTTATCTAATCTCTTGCTATGTGGCAGTGTATCATGTTTTATTACAGTCAAAAGAGATAAAATTTTACTACACTAACCCTTTGTTTAGAAATCTGACTCTTTTTATCCAAGGAGGCTGTTTGGTCCATCTGACATGCTTTGATTTTGCCAAATTTCCTCAAATTTTTAGTCCTAAATATAATGGAAACAACTAGCTGGTTTTTTTGTGCAACTGTATGAAAAGGGCAGGAGTTTTTTTGCTTCTTGTTTGGAGGAGGGTTTGGGAGGCTCAGGAAAACAAACGTGTGGACTAATACACTGACAGCTAACAGAATTTAGTCCTGCACTTAGGTGGATAAGAAGTGTAGCTATATTAAAGAAAAGAACCAGGGAGACCAAAACAAGAATGAGGTATGGCATTTATGTTCTCCAGGCAGCCTTTTGATTGCCATTTGCATTAAAGTGTCTACAGACTCCCACATACGTGTATCTTTTCTCTGAAGTCTTTTGCTTCCACTGAAACAAGTTATAATTAAAAAATAGTCTTGAAACCTGACATACACTTGGCTTGAATAAACAGTGCTATTACATAAAATGCCAGACTTTTTGTAAAGGCAGACACTGTCATTTGTGATACCAGTTTGACAGTTTAGTTGACTCTTCATACTGAAACAAAGGTGGTAAGTACTGAATACATTTGACAAATAAATTCTGCTAGCAGAGGGTGGCTCCCATCCTGTCTTCTGGGGAGATCTTGCTTTCCATTCTCCTTTCTGTGTATGTGAGGGCTCCTGGAAGGATACCAGTGTCATTCTGGTCAGGGAGACAGAGAAAGAAGTTTGTAGTGGGGGCAGATGAAAGAGCCCAAATTGGAACAGGTGAACCTTCCATGTGGCAAAGGAGGTCTATGTGCACAAGGTAAACAGAGGTGTCATGCAAGAGGCTTATGACAATACATGAATAACGTCAAATGAAAGTATGTGGCCAAGGCCTTGATATGTTGATCTGGAACAACATGGACCCACCTTGAAATGAATTATGTGATGTGATTTAGATGCTGCAGAGGACACCGTGTGATGCTTTTGAGGGACTGCTGCATACCTCTAAAGCCATTTCCACAGACCAGTCACTCACACCTGACAGTAATTTTTTTTAAAGTTTTAGTGCTATCCAGGAACCCTAGATTTACCAGAGGTGTGCAATTCGTTTTTTGCTCTGTGTCTGGATAAGAAGCATGAACACAGCAGAGCTGTGTAGCCAGATGCAATCTGTTTTAGCCATAGTGCCTTTTCCTTACTGAAGAGTGATAACCATTTGAACGTATCTTACATTTTGTTTTTATGAAATGTTTCAAAGTCTCCATAAAAAGGCAAGGAATGTCCAAATGACAAGTATAAGAATAATTTAGTCTTTTTGTACTCCATATATACATGGCAAACAGTATAATTTGCAGGTTTTGCCCTCATTAAAAGTACCTTGTATTGCCAGAGGGGACAAAGCAAAGGAACCACTTCACTCCTGTTGACTGGGCACGACATTGCACATACCCTTGCGGCTCTTGCAGCTGGTGGTAGGACCTTCCATTTCAGGAATTTGCCTAGCTGAGAGCTTGCTGAAATTAAACTAAACTTTTTTCCAGGTTCTATTCCTTAAGTGGAATATAGTCTAGATCTTTGCTTCCTCATGGTCACCTCAGCCATACTGATAACAACCACAGATACAAACTACAGTTTGTAAGATGGTGTTATTTTCCCTTTTTCTTGCAAATGTTTGCCCTTGTGCTGCTCACTGTCATAAATTTCCTCCTTAAGGCTCAAGGTCTCTTTTCTAACCAACAGCATAGTAATAATTTTGACCACTGTGTAGAAACAGTTCTACAAAACTTCTACATGAGGATTTTTAAACTAAATGGACTTTAACAGAAAAATTGGCTGTTGTTAGAGGTTATTCCCTCTGTGTATCCTTTTCACTGCATTGTTATCACTGTATCATTTGTGGAAGGCTGATGAGCAGAATTCTCTCAGAAAAATATCCAACCAAAACTATTTATCTTACAACCTTTCTCCCTCTTACATCTTTTTGTTGCTCCTCTGATGGGCATTTCATACTTTTAACAAAATGGTAAATAGAATTGAACTGATTTAATGCATGGAATGGGCAAAGGGCTGAAACAGTATGAATTAGTGCATGGAAGTGTAATCTAATAGAGCTGAGAAAAGTCTAAAAGATTCTTGTTTCAAAAGCTTCTATACTTACTGAAGGCCTACTTACTGTACAGGAGCTTTAAAAAATTTATATTACTATTGTGATGCATGTGCATTGTGTTTTGCTATACACATCAAGCTACTGTATAATTTGGAATAAAGATTTCAAAGGTTAGGGCACTCCTAATTTCCTAAACTTCCTCTCTGTATCTACTTACAGTCATAAAACACAGTCAATAAAAAATTGCTATATAATTAAGTATTGTTGCATACTTAGCTTTAATATTTGTGCTGGAAAGTAAATCTGTTGCACAGTGTTTTGTGCAAGAATGTTTAGAAGCAATGTTGCTAAACTGTTTATAACCATTAATACGGTAGCACTGTTCTCCAGAACAGAAGGTCCCTGCTGAGGGCTAATCGCAAGGAAAAAGCTCATCAGTGCATTATATGGTTTAATTTAACCATCTGTATTACCTTGGAATTAGAAGTAATATTTCTCCGACTTCAGAACCAATTTCAGGAAGCTCAGCTGCCAAGATGCAAAGTTTAAAGTAATCAGATAGTAGGAAGACAAAATATTCCTCTAGATAAGGAATGAAGAGCAAAGACTGGGAAAACATTCTTTAAATCCTGTCACTAAATAAAGTTGATGTTCCAACACTGGAAAATATCAAAGGCAATTCAAGTATTGTTTTTCAAAAAAGATCCAGTTACTCCTACTACACAATCCTTTGAAAATAACCTCTGAAAATGAGTTGCACATGTGTATTTACAGAAAAAAAAGAAACCAAAACAATGAAAAAAACATAGCTGAAGGTTAAAGCTATAGTATAGAAAGAAGTATAGACTATGTCACCTTGCGTGGGCAGTTTCTCCAAGTGGCGGAGTGCTGTAGTTACAACAATGTTGCGGCAATATGGCAGCTATTTTGAAGAATATGGGGGAGGAGGTGGGGTTTTGTGGTGTTTTCTTGTCTCACCCCTAATTATTAAATACCAACTTTTGCTTTCTGGAGTATGAGAGTATGCATTATTTATGTAACAGATTGGGCAAAAATTCAAAAGAAGATATAAATGCTGGCACCCTTCCAGGAAAAGACAAGAATCCTGACATGGAGCAGATGCCTTAATTGTTTTTTTTTCCTACAAAACTGTAGACTTAATTATTTGATGTTGTTTTTAAACCTTCTACAGTTTGACAATAGTGGTGATTTGGCATACATCTTACAGGTCTGTGGGTTTGGTTTTTTCCAAGGTTTAATCTTTATATCTATGAAGAGATATCAATAATGCACACACATATCCACTCATTCTGAAAAAAATGTTTTAGCAATATATTTGTAGTTTGCAGATATGATATGGATTACTTAACCATATCAAATCCCAGGGGAAGAGGCTTAGTTATTTGCGTTTTCTGCATCATGCATTCTTCCTTAAGATTTCCTCAGCTAGAATCAGATCTGCTGGAGTCCTTGGGACCATTAGACCTCCACTCAGCACATGGCAAGAGGGAAGTGATGGCATGATTTTCAGCACTGTAGCTCACAATCACAGATGTGTTTAGACAGTCCTGTCTGTCATTCGTACTGTATGTGAACAGATTGCGCCCCTGAAAAAGTTTCTGCACTTCATTCTTCAAGCTGGCTCTCCAGAAACCAAACCCCTCTTCATAAATTGACGTACTGTTTCTCCCGTGAAGAACTTCTGGGAGGGTTACTCTGAGCTGTACCGCAGTGACGTGTGCTTGAGTGTGGACTTCCTCTGCTGATGGCTCAGGGATCTCTGAAGGTGTTAAGGGAGATAACAGGCCCCTTTGTGCATTTTTGATGAACTCGTTCTACTTAAGGCATAATGAGATTCTGTTCCTGGTCTTTTCTGCTGTGTCATGTCTTAAACCACAGGACTCGCAATAAATGCTGGGAAGACAGGTATTGTTTTAGGCTAACACAACTAGGCTAGAGCTGTTTTCTTGTCTGAAAAAGATGATGTCTATTCAGTGACTGTTTTTTATAGCTTCTACATAATGGGAACTGGATTTTGAAAGAATTGCCTAGACTTGATATGAGAAATTGTGTCATTTTAAAGATAGTTTTTGATCTTGTGGGGTCTAGATAAACTCCTTGAATAAATCGGGCTGCTGTTGAGGCCCCAGTCAACTTTACTGTGACCTAGTCTCTCACAATACTGCACTTTTAATATGCTCCATAATTAAGTTTGCAAAAGGACCCTCAAAAGATTTATCTGGAAACACTGTATCAATTTATACCAGGTTAGCCTTTCTTACAGTGTAAGTGGGTGTAAAATGGAGGAATCTCTTTCTACCCTTATGTAAAGTATAAAATTGGAGCTGACAGGAAGCAATGGCTGGGTACCATCTTGCGCTTATTGTAGCTCCTGAATTTTACTATTCTTACTGAATACTATGGGTCCAGCTTGCTCTCATAAGAAGTCAACATTTCCCTGGGCCAAACTTTTTGACCAAATAGAGCCCCTGACTTAGTTGTGGAAGCTGATTCAGCGAAACGGCTGAGGAAACAATTTTGGTTCCTTTTCATCAATAAGTAACGATGAAATGGCAGCAAAGTCATCGTGAGAGATCCCACAGCCACAGTGCTGTTGAGGCTGGAAGGCAGCTATGGAGCTTTTGCTCAGTCCAACCCTCAGCTCAGAGCAGGGTCAGCTGCAGCAGGGTGCTTACAACCATGTCCATTTGATTCTGAATATCTCCAAGGACAGACACACCACAGTACTTCTCTAGGCAAGTTGTGCCAGTGCATAACCACCATCACAACTGAAAAGATTTTTATTTCTGTTTAAGCGGAATTTCCTGTATTTCAATGTGTGCCCATTGCCTCTTGTCCTGTCACTGGGAACCACTGAGAAGAGCCTTGCTCCATATTCTTTTCTCTCCTGATCAGGTATTTCTATATATGGATAAGATCCCCCTGAGCTTTCTCTCCTCCAGTCCCAGCCCTCTCAGCCTCTCGTCATATGACAGATGCTCCAAGCCCTTCACCATCTTGACGGCCCTTCACGGGACTCTCTCCAGTGGCTCTATGTCTTGCTTGTAGTGGGGAGCCCAGAATTGGACAAAGCACTCCAGATGTGACCTCACCAGTGCTGAGTGGAGGCAAAGGATCACCTCCCTCCACTTACTGGCAATCGTCTTCCTAATGTGCCCAGGATGCCCTTGGTCTTTGCTGCAACAGCATGTTGCTGGCTCTTGGTCAGCTCTGTTGATCACCAGGACCCTCAGGGCCTTTTCTGACAAGACACATTGCAGTTGGTCAGACCCAAGCCTGTGGTGCTGGAGCCTGGAGTTATTCCTCCCCAGGGACAGGACTTGGCATTTCCCTTTGTTGAACTAAATGAGGTTCCTGT
This sequence comes from Gavia stellata, assembly GCF_030936135.1. NCBI lineage: Eukaryota > Metazoa > Chordata > Aves > Gaviiformes > Gaviidae > Gavia > Gavia stellata. The sequence continues at coordinate 41,506,212 of NC_082637.1, forward strand.
CAGCCCGTTTCTCCAGCCTGTCAAGGTCCCTCTGAATGGCAGCACACCCATTTGTCTGTCAGCCACTCCTCCCATGTTTGTGTCATCTGCAAATCTAATGACAAATAGGTTCATGCAGAAAAACCTAACTCTTTTTATGACATTGCTAATCTGATTTTGCAAATTGATTTTGTCAGTATGTTCAGCTCTGGCTGTTGGATGCTATCGCATTCTGTGCTGAGACGAACGAATCCTCTTTCCGCTGTCAGCTCAGAAGTCATTGGACGTATAATTGAAATAGTCCATTAACACCTGAAATTGTTAATGGCATTCGGAGGATCCAGGAGACTGATCATCTGATCAGATGTCCCTGATATCACATCTGCCTGATAACTGAGCTCCCAGACTGTAGGTTTCAGGCTAGGAAAGAGGTCTGATCTCTGTGGTCAGTAGCATGCCAGTACGTTGCCTTCTTTCTGGGACTTGATTGCTTGTTAAACTATATCAGGCTGTATGAAATAGCTAGGCTTTTTTTTTTCCTTGAAACAGGTCTTCATTCATAATTACATGGCATGAAAACATTTGATATGAATGTGATTTGAATACTTTTCTTTTTTTTTAGCGAACAGTGGAACAACCCTTAATCATCGGTAAGATGCACAATTAAATGAAAAAAAAAGGGGAGGGAACATTTGCTTGTGGTAACTCTTTAAATGTATTCAAATATGTGGTTTTGGACAAAGGATATTCAGGGATTTTTTGTATTATTCATGCAAGAGGAAACAAAAACATCTTGCAATAATTTACACTAGAAGAGTATGTTGGAATTCAGTTAGAGAAGTTTTTAATAAAATGTGTCTTAGTGGCCTTTATTTCTGTTCCTTCTTAGACGTCAAGGTCTGTACCTCTTCATTTCAAATAAGCAATTCTAAACCAATTCAACTAACTTGCAGTGAAATGCTCATTGCAAATGCTTGGGATGTGCTTCAGGGAAGTCCTGAGGTTACATCTTTCTTTTCAAGATGAGAGCTATTGTATTATGAGTTTTCATTCTTTGAAAATCAAAGTGAGATTCTAATACTTGGTGATTCTAATTCCTGGTGAGGAAGAGAAAATAATTTACTGGGTGAATAGCATTAATTTACACAAATATATGTCAAACTAGTCTTGGCAATTTTTAAGTAAAACCTGCTATTTAAATTACCTTTTTGGCATGTTGATCTTTGATTGCAGGATTCTTTCAAGGTTAAATGAAAATGCCTGAAAACCTCTAGCTGCTTTTATAATCAGTGTTTGCCTGCCTGCACTGCATGGCGTTTTAGTTACAGACACATTGCAAATTCAATATAAAATGAAGCAGGATTTTACATATAACCAGGATTGCAGAACTGATGTTAGCTTTCCAACAAAGCAGGCCAGTCTGGTCTCTGGCGATGACTGCATGCTGCAGCCAGTCTGTGGTGAAGGCTGTTACTGAACTTCCACTTCCAATACAGCTGAAGGCCAGTGTAACTCTCCGGCTAGATAACAGCTCTCCCCTACACCCCAACCCCCAGGGGAGCACCACAACCTCCACCCCGTCCCTGTGTTCTCCTTCTCTTTGGACATCTTGGAGGAAACATCTCGACTCTGTAGGGAGCTTCCCTGTGCAACTCCTGAGAAATCTGGAGGCTACTTACATTTACAGACTAAGAATTAAACCCTGGATATGATTTTGGCACAGTGAGGGGCCAACATGTCTTTCAGCTACTTCAAGGGCCTGATATGTTCAGCCTTCACACAAACAAGAAATGTAACTTCAAGTTTTTTTCAGATAAAGTATTGAAACCTGCTGACTGGCAGGTCTGCAGGACAAACACAGGTGAAAAGAAACTTATGTTCAGTCAGGGACTTCTAACGGCCATGATGAGAGGGGTATACTGATGGCTAATGAAGAAAGAAAAAAATGGCTAAAAAGTCAGTTTGAAATGTAGAAAACTGGAGCAAAAAGAGTATGTCATTTTAATATATACACCAGAAAGGAATGAAAAAGTAAAATATTTTTATGAACCCAAACAAAATGTACTAAACTGCAAGAATTTCTTGAAACTTTCTGTTTATCAGCAGGTATTGGCAACTTGTGACTTCAAATATTTAGCCCTGTATTTAGGACATATTTAAGTATTGTTGCTTGACTTTGTTGACAGCTCTTCTATGCAGGGTGAAAATGGTGAAAGCTTCCAGCTGTGAGTATTGGAATAAAGGAAGGAAGAATACAGCAATGCAAGCAGGGTGAAGGTTAGGTACTGTAATAGGCAGGGGCTTGTAGCCCAGCTGTATCCCTGCGCTATAAGGCAGAGAGGAGGAATTTGGAAAAATAAAATTGTGACTGTATGGAGTTGCAGGTAACAACTACTGAGTGAAGCAAAGTTTCTCAGGTTTGAAAATTACAGTTACAGATTTTGGGTTTTTTTTCTGGAGATATACAGATGTAGTTATTGTTGTAAAGATTTTTTTTAGTGGGAAGACTCTGAGATATGCACAGACTCCATGGTCGTGTATGATCCTGACTTGAGATAAGTTAGAATTGCAAATGTGATTCCAAAACAATCATTGCACTGCCCTTTCTATCTAGCAAAAGGGTCAAGATATTTGTGTTACAATCCCCCAAAGGATCCTCGTTGTCGTGAAGTTAGTCATGAAATTACATCTTTGGCTTTAGAAGCAGTACTCAGAATTACAACAATTCACTGGAATCTCTGGGGAAAAAAGAGTAACTTTCAAATCCGTTGCTGTTTATGCAGCATATTTTTCATAAAGGTAAAAGCAAATATTTTTCTAGTAGTGCTACAGTTGTATTATGATGTTTAAGATTTTTTTTTTATACTCTGTAAACCAGATACACTTACCTTCAGGAGACACCTGTTTTTTTCTGCTTTTATAAAGACATTATGGCAAGACAAAATTACAGTGTCCATGACGATGTTATACATTTTAATGAAATAAGCCTAATGCTGTAGAACATGTAAATCATTACAAAGTGGATGTAAATTGGGAGAACCATTTGCAACCTATCAAATTTTCTCTCAAAATTAAGCAAATGGGTCAGTGAAGATGACAGGCAGGTTTTGTGTGCATTAATGAAGCTGAGAAAGTAAAAAGTGGCAAATGTGTTCTTCCGTAATATAATAAAGGTGGCTGGTGCCATCTTCTGGAGGTGGCAGTGATGATTCAGAGCGCCTAGGATTCTAAACTGAAAAAGTGGCGTCTTTAAATGCAGTTCAGGACATTTCAAACAAACAAAAAATGTATTAGCTACAAAACATGGAGAGAAGGCATTGTGCAGCTCAGTAGCACTTGCTCTGCCTGGGACATTTAGGGTGCTTTTGCAGTGCTGGTTTTCAATTTTTGGCAGTCCTGACTCCAGATAGCTAGAAACATTCATCTCTTTTTCACAGAAAATGATCTTGTGTAAGTTATCTAACATTTTACACTAAATGCCTGGGGCTCATAATTTTTGCTTTGGGGGTCTATCAGTGCTGTGGTGCCAGAGCAGAGGTCTAGGCTAGTTTTCCCAGGAGCAGCCTAGTCATAGAGCTGTTGGTGTGTAGAATTGGGTGCATGGAAAGCCGTGTGGGACCAGGAACCAGTCTGCTCGGCGAGATCACCGGCAGGTTTTGTCATTCCTGGCAAGTTCTGTTTTCATTGCCGTTGGTCAGCCGTGCATTTGCTCGAATGTATCCTTGCTTGTTTGTTCATCTGAAACGATGCCACATTTTCCTGTAAAATACCCATGACCTAATCCATGTTTAAATGCTGCAATTTATTCCTCTTTCTTCCATTCCCTCATTTCTTTGACAGCTGAGAGGGAGCTTGTCTTCACAGTACAGTTGTGAACCTTTTGTATAGAGTCATGTAACTTCTGTAATTCAGGCCTGCTGCTTGCATAAAAGGGCTTAGAAAACAAAAGAAAACAAACACCACAAAACAACAAAGGAAGGCTGTAGAGGATGTGGCTCTGAGACTTGGGTTTTTTACAATCAGAGTGGAAGACTAGTAATTTTCTTGTCTTATTTCAGGCTTCACTGTTTAATTAAGCCTCATTTTTTAAAGTTACTGTTTTCTTAGAATTTAATGATTCTATCTTCACTTCTCACAGTGGTTTTGAAAGACAGACCTTAGGGTCTTGGTGGGGAAGCTGCTGTGCTTGGCTTTTAGAGGAGGTACAGAGTGACTGGGGACAATGCAACTGCAGAACATGGTAACTGGCAGAAAATGTTTATTTTGGTTTATGTGCAAGTGCTGCACAGAAATGCACTCAATAGTCAATACTGAAATAAAAGAATAGATGCATTTTTTTTCCTAGAGCATAGCTTCCTAGATGCTTGTGTGGCTTTATTTTGTTTTGTTTTGTTTTTTCTATTTCAAATTAATATGTAGCAGAGAAAATCAATTGTCTGCTTGCTGTCTTCCCTTCAGTGTTGCTGTGATAGGATACTGCTGTGCTATGTTGGTTACTAGAAAGGTACTTAAATATGGGCCAGAGTATCTTATGCAAGGTGCAGCAGGGATCCCACAATTACTTTATATTTTTGTAATACTCTATTATCCGACTGGTAATGTGAAGATAGTGTTGCTAATTGCCTTTCTAAGCACAGTAGCGTATCTTTTTTTCCCCCCAGAATACTGTGTACGTACCCTGTCCTTAATCTGGTTCTCTCAGCATATGTTAAGTTGCATAGAGCAGTATACCTCAAAGCCCCCGTGTTCATTGTTAATAAAAGTTAATAAAAAAAAGTTAATAAAAGTCCCAGTAACACAGCTCAACTGTGCATTGCTTGGTGACACTCTATCTCCTGTAGTGTAGGCTGATTCGGCTGTCAGGTGTCAAATGAAAGTTAAATGCACCTAATATTATTTAATTTGAAACCGGCTTCTTATTTATTTGTCACTTTCTCAAAAGTTAATTTTTTCTTCAGGTGTCACTGTTATTCTTGAAAGATTGTATTACACAATGATGCAGAAATTAAGTAAGGCATTGGGTAAAAACACTTCCAGTTTAAATACATGGGGAAAAAAATTGCTCTTCTAATTAAAAACATGCAGAAGTAGAAAATAAAACTTATTACTGGTATATTGAATACAGAGAAGAAAAGTTCAGATGTCATCTATGGTTGAGCAAAATTCAGTGAAACTACTAATTAAAAAATCCCCAACCAACCCTCAGTTATAATTTAATATTCTCAAGAGACCACCAAGATGGTTGAGGTCACTTTAAAAATATAAATTCTTTCACTTTGCAGAAGAAACATACCACTAGCGCAGAAAAATGACTCAGTCTTGTAAAGTGCTGAGTACCTCTTGATGTTTGCTTAGCATCAGCTTCAGTAAGAGGTGATGTTGTGTATATGTATACATATATACATATATATAATTTTTGCACTGTGAAGCCCATATGGAAAGCCATTTATAAAGGACATTAAAACACACTCAGGCTGAGGAATGTGGAAGGAATACCCTCCTGAGAAGTGCTGAGCGTATTCAACCTCCAGTGGGTGGATTTTGTAAAACTGGATTGCAGTTTAACGTTTAATGCTACAGGTGAATATTGAGTTGGTTGAAAACAGCATATCCTTTTGGAAATTTGAAGGGGAGGTGAAATTAGAGTTTCTTTCCTTTCTTTTCTGAGGGACGGCTTGGACCCCAAAACGCTCATTGACTGTAATGTCGATGTGTGCTCAGGTAGTGATGACTCTGTAAATTAATTTGTGTGAGATTATGGTATAATCAGAAATATAATCATATATGATTAAATGACTATAGTATAATTGAAAGCTGCTGAAAGCTCAACAGTGTATGAGGAAAATATGAAAAATTACTTTGCTTAATGATTGCTTTGCCAGCTGCTATGAATGCTCTGCATGCAAGGTACTTTCACGTCAGATGACAAGTCAAGTTGCTTCAGTGTCTGTTGATAAGTATGTATGCATGGAGGAGTGTCTCCTCTGTGCAGCCACACCAGGAAATTGTTCTAATTGTTCTTTGAAAATTTTCCGTTAAAAGGCATCATTAATTGTATAGTCAGAACATACTGAAGTATTTTTCTGGTAAATAGTGCTTGTGTAATACAGTGCCATTATATAAAAACATACATACACACAATATATATTTATTAAAAGCACACACTTCTCTGGCATATTTAAATTGCTGTAAACTAGTTTTTTTTCTTTTTATTTGCATCTTCAGAGAAAAATGTCACATTCTTCTGAAAATAAATATTCAGTTTAATTATAAATGTAGTAATTACAGTGTTTACTTCTCAGCAGCATTTGGTATTTTACTTAAGAATGCTTTAACTGGGAAATTGTTCCTACTACTCATCAGTGAAAACTGCTCATTCTATTTATTTTCCCCAGTGCAGTCTGCTTAGGTTAAAATAGCAGGTTAATTATTTATTGTGGCGATTTGACAGTCTGGGGAGGCTTAGTGCATGGTGTCATCAGTTTGTTTCTCAGGTCTGTAACATGAGAAGCTTATCTTATTGCACATGCTAATCCTGGTATTTTCCTCAGAAATATTGCCAAAATTTTTGTGTATTTGTTGTTTTCAGCAGTTCGTCTTCTGTCTTTCATTATCCTCACACCTTATGACTCCCTCAGATTGCACATCAATCCTGGTTTTCTGTTCAAAGCTAGTTTAACTGCTTAAATAGTTTTGTTTGACAATATTCGTCACTACTCCTTTTTAATTAAATGAAGCATCGTCAACATTGTCCACAAATTTTTCTATCTCACCTGCTTGCTTTTTACCATCCTTTCCCAGGCCTCTTTACACCATTAATGAGGATTTGACAAGCTGTTTCTGTTTCTCCCACAAATGTTTCCCTGCCTCTGTCTGTGAGCACGATATATCTTCCTAGATTAGTTTAGCAGGATAGTCTTCAAGCTTTCAGACTTAACTGTAGTCTTTTCTCCATCTGGATCTTTATAAATACATAGAGAGATCAGTGCCTACTTTTATTTGTTTAATTAATGTGGCTCTTTCATTCTGCCATTTCTTGGATTTTTTCTGAGCATATGTTCTGTGGGCAAGGACAAATTAGCCCTCTAGTATTTGTACAATATTTGGTATTCTGGGGTTTTAAAAACAAGTATATGCTTGGCAGTGCCCGCACATCAGAGAAATCTGGCACCAAGCACCTACAGTTTAATTAAATAATTTTGTATTTTGTACTGAAGTATGCAGGGATATGAGGCACATAAAAATGGAAGTAATACAGTCAGGTTATAATACTGACAGTCACAAGGTTAGCAATGCTGCCTTCAAACAAGTGTTGCAACATACGTGTAGTGTGTTTAAAATCACTCTTACAGACCAAGAAAGTTTCTCGTCATACAATTCTGGTTGAAAATCTTGAGTGTGTCCATTAAAACCACAAGAATAATCCACAGAGTTGTTATAACTGTCTAACAGAGATAACTGTTGAATCAAAAAAGCTGAAATGGATTATTTTTGGTTTTAGCTTTCCTGATTTCACTTTCAATATGTTATATTTGGGGCATGTAGGAGTAGATGTTTTAATATGAATGCTATAGGTAGAGTATTTTATTGATTTCTAGATTAGTTCCTACTTTGGGGAAGGTATTTAGGTCTGAGAAAAATAGACAACACTGAGGATAGGGATTTTTAATTAATTTTCAGCATCTTTGGAATAATAAAACAAGCTAAGAACTCCGTTGTAGGAGAGGAAATCCCTGCTCTGTCTGAGGCTGCAGCTCATGTTCTTGCATCAAAGCAGCACGTTGGGATATGGTTGACAGGATTCAAGACCAAGAGACAATGCACATGCTGTCTTGGGTTGGCTTAGGTTCATGAAGTATGTTGTCAACTCCTGCAGGTGATGGGCCCAGTTCAGAAAAGCTAAGATCAAGTGGGCTTTATGTACAGACAAGGAAATTTAATATGTCAAAGACCACACTCTGGAATGTTTAAAAATTAATTACTTCTCAGAGATTACACAACATAATTTCAAATTTCAAATTAAATCTTTTTCTTTTAAAGTCCTTTGCTTTTTAGCAGGAGCAGTGTATCTGAGTTCCATAATAAATCATCATTCTTGTGGGATATGTCATTTCAATTGGAAATATTGACACAGCAAATATTCACAACTCGAAACCAGTGGGAGCAAAAATAGCTATTAAATATCTTGAAAGTCGACGGTAGTTTTCATTCCTATTTAACACAAATTGCCACATCTCAATGAAAGTAGCAGAAAGAGAACTTCTTGTTGCTTGTTTATTTAGCAGGAAGAGAACTTCCTGTTGCTCCTTTATTAGCTTTTAGTCATTTAAGCTTCAGTAGCCCCCAATAAGCATAATAATAATTAGAAAAAGAAACAAAAACTCAGTAGAACAAATGTGGGAGAAAAAAGCTGATGCACAGGAAAGAAAAAAGAGAATTTTCATACAGACACCTATGCATGTCTAAGTGATTAAGCCAGTGAAAGGAAAGCACCTATTTTCAGTGATGTTTTTGCAAAGATATGACATAGTTGAGAATGGGCCATCCAGTTACTAGAACAGGATGGAATACTGTTCAGTAGTTCAGGTAAAAGCAAGTAGCTTCTAGGGGAAGAATAACAGTTTTGGTATTGATCTTTTACGCCTACAATATGAACAGATAAGTTGCAATCAAGAAATGTGTTGAGTTTTTGTACTGCTTATCAACACCTTTGTTAAAATCAGTGATGACTTTAATAAATATATTCAGGTGATGTGCATATTCTTAGATTAAAAGAGTGTTCAGTAAGTCATGAGCTTTTTGAAATCTAATGTGAAAGCTAATTGTAAGATGAAGATCAGAGTGAAAGATCATTTCTATGAACTTTCTTGTCATGTCTAGAATAGGAAATACACTAGGAAGTGCTCCCTTAGGCATTGATGGGCATTTAACCTACTGTTTAAATGTCACTGCTTGGCTGATGTTCTTGTTGCTTCCCCTCCTTAAAGGCAGGAGCAGTAGTGTCTGTTCTTAGCTCTTTAGGAGCAATAATTAACATTAATTGGTGAGTCATATAACATTCTGCTGCAAGAAATAAAAGAGAGACGTAACTCTTCTGCCACTTGAATTGTTCACTTTCTAAGTATTTCCAAAGTTAAAGAAGTCATTCTAATAGATCAGTGCAGGCATCCCTCCCCTGTTAATGCAGACTTTACCTAAATTCTGTGAATCTCTAAGAGGCCCCTGTTACCGTGAAGAAGCACCTTTCCTGTTCTCACCCATCTAGCACACCTCTGGCGCAGTAGAGGGGAACATTCACTGAACAAGCACTTATGCAGAAGATCAGTTGAGATGATTCTGCGAGTCCATGCTGTTTTACCAATGTATGAATATCATCCCAAAATTATTGGAAGGTTTAACTTTTCGTATATGTTCAAGAACTTTTTGTCCTCTGGCTGAAGTGTTATGAAGGTGTAGTGGATTGCAGCATCATATTCAAAGTCCTGATTAATTAAGGCTGTTTAAAAGGAAAAATTGTGAATGTTGGCTAAATGCATGTTATACAACTGTCCTACAGATATTATGTCTTTTGCACATCCAAATTTTTAATCAATCTCTATGTAGTATCTCAGTTTTGTCATTTGTTTACTTCTCAGGTGATACCGTAATTGTAAGTGCGATTACAAACTTCTACTTAGAAGCTACTATCTCTACTTCTGAAACATTACTTTTGCTCTTGCCGTCTCTTTGCTATGTTTCTGATATGTCCAGTCTTAGTTACATAAAAATTTCTATAACTTGTTAAAAATTGAAGCTAGTTATCCTTTTGATCGCTATTACTTCTCAAATACATTCTTTTGATGAATGAGTGCATTTGATTTAGTGAATTCTTAAAATAGTCTTGCATCACAGGCAGAAAGGAACAAAACCAAGGAATTATGTAAACAAAGGGAGTGTCTAAGCTGCAGATCAGACTAGCACCCTCTTAATTAGCTTTATTAAAAACTGTTGTGGAGGCCTTCCAAAACAAAATGCTGACATATGCAGACTGAGATAACCTATGTAGTTGATCTGGTTTTTTCCTCTCCTATATGACACAGGCTTGCAGGACAGTAGGAGTTCGTGGAGGCAGTGCTCTTCTCAGCAGTGACTTTCCAGTATCCAAAACTTGCTGGATGTTCGCTGCTTCAGATATGTGTAACACAGACGGGTTATGTCATTCCTTGCTTAATCTGAGCCAGATGGCTGTGGAGCTTCCTGACTGCTTCAGACTTCTGTGTACTTCCTCCTGTAATCTGTCATCGGTCTCCACCTTCGCTTGGTGGTGGTGAACAGCTGACATTTCTCTCTTTTTGTGCAAAACTTGTCAAAAGTAGGTGACACTACTGTTAAGAAATAAAGCAACAGTGCTGCAGTTAGACTTTTTGAGGAAAGAGATTTTACATGCTAATCTAAACTTTGAAGCTGAAAGAATAAAAATTTAATTTTATTACTACCAGCAAAAAAATCTGGATGAACTCTTTTAGTCAAGGCGAAAAGGGCAAAGGGAACTGTATCAATGAAGCTGGATTTTGAAGTCATAGGAATTTAATTCCCTTGTCCCTTTCTTCCCCTAGTTTCTTTGGCAAATAAAAATAACTATTTCAGGACTTCTGACCAGGACAGTCTTGGGTACAAGTAGAGCCTAAACACTGAGAACTACTATGTATATTTTCCCTCCTTCCCATATAATGGGGTTTTATGTAACAAAAGATAGGTAATATGGGCTGTACTTGGCATCTTGGGAACGTCTTTGGCTTTCTCTGATGTTTTCTATAATCACTTACTCATAGTTATTGAATAGTTATTTCTGATATGTAGCTGATCACAAGCTTTTTTTTATTTTACCAGAAAAATCCTCAGTTAGCAAATGTCTTCCTTATTTGTGTATCTCCATTTTATTTGTTTTTGCATGAACAAACAAATGCACAATTACACACACATCTAAAAGATATATTGTAAAAACCAAATCTCGTATTTGGTTTCTTTTGTGAGTTCATATCTTTGCTATAATAAGAAATACTTTGATGGGTCAGAGCAGTTGCCCCTCTGCCTCAGTAGTCTCCCTCTGTCAGTGGCAGTAGAAGAGGCCAGTTAGAGAGAAACCGCAAGCATAGCCGTAATCTCCAGTGTCATCAAGTGCATCTTCTGCATCCAGAGCTGTCACGATTTTGTAAGCCCTGGGTGTGCTCTCTTCAGCTTTCTCCTTTCTAAACAGAGCAGTCCTACCCTCTTTAATCTCTCCTAGTAGGAGGTCAGTCCCTCTTTTCCAGACCTTTTCTGACTCTGCTATCACTTTTCTTGAGATTCAAGACTGGAATTGCATGCAGTACTCAAGATAAGAGCAAACTGTATTTTCATAGTGACAAAACAATGTTTTATTTCTGTTCTGGTCAGCTGTTCTGACGAGCTGAAGGTCATATTTATACATCTATTGCTGAAAATCATTAACAATATTTTTACTAAGAACCACTATCAAAGATTTGTTCCACCTCCACCTGGGACTGAGTGATAAATATTCCTTCTTTTTGTGGGACATGTGCTTCTATATTTTTCTTAAATAGCCCCTGAAAGAAGAATGAAATTATTAGCTCAATGAGGGATGTGTATCTCCATGGAAAAAAGCCATTCTGTTTCATCAGGCCCCATATTGCCCTGAAGAAATGAAAATTAAAACTAGAAAATTACCTGCTATTTCAGCTGTCTCAGTACGAGCGTATTTCAGCTAACAGAGCAATTCATGTGTTTGCTCAGGAGAATGGGAACTTTACTGAACCATGTCATTCGGTGCCTGTAGTATCTGTACTTTAAAGTCTGTGTTTTACAAAAAAAAAGCAAAATGCTGTTTGCTTGGTCTCTGAATGTCTTCCTTTGTGTCTTTATCAGCATGATGGAGCTCGCGAAGGTGGGAGCTGGTCTTAGGGCATTGAGCCCACAACTGAATAGAGTTGTATACTAAAAGCTATTGTGTACAGCATACTAAAATGTGATTTAAAAGGGCTTAGAAGTATCTTTGCTTTTTCTACATTGCAAGTAGCATTGATGGAAGTACTTTTTTAGTGAAGAAAGATATAAACTTGCATTTCTATAGTCTGATTTCTGGAAATATTCTCATAATACAATATATGTTACTATGGAATTATATTAGGTTTATGTGAAATGTACTCTGCGTTTCAGTAACATTTAAATTTCAAAATCATAGTTCTTTTCTAACATTTAATAGTGTTCTACACAGCTGGGTTTTTTTCCCCGAAAGATTTCTCAAATTAAATATGACACCACTCACTGATTCTGTGATCTTTCTGTGAGTCAAGCATGAGGCATTTTTTGAACAGATAAATACTGTTTTTAAATACTAAGCTTAAAATGCTTCACATCTGTGAAAAAGCTTTTAATTGAGTACTCTCTTTGTATTTTATACTATGCAGAACATGCTGGGGGCTTATCACAGTAAGAGGGGATAGGATTGACTCTTAGAGAAAAAAAACATATCAAAAAGGAAAATTAGCAAGAATAGTCAATTTAGGGTACAAATTAAGACAGAAAACCTGTTGGTGATGGATTGTCAAGAAAGAGTGGCAGTATTTCCCTACATTTTGCATCCTGAAAATACTGTTCTAGTATATAGGGTTTTTTCTGCTGAAGGATTTTGATGAAAACATGAGCTCAGAAGGAACATTGGTAATGTTTTAATCACTGTATTATTTTTCTTATGAGAGACTTAAAAAAAAAGAAAGCTCCAAACTTAGATTTTTCTGTGAGATGTGGTATGTCACAAATGCGTGGACTAAGAAATCTGTATTGCATTACCTGCACACTCTCCGTATAACAAGGAGCTGAGCTTTATTCTAAAGCATGCAATTTACTTGAAAGAACTGTTTAACACCTATAAGCATATATAAATTTGATTGAGACTAATAGACCTGTGAGGTGGCACATGCTTAGTGATGCTAAAAGCAAGTTTTTATAATGAAGTAGTCATTGTTTGAGACTCAGTATCTTGAATTGCCCGTTGGTTTTCTTAGTGCAGCTGGTAGAGTGGAGGAGTGGTGCAGGATGTGCTGCCCTGGAACTTCATGTCCATTTCTTGGCATTTGCCGTAAAGAACCAGCATGAACAGGAAATGATAGTGGCAAGCCGGGGGAATGAAAGGCCTGTGCAGTAAAAGGGGGAAGTGTGGCTTCCCAAAGAAAACATAAAACTGCAGAAAACAAGCATGAAGGTGGTGGTCATAGTTACGGCAGTGGTGTCTTCTGATTGTCATTCAGTTCTTCTGAAAGGTGCCCTGGCCTGACACTGCCTGCAGCTAGCAGTGCGTGGCAAGAAGCACCCCTGGCTCTCCCAAGACCATCTGTATTTGTCTTAGGAATGCCTCTTAAGATTTTAAATATGTGTTGGCTGTTTCATTGCAGCTGTTATGCTTACATAGTTTCCCATCTTTTGTCATGGCTGTGATGTAAGGAATTAAAAACATGGGGTTCAATTCTTCCTCAGTAATTTTGTGGCTTTCTAGGTAGAAGAAACTTGACTATGCAAGTCTCCAGGCAACCTGATCTAGCCTTACAGCTAGCCTTGCTTTGAGCAGGAGGTTGTACTGGGTGGCCAGTTTCTTCAAACCTAAATGAAATACAGGTTATATCATTCCATAAGCCATATAACTAAGTAATGTGAAGAAGGTCAGGCAGTGTAAAATTGTGTGCTGGGTACAGGAAAAAGTAAGAGCTTGGATCTCAACAGCACTTTAGAATTTGTGTCTGAATTCACCAGAAGAAGAAAGTGAAATCCAGTCATCTAATATAAAGTTGCAAAGGAATTTTGTAAAAGCCCACAGCTGGAGAAGCTCTTATACAAAACAAGCTGGCAAGTGTGTGTGTCTGCGTGTGTGTCTTTGTGTGTGTGTTCTATTTCTAGCTCTAGAGCTACTTTCAGTATGCTCTTGTTTTATATGTATACAAGACAAGAGTGAGTTACTTACATTTTATCATGCTAGTTTTGCTTATATTGTCTTACGGCTTGCCTAAAGAGAGGAAATTCCTGCTGCTAGTATTTGCCTGTGTTACAGTGACTTGGAGCAGTTATTGTTTATGTAAGTATGCATTAATACTTTGATAACTCTCTCTAATAGAATTCGGCTTATAAGAACATCAGTTTTTTGGACTAAATGAGAGCTAAACTGTTAACCCTTTGTAAATTTATGATTGAGTGCTTGATCAGTATTAAATGTTAAATGTTAAGAGATGTATTCTGTCTATGATATTCTGTTAATGATTTCAACTATGGTCTATTCATCTAAATATCAATGTCCTACCTAGAGACTGACTGTTCTGGAAGTTTGTCTAGTCAAATAGACAGATAGATCCAATGTAATATCATCTGAGGAGTCAAATTTGGATGGTTTTGGAGTCTAAATACACTTGCTATCAACTTACTCTATTGGCAGCAATGGCTGCAGCTAAATTTTCACATTATCTTTCTGGGATAAAATAGGTTTTTTTCCCCCTTTGGGTACAGTTGATCATTTGTTCAAGACATGCCTTGCTTTCTTGTCTTAGTATTCTGGAAATGTAGGATAGTCATGGAGTAATTATTTCTATCCGTTCTATTTCTAGATTTTGCTTTTTTTTTTTGAGATGAAGTTTGTCTGTAGGTAGGTCTGTCTACAACTTTAGGTGAAGTGGGAAAGAGAGTGGCCGAAGCTCAGGGAATATGTCTACAGGAAAAAAGTTGTTTGAGGGTCTGTCTATGCTGCAGACTTCACTCAAGTAAGAAGACAATGGGCATCCTTGACTTGACCTCCTCCTCCTGTTCCAGGTCAGAAGTCCTGAACTCCCTGTGCTGGCACCTTGCTGGTCTATGGTTAACTCTAGAGTATCGTGACTGCAACTTGTCACTTCTAATACAATTTCATGTACCTCCCTTGTACTGTTTTGTAGTACGGACTCAACTGCTGAGCAGAATAGCAAATACAATTGACCAGAGTGAAGTTCCAGCAGTCAGGTCCCGTGTAGAGTACCTGGCTGCATGGGAACTCTAAGTCCTGTAGGACAGCAATTGGTCTTAACCAACTGACCAACTAACCAGCCAGCCAGCTTAAACAAAGACACTCGTCTTAATATTGTCTGTGCCTTTTTTTTTGTCAGAAAGGTGGTTGTCTTGGCATCTTGTTGAAGTTTGTGTTTTATAGACAAATGCTGGGATATATGGGATCTTGAAACCTTCTAACTCTTTAGTTTGAGGTTCAAACTTACTGAACTTGGATGCTTGACACTAAATGCAGAAAGAGTCTGTAATGATGATTTGTTTTAAAATCAGCTAATTTTCAGGTAGTTCAGGGTGTGTATATGTGCATATGTGTACACTATATAATCTCCTGTTGTGTGTGTTATAAATTATCATGTAAAAAGCAAAAAAGATTGATATAAACTCATTCAGATCTGAACAACAAGATGAACAAGATTGCTTTCAGTGGTGCAAATCAGCAAGTGAGTGAAAAACAAGTCTCCAAAGCTTTTAAAAATAGAGATTGATGCACGCAGCAGAGTCAAGCTGCTATTCTGCTGTCTCTGGACAGGAGCTCTCCTCTGATGAAGGCCTCTTGGGTGTGGTACTGGAATAGACTAGTTATGTGGAAGTGCTGAATTATTATGAAAAACCCCAAACAGTAATACTTGATGGATAAATATTTCTTATTTCTTTGATATCACAAAAACTGTTTGCATGTTTGCAAGAAATTACCACAACCAATTTCTTTATCCTGTCTTTCAAGATGCTTCTTGTGCTCTGCAGTGGAGGAAAGAGATGATAGACGGGTGGAAGGGTTGGACATATTAGGAGGAAGGAAGAGGGATACAGGGATGCTCTGTGTGAACCTTTGAAGTATCCACATTCTCCCATCCTAGAACAAGACAAAGAGATATGTATCTAATTCCAGATTCTTGCAGAATTTTGGGGAGAGGCTTTGTGTATGGGGGTTAGAGCAATTTATCTTCTGTTCCATATCGAAAAGCCCTTTGTTCTTCTTACATCTCAGTTTCATTTTGTTGCCTTTTCTTTACATTCCTGTCTTGTACCTCTTTCTGACCTTCTTCCCACCCACTCTTATGCACAACCAACTGCTCTTGAAGTCAGGAGCTTTCAGAATAATTAACATTTAAAGACCTGCCCCTTACTACTACCTACTCTCCTTGTCCAGCTTTATGGTGTCTCTGTCCTGCCCATTCTGCCAGTCTTTCAGGCTTGTCAGCTGTCAGGTAGGCGTACAAGAAGCTCACCAGATGCACTTGCTTGTGGCTCACCCACAAGTCCATTGCCCTATCCAGTTTTAATGAGCATGATCAAATAATCACCTTTTGTTTCTCTGCCTCTTCCTGCTGTAAGTCAAAGGTTCCTAATACCCTTGCTCTCTCTTGATTATGCTGTTTTATACTTTATCCTGGGACTTTGATTGACATTTGTACCCACCCACATCCCTACTGTTGTCTGAGAAGCAACCTTCACAAGTGTGTAAGTGCAAATGTTTAGCCATCTTGCTTTTTCTTTCCTTATGCTATTTTTCCTCCTCTTCTCTCTCTCTTTAGACAGCTAGGGATGTCTCTCAACATGTAGTGGATATACGTAACTATACTTATACTGTTTAGATGTGCTTGTTATTCCCTTCAAACACATCTGAACAGAATAATAAAAAGCATTGGTCTGATTCATCATTTCCACAGTCCATCTATGCAGAAAATAACCAAGTTCCCACAATGTTTAAAAAAAAATCTTCCATAGATACCTACTGAAATATCTTGGTGTGTTGGAAGTTCTGCATCAGTTGATGCTGTTCTGAAAACAAGTGAGTGCATTTGAAATGTGGAATGTATATGCATGTATGTCACCTCCCAGAGTTTGAATATATTGTCCCTCTATATTCTGCTCCTTTTTCTCCACTGAATTAGAAAACATAGTTTTAAAAATGATTTTACAAAATCTGTTAAAATTTCAAAGCAAAGTGCTAGCACGCCGATTTCATATGAACTGCCTGGAAAGTGAAGGCCTATATCTGGAAGACTTTTCCGGCTCCTGCTGGAGTTTCTTGAAGTCCTGCTGTAGTTCAGTGTAGACAGTGATGTCTGTGGGAGAAAGACAAACGAAGTTAACATGCTTTATTATAACAGAAGAATTGTTTGTCTGCAAAAGAGGCAGTGAGGTCTTATGAGGGATGAGACCTATCTGTCAACAGTACAATCTTACTGTATTGGCTTATTCTAGGGCAGTCTGGCAGATTCATCTTTAAAAGAGTAACTTCACAATAAGGTGTTGTCTTGTTAGCTAAGATTTTGGGTAACATGCTGATAACCAGACAAAAAGTTTCTTTTGTGCAGTTAAAGAAACACTTGTCTGTGCTGAAAGAAAAATGTGTCTGAAGTACTGAATTTATTAGGCGTTTTCTTTTTTGTCTTTTTGTTTTTGTAGTGTAGTGATTACTTTAGAGTCCAAAGTTTTTTGTTTTCTGAATGACAGCTGTTTCAATAGCAGCTGGTAGTGATACTGTAAATGTTTTGTGGTAGGTTTTCTGATGTAGATTAAGACACATACGCATAAATCCTCACCCCTCCCCGCCATCCCAGCAAGTGATACCCTTATCAGAAATTTTCTATTTATGTATGTGAGCTTACCCTGAATTATTTTATTCTGTGGGACATCCCTGTAGATTGCAAATGAGGAAAATAAAGAGCTACAAGAGTATAAATATTTTCAAATATAGCAGGAAAAACAAAAGACAAAATTCTATTTACATGCAGATATCTTTTGTTTTCTTTTTTTATTTTGATTGGAATTCTATGTAAATCAGAACGTGCTTTGAATGGATGACTTTTGAGATGATCTTTTAATTATTGATGTATATATTTCTCTATGTTACCAGCTGACAATAGACACAGTATATTAAGATTTGTAGCTGAATTTCTGTCATATCATTAACATTGTGTCTGGCATTTCCCCCTCCAACTCCACGGTAAGTTCAGTTCTTTCATATTTATTTATTTCATTCAATTTATCATTCATAATCTTGAATTATAGAAACACTTAATTCTAACAGCCTTTAAACATTGTGTTTTGTTTTGTTTTGTTTTCATATGGCTTTTCAAAAAATATCACATAACCCCCCAAACGAAGGAATATTTTTCAT
The DNA here is from genome assembly GCF_030936135.1 of Gavia stellata. Lineage (NCBI taxonomy): Eukaryota > Metazoa > Chordata > Aves > Gaviiformes > Gaviidae > Gavia > Gavia stellata. The sequence continues at coordinate 41,524,378 of NC_082637.1, forward strand.
TTTGGGTTAAATAAAGGATTTCTAGTAAATGGAAGGCATACTGTTTGTACTTCTCCACTCAACTCTCAGGCAATTTAGGGGTCATTGACAGACCTGTTAAATTTGTTAGCTTCGCCATGTTTTATCTCATATTTTGTCCTAAGCAGTCACAAATGTAATCTATTATCTGTCCATACTTACATGACTACATTCACTTACTGCTGAATTCACTTCCTTCTTTTCATTTTTTAAAAGAAATTCTGTAGTCCCATGATGTTCAGGTTAAGTCTGAGAAAAATGTAGAATTTGTTTTCATTTGAAGTCAATAATGGATAACAGAATTAATATCTTGTGGGAAGTCAGTTGAGGAAGAGATACATGCTCACCTCAGCAGTGCTTTGAATTCTTTCTCCAGGATCTGTGTTTTGAGATGCAGGGTTAATTAGAACTGTATGAAAAGTATGACTGGGACATCCTGAAATAAATTAGTATTTTAGTAATGGGTTATGAAGCAGGAAATGTTAAAAATGGATGCTTTTGACACCCGTGAAGTGCTGCAGAGTGCAGAATACTGAAGATGAGTAATTAAAAAATGGGTTGAAGAGCTGTGAAAATTAATGTGCCCACATACTATATGCTCAGGGCACAGAGGTAAGCCTTTAGGATGTTCATTGCTGTGATGATAAGCATTCTAAAACACATAAACCCCCAGTGTTTCAGTTGTTTTTTAAAAGATGCAAAAGACCTAATTAACTTGTCTGAGTTAAAATCAGTATGCTGTATTTACAGTGAGTTCGTATTGTTCACAGCCTGTGGCTGCTGAAGGGATGATGTCTAACTATGAAGACTAAATCAAGGTGCCTGAGAACTATTTCAATAAAATGAGTCTGTAACTTCATTGGAAGCATACCAGATTGCATTTTGCTACCCTAGAGACTAAGCTTATTTTAAAAGTAAATTTCTTGTAAAATCTCACATAGCTGCATAACGGTCAAACAAAACACTTCCTGATGGTAATTAATACTGAATTACAAAACATAAACAATCATGGAGGAACATTAACTCCAGGGTGATCATTTGGTATAATATGAGTCTCCAGTCTTTGTAAATAAGCAAATTGATCTTTCTTGAGAAACCTAATTTCTTTATCATCCATGTAGATTTTATATACAAATATCTGCAAGCTAAAAGCAGCTGGAAAAGTACCTTTTTAACCTCATACGTAAGTGCTTGGTGTTGTACTACAGATGGTGCTTTTGTTGTCTGGTAAACAAAAGCCAGTATGATTAAGGTCTTACAAACTTTAGAAAATTTTATTTTATGGTGAATATGCCAATAATGCTGTTAATGTTCTTTCTGGCTGCATTTAAAGTTAGGTCTGGGATGGATCCCACTATATTGCTATATTCTGCAAGATTGGTAGAGTGAGGTAAGTGCCCCTTGGCCATGGTGCCATGACACACTGCGTAATCCTTCTTACAGTTGGAAAGAAGGGGACCCTTCCTGCACTTGATCCAATGCTTAGGGCTGAGAATAGATTAGAGTTTGAGAAATTAAATTATCTAGATCCAATGTATTGTTCGACTCTCGCTCACAGACTGGAAAGGTGACTGATGTCCTTTCAAACCCTGTTTTACCTCTGTTTCGCTGTAGCTGGTGGGTCAATCCCACAGTGAGAATACTGTTGATGGGATAGGTTCTAAAGCTTAAAATAAATATTTGCAGGTTTTCCCTGTATATGTATTTCATGTAGTTTTGAGTACAGTTTTTCTGTCCTACCTAGAGTAATAGTCCATATACTTTTCTTTCCAGATGATGTGATGATCAGATTGAAGTGCTCAAGTCAGGAAAAAGGGCAACAATATCAATATTAATTCTATGCATCAAGAAAAATGAAAGTAAAGTTTTGGATTATATGTTTCAAATGGATTTTTCCACACCAAAGAAAATTTTGAATGTGGGAATCCATTAATTTTTTAGAAGTTCTTATTTAATGTAATATTTATTCAGATACCAATCTTATACTGTATTTTGAGTTGGCTTCAAATTTTTTCTTCCTTAGTGTTTTCTCTCATGGTTGTTTTGGGGAATTCAGTATTTTCAAAGGAGGAAGAGATGATTTTCTAAATATTTTATGTTTTAAAAATCTCCCTTGACTCCAAATTGTGTAATTCATATCATTCCAAAGAAAGTGAAATCCCTGCTCTAAAGGAGTATAACCTAAAATGTAAATTTCTTGTATTTGAGTCATTCTGTAATACAAATTTGAAACTAATGATTACATTGTGAAAAGTGCAAATGTGTGTGTCTGTTTGGTAAATTGCTATAAAATTTTAATTGGGAGAATTTGAATTTCTACTAAAATAACTGAGGTGCGCCTTCACTACATTCATTGCCTTTGTTGTGGATTGACAGCCTTATAATGTACTGAATAATTAGGCTTTGAATCACAAATTGCCAGTACTAGAGAGAGTACTTTTTACAGTAATGTTTTTTGGTAGTTTTAGCTGAAAACTTTCAGCAGTAGCTCCTGTAGATGCAATATTTTCCCTACAAAGCATCTTTTAGATAGAAGATTTCCCCTCTTAATCATTTTGGCAATGTATTACTTAGAAGGAAAGAATTCTTGTAGAAAGCTTTGGCAACATACATATATTCCATGGCTACCTGCCCTTAGGGATGTAGACTCTTACAGTCCATAAATAAGCAACACGTGGGCGTGGGTGAAAAAACAAACAGCCCTCCTACCCCCAAAACAACATTTCCTGATAGGCAGATTATCTGTTCATAAGTTGACTCAATTTACTTTCCTGTGTAATATGCACTATCGAAGACATGGTTTTATATACAGACTCCACATTGTAAGGAAATCCAAATTACTGAGATAATTTTGCACTGGAAGTGCAATTATCTAATCTTCTAATTGTCATTTAGTTAGAAGATCAGTGGGTGCAAATATGACTCAGGATTTTGGGATTGTGTTTTACTGGTTTCTAGTACAGCTTCACATTTAATCAAACTTGATGCATGAACTTCTGATGCACAGGGGAGATGTATATACACGCACCCTTAATTGTTGACAGTGGAAACATAAGCGTGTATTTGGCCTCCTGACATCTCTACCTGCTTTAGTTAATCATAATATTACTATGTTATCAACCTGAGAGTTTATATTGAAGTTAAATACCAAGGTTTTAAATAGTAGAAAATGTCTCACCATGTGAAGGTGCACCAGGGTGTGCTGGAGCTAAATGCTGTCATCCTGTGGATAAAAATCATAGAATCATGGAATCATAGAATGGTTTGGGTTGGAAGGGACCTTAAAGATCATCTAGTTCCAACCCTCCTGCCATGGTCAGGGATACCTTCCACTAGGCCAGGTTGCTCAAAGCCCCATCCAACTTGGCCTTGAACAATTCCAGGGTCTCCCCAGAGCCTTCTCTTTTGCAGGCTGTACCAATTCTCCCAGCCTGTCTTCATAGGAGATGTACTCCATCCCTCTGATCATCTTTGTGGCCCTTCTCTGGACCTGCTCCAACAGGTCCACACCCTTCTGGGGGTGCCAGAGCTGAATCCAGTACTCCAGGTGGGGTGTCACGAGAGCGGAGTAGAGGGGGAGAATCACCTCCCTCGACCTGCTGGTCATGCTTCTTTTGATGCAGCCCAGAATACGGTTGGCCTTCTGGGCTGCAAGTGATCACTGCTGGCTCATGTTGAGCTTCTCATCAGCCAACACCCCCAAGAGCTGCTCAGAGCTGCTTTCAATCCATTCTCCACACAGCCTGTGTTTGTGCTTGAGATTGCCTCAACCCACGTGCAGAACCTTGCACTTGGCCTTGTTGAACTTAATGAAGTTCGCATGGGCCCACCTCTCAAGCCTGTCAAGGTCCCTCTGGATGGCATCCCTTCCCTCCAGCATGTCGACTGCACCACACAGCTTGGTGTCATCAGCAAACTTGCTGAGGGTGCACTCAATCCCAGTGTCTGTGTCGCTGACAAAGATGTTAAAGAGCGCCGGTCTCAATACCGATCCCTGAGGAACGCCACTCATCACTGGTCACTACTTGGACATCGAGCTGCTGACCACAAGTCTTTGAGTGTGATCATCCAGCCAATTCCTTATCCACCAAGTGGTCCATCCATCAAATCCATGTCTCTCCAATTTATGGAGGATGTTGTGTGTGACAGTGTTAAATGCTTTGCGTAAGTCCAGGTAGACAATGTCAGTTGCTCTTCCCATAGTTGGGTTAAAGATGCGGGCCTTTCCTGAGTCTTCACATTATCACCACTATGATCTGTCATCTAAAGCGATTGTATTTCTAAACTATAATGCCCCATCCCCACAACAATTTTAATACAAAATAGTCAAAAAGAGATTGTGCTAATTCTTCTCTTTTTTACAGAATGTTTTATTGTGGTTAATTTTCTATCTATGCAATCCTCACAAAAGAGTTCTGCACACTGAAACTCAGTAAAGGTTGGGTGAAGCACCACCACATTGTATCTGTTGCCTATGTCAGAATTTTCTTCTGTTGCATCTAGTTTGTAATTCTGAGTGAAACAGATTGAGTCAAGGGGTATTCTGTCATCCTAATATTTAGTGGCCCTACAAATACTCAGACCAGAGATTACTGTTTATATATGTCTTCTGTCATGGACCTATGCTGACCATAACTAGATTATACATGAAATTATACCTATACTGTCTAATATACCTAAGGAAAAAATGAGGCACTTTCATTCCCTGGTGACTTACACAGCCAGTTTGTGTTTACACACAGAGGAAACAGAACTGTCTTTCCGTAGAATATATTTTTGAGCTCCCAGATTCTCTCTCTTCTTTCCCACTTTAAACTGGTCAGGTATAAGAGGAAAGGGAGGATTTGAGTGCCCTCAATGTAGGATGAAGGAACTAGGCTGTTATATTTCTCTGAAAACTGGGAAAAAACTGACACTCCGTAGATGTACCTAGGGAAGGATGGGAAATCTCTTTTTGGACAGCTTCTTTCTGTCCACCTAATGTCTCACATAGTGACAAGGAGAGGTCACTTTCATAAATTGCACAGGTGATTAGTGCTTTCATTAGGTATTCTGGCAAATTCTTGTTGCAAAAGTTGATGGAGAGCTCAGAGGTTAACTATTGCAAATTGTCAGGAGAATATAACTATTCCTTTTCAAAAAGAGGTAAAACTTTCTTTACTCCAGCAATTTGTATAGTCTTTTGTAAATCTTGATATATGAAAGTTATTTACACTTTGGGAATGTTTTTCTTTTGGCTGATTAATGGTTCAAATCGTAAGTAGTTCAACTGCTTGATGAGCATGTTAAATAATACAGCAAACCTCTTAAATCCTAGCCATTCCTGATGCTGCTGCAGAGCATTATATCCTGTGTTTCAGGATCTAGTAACCTCCAGTAACAGATACACATCTGTTCTTGGTATGCTTGTGGCTACTGTTCTTGCTTTTATCTTTGTAGTGACTGTATTGTATCTCCTTCCCACACCTTCTTTAAATGTGTAATCTTTCAAGATTTTGTAACAAGCACATACTTCTAAACCAGAAAAGGGAATTTGGATGGGCTGCGATACAAATTCTGTTTTTGTAAGGTAAAATGTATTTGTTTCCTAAATAGATATACTAAGGAAATGTGTTTTCAGTAAGTTTTACTCTTATCAGGAACAAAAGAAAAGACTCATTTTATCTTGTACTTCTAGCCTAAGGGAGGATATTATTTAGGGGATATGGTACGATTACTTTTTATGCATTTGATACTACTGATGTGCTATAAGTGGTTTCTTCTAGGACATAGGCTCATCCATTTCTATGCCTCAGTCAATAATTGCTGTTGATACTCTTGGAAAATCCAACTATGATTTTGAGGAGTGTAATGCACTTCCCTCTTGTCTCTTTTCAGCTAACAAATTTAAAATTCTTAGCTGAAGCCATAATTGCATGGTTTTGGTTCCTGAGGTGTCAGATTAAGTTCCACATTGATGACAACTAGATATTATTGCCTGAACAGGGATTAGGGAAGGCAAGTTGTACAAAGGCAGGAGAGAAACTGAATAAGCAGAAAAGCACCTTGTTTCAAAATGTTCACTCAACCTCCTGGATAGGATTTGCTGGTTTAAGTATCATCCATAAAGTCCGATGCTAACGGAGCTGAGGAGTTACAGGTATATTAAAACTACATGAGTACTAAATGAAGAGAAAACCCAAACACTTTTTTCAATATGTAATATAATTAAACATCCTGAAGTGCATGCTGCAGCATCATTTTTCTCCAATTATATGTTACAGAGTTTGTAGAAACCCTTAATGAAAAATGAAAAAAAGTGGGTTTTGAGCTGATTTCTGTCTACTAGTGAGTAGCTGCAGGAAACAAAATGTGGGGATAGTTTGTAAAATGAGAAGAATTTTATTTCCTTAAAGTAGATTCTTGTGAATATAAGGTCGATTCTTGGGAATATATTAGTATATCGAAAGTTATTACTCTGCATGTAGGGATGGAATATATACACCAGTTAAGTTTTCATTAGGGACCACCAAAGCTAGACCGATAAACCTATGTCTCAAGATAAATAACCAAGCCCTATTTGAGGCAGGGGATTCATTAGATTCATATGGATGAATAATTAACAGGGAGGAAAGGGATATCTAGAAACAAACACAAAAAACCTTACAGTATTTCTAGTCATAAAAAATCATGCTTTAATTATGAATGAACCCAATATTATCTTTGTGAGCTTACAGACAGGTTACCAGAATAGATCTGAGAGAAGTTACCTCCTGAAACTCAGATATCATTATGTAGATGTTTTACAGCTAGAGAGAATCTTTTAGCAAACAAACTAAACTTGTTAAATACTAAAACCAAGAAAGCCTGTGAGTGATTATTCTATAGTCACCATGGAGGCAGATAAAATTTTCCACCTCTGCATGGAAGAATTGGAAGAATTAAGGATTTATTGGACAAAATAGTCAAGTGCATGCAAACATGTTTTGGAAGAGGTACCAGAACCCTTGCTGCCCAGATCAGAGGTTTAGAGAACTGTGCTCATTCCTGCTGTCTTCAAATAAAGTCATTCTTTGCATATAAGCAAAAGAAAGAGCCTGTGGATCAAAACAACTTATGTGTTCATATTCCTAGAACTTACCTCTGTTATCATTCTTCTTCTTTTTTTTTTTTTTTTTTTTCTTTTTTCCTTGTGATGAATTGTGCAGTGGTGGCAATGTAATCCACTTTGAAGATTTTTGCAGATTTAGGTAAATTTAGGTAATCTTTTAGCCAATTAATTGGTTTGAGCTAATAAATTTGAATTAACCACAATATGGCAGCTTTTACAATATGGCTGCGTTGATGGACTTTAATTATAGTTGCATCGTGAGAGCTACAGCTGCTGTATTTCATATATTAATAGAAATTATGAGGAACTAATTAATAGACATACATGCGGAGGTGGAAAGTTATATATAAACAGAAAAGCCTTTCTGAGGTGTCACAGCTTCTCTTCCAAGAATAGCATTCCACAAACATTCTGAATGATGAACACAATTTTCAGCAGTCTTATCTAGATAATAACTATTTTATTTTTTTATATTCTTCAAGGGACATAATTTGGGAATATGACTGCTAAATTTTTTGAGAGGAGGAATTTCTCTGTACATATTGCATAGGACTGTCTGGATTGAGGTAGCATAAAAGAGAGGTTAACAAAACAAAGAGTAATTTTACCAAGCAACAACGTAATTTTTATTATTTGAAGGGAAAATAGAGATGTTACTGTAATATTTACCTCCAAGAGCTAAATTTCTTAGGTAAAATTGCCAAACATCAACATGGAAATAAGTAAGTTGAAGATACTGCTTTACTATGTTTTTATCTTGAAGACATGCTAGCCTCTGGTGTGAGTCCCAGATATACACATTAACCTAAGATATTTAGACAGCCACATGCACCATCTATTCCACTTAGTGAAGCATCTGCCATGCCCTGAGCTACAGCGTAAACTAGAAAGTGGGTTTTGTTATGTTTCAATATCAGAGAATGTGCAATCCCTGTCTATAGCAACCAACAGCCATAGCAGTCTGAATGTGCCTAATAGCGCTCTCAAGTGTTTTCCTCTGAGACCTCTGCACATATATACCATACTATTTTCACCCCCTGCTGTGATTTCAGACTTGCAAATGGTCTGAATTAGTATTCCTGTGACCCAAATGGTGTTTTCTTAACACTTTCTGCTTTCTGGTTTTGAAACAATGTAATATTGGGCTGGTGTTAAGACTGTCATGGTTACAGCATAATATGAACAGAGAAGAGTCTTAATGAAATGAACAATTTCCACTGTAAATACCATAACGAAATTGAAACTGTGCAAAGTTGAGTCTAAATATCTGCACAGCAATGGGACTGAGTTGCCTGGATGAATATGCATGGAGAAAATAAAGGATTGGCATAAGTGTTCAGCTTGGGGTCTACTGGTTGTTGAATAGGATGGCATTTCCTGCCATCAATGTCAATTAACACCCTGTTTTAGCACGGGCTTCACTGAGATGGGTTTGAGTTCAGAATCCTGGATATCTGCAGCAATATGGTTCTTTCTACCCTGAACCACCATGGTCAAAGACAGAGCAAGAGTATGGGAACTGATGGTTCTTACCGAAGAGGGAAACCAGCTTCAGTAAATGCGTGCAGTTCTGGGAATAACAATTCACACTTTTCAAACCCAAATAATGAACTCTTACCTTACACTGGAAATATTAAGTTGACGTCTTGGTTAGGAATAATATTTGAATTGGTTCAAAGCCTGTAATAGTTCTGTCTTCAACTGGTAAGTTAATTAATATGATTCTTATTTTGTCTACACTCTACTTTTTCCTTCCATACTAGATTATTGTAAAAGCAGCAGATAAATAAAAAAGTGGGAAAATGCAAACCCTCAGCTTATAATATCTGGATAAGCTGGCATTTTTAAACTGAATTTTATCTCAGCAAAGAAGTATGTGTTGCAAATTGCATCCAAAATACATGTTATCACAAATTACATTTACTGACATCTTCCAGCTTTATTGAGGTGTTGTACAACTGATGTAACAACTGACTTCCGACAAATGCTGATTTGCCTTAAATCCCAATAGGCTGTATAACCCCTTAGTAACTGCAGAAGTAGGAAACAGCAGGAGAACATCTCACCTGCACTGAAAACTAGCTTAATTTCTGGAATGGCTAGTTATCATCTGTCCATCTTGAAGGCCAAGAACAATTGCTTAGCACAGTGGTCCATGAAGGTCTATGAAATAAAACACAAAATCTTTTCCATTTCACATTCAGGCATAAGGAGCCTGGGGATGTAATTTAGGGCCCAAAGGTTGATGGGATGTGAGTATCCTTCATTGCGTCCCAAGTCTCTCTGGTACTCAGACTTCTGGCTCTGCTGCTTTTTACAGGAAAATGTAATAAAAAAGTGGGACAAGTCAGCACTGTACTCTCATAGCTATGTGGGTCACACAGGTACTAGGTGGCTTAGCAAGTGGTGAATGCACAATGACTTAAACATTATTCTGCCTTTTGGTATTGGGGACCTTGACCTATTCTCTAGTTGCCTGGATTTGGAAATTTGGTAACCCGTGTCACTCAGATTTCTACATCTTCGGATATTAAAGCAGAACCAGTCCAAAATCTGTTGTTTATGGGCCCCATCTGCAGTTACGCTTTGGGCATGCATGCTTTGGCAAAATGAAATTCATAATGCTGTAGGTGTACTGATTTTGTCATAAATGATAATGCTAGTTGTCTGGGAAAGCCTCAGAGTGAAGTATTACCATTTTCTATGGAATTGTGTCCTTTAAGTGTGAAAAATGGTGATGAAGTATATTACAATCTAGTGAGGGAGAAAGCATACTGTCTAATGTATGGACTCTTTAGCCAACAGCCTGAAGGTAGATGGATGTATTTTCCTTTGACAATTTTGTATTTATTACTTGTATAAGTAATTACTGTCACTATGACTGAAAGACAACATTTATTACCCTACCTTTTTCATTTTATTTCTTCATGCATTTCAGAGAACAGCACAGTATCACAACAGCCACACTTATTAATTTAATTTCCACTTGTCCAAGAGCATTTACTCTAAAAAGCAGAAGTAAAGTTAAGACACTGCAGGTACTGATGTGTACTGTGAAGAAGAAAAGGGGGAAAAGCATGCAGTTGTTTTATGCTGCATGCATCCCCTAAAACTCTTGTAACTGTAGTCAGGGATAACCAAAGCATTATGAATGTGTCCAACCTTAGCCTTACCCTGTATCCTTATCCATAAGCAATTCTATTGGAAATACACTCTAAGATAGCAGTTTTCAAACTAACTTATTTAAAATGACCAAGGTCTGTGGGTTTTGGTACGTTAGAGCAGATAAGCAATACAACATGATTGACTTTAAGTTTTGGCTGAGAGGCTTGGTCAGTGTTTACAGCACAGACAAAGTAAGACTTGGAATTTAATCACAGATTTCAGTGCAAAGAATTGATCTTCACCCATACCTTGAAGACTCATTGTAATGAAAATTAGGAAAAACTCTTTCCTGGTGATATCTCACGATAAACAGAAACAGTTGGCTGGACTTCAAATCCCAAGGAATCAATTATCTCACCACAATGTGAAACCCTATTGCCCCTTCCTGCTTAATCTCAGTGGATTTTTTAAATTGAAACTTTGCCATATTGTTTTTGGCCCTTTTTATGCCTCACTTGTCACTTAGTTCCATTTGCAGAGCACAGAAATACCATTAGTGTCAAAGAACTCTCTTCCTTTGGTTGCTGAAGTAAATTAGTTTTCAGTCAAAGCTAATTCAGTTAAAGCCTTAGCTGAAATAAAGAGGAATTTAATGTAAATCTTTAGATTAGAGCATATATGTAGAGCAAAACCTATTTAATCTACAGCCGTCAAATGAGGGATTTTGTTTTTAATGACATGACAGATTATTAATGTGCTGTGAGAGTTGTACTATGATGTGTAAGTGGTGCTTATTGGCTAGAAGTTTGTTACTCATTAGTAAATATTTTCATTATCATTTGAATTTAAATTATATGTTATTACAGTTCTGTTTTTATTTCCTTGAATATTGTATGCAGGCACTTGCTGTGCATCGATTTCCTTTCTGATGAAAACGTAATTATGTGTTATGCAGCAAATATCTAGAGTGTAAGAAAAGCACGACAAATGACTAAGTAGTTAGTATTCCAGCATTTTGAATTATGTATTCCCAGGCAACAATGGCAGAAGACATCTTAAAGACATCTTATTAAAATTTCAGATGAAACCTAGTCAATGGTCTGAACACTTACAACATCAGGAGAGAAATAGCATGGGGTACTTGACCTTAATCAAGCTCTTCATGCTTATTTGCATTTTGAGTGTGGAAATGCAGCATGCTTTTTCTCAAAACAATATGTGTTTCCAGGTATTGGACATCTATCAACAAATGTCACTTCACTGTAACAGGTTTTTTTTATTAACTAGAATAACTTTTTATTGGGATAGGGACAGAAGAGTTTTCAATTATCTCTGTTACAGATCTAAAGGTAATAGTGTTCTCAAGAAGGATGGTAGAATATTGCATAATCACTGACATCTAGCTGCTTTTTTCCCCTAAATGTGGAGTTAAAGAGTAGCTGCTTTGCATAAGCACTGTGGGGTAATTAGAATCATAGAATTATAGAATGGTTTGGGTTGGAAGGGACCTTTAAAAGTCATCTAGTCCAACCCCCCTACCGTGGGCAGGGACATCTTTCACTAGATCAGGTTGCTCAAAGCCCCATTGTAACCTGACCTTGAACACTTCCAGGGATGGGGCATCCATAGCTCCTCTGAGCAGCCTGTTCCAGTGTCTCACCACCCTCACCATAAAAAAAATTCTTCCTTATGTCCAATCTAAATCTACCCTCCTTCAATTAAAAACCATTGTCCCTTGTCCTGTCACTACAGGCCTTGGTAAATGTCTTTGTCTTTCTTTTTGGCCCCCTTTATACACTGAAAGGCCACAGTAAGGTCTCCCCAGAGCTTTTTCTTCTGCAGGCTGAACAACCCCAACTCTCTCAGCCTTTCCTCATAGAAGAGGTGTTCCATCCCTCTAATCATTTTTGTGGCCCTCATCTGGACCCGCTCCACCAGGTGCATATCTTTCTTATACTAGGGACCCCAGAGCTGGATGCAGTAGTCCGTAGGGGGGGTCTCATGACAGTGGAGTAGAGGGGGAGAATCACTTCCCTCAACCTGCTGGCCATGCATTTTTTTTTGTGCAGCCCAGGATACAACTGGCTTTCTGGGCTGCAAGTGTACATTGCTGGCTCATATCTAATTTTTCATCTACCAGCATCCCCAAGTCCTTCTCTGCAGGGTTCTCAATCCATTCATTCCTCAGTCTGTATTGATACTGGTGATTACCCTGACCCAGTGCAGGACCTTGCACTTAGCTTTGTTGAACTTCATGAAGGTCACGTGGCCCTCTTTTCAAGCCTGTCAAGGTCCCTCTAACGGCATCCCTTCCTTCAGGCTTATCAACTGCACCACTGAACTTCGTGTCATCCGCAAACTTGCTGAAGGTGTACTCAATCTCGTTGTCTATATAATTGACTAAGATACTAAAAAGTATTAGTCCCAGTATGGACACTTGAGGGACACCACTGATTACTGGTTTCCATTTGGACATTGAGCCATTGACTGTAACACTTTGGATGTGGCCAACCAGCCAGTTTCTTACACATCTAATAGTCCATCCGTCAAATCCGTATATCTCCAATTTAGCAACAAGAATGATGTGTGGGACCATGTCAGAGGCCTTACAGAAGTCCAGGTAGATGATAGCAGTTGCTCTTCCCTTGTCCACTGATGCGGTCACTTAATTGTAGAAGGCCATTAGGTTAGTCGGGCACAATTTGCCCTTGTTGAAGCCACGCTTTCTCTAATCGCCTCCTTCTCTTCCATATGTTTCAACATATCTTCCAGGAGGATCTGTTCCATGATGTTACCAGGCCTTGAGAGGAGGCTGACTGGTCAGTAGTTCCCATCATCCTCCTTTTTACCCTTTTTAAAAATGGGTGCAATATTCCCTTTTCTCCAGCCATTTGGGACTTTGTCTGACTGCCATGACTTTTCAAATATGATGGAGAGTGGCTTAGCAACTACATCTGCTGGTTCTCTCAGGACCCTGGGGTGCATCTAATCAAGTCCCATGGACTTGTGTATGTTCAGGTTCCTCAAGTCTTGAACCTGATCTTCTGATACGATGGGAGGGACTTCATTCTCCCAGTCCCTGCCTTGAGGTTCAGGGACTTGAGAGATGTGGGGAGAGATTGCCAATAAAAACTGAGGCAAAAAGATTGTTGAGTACCTCAGCCTTCTCCATGTTGGTTGTCATCAGATTTCCCGTCTTATTTATCAAGGGGGGGGATACTATTTTCTTTAGTCTTCCTTTTCTGGCCAACACACCTGTAGAAACCCTTATTATTACTCTTAATGCACATGAGATGTATTTCTCTGTACTCTTACTTGCACGTGAGCATTTGCGAGGCAGATATAAAAAGAATATAAACTCAATGATAGAATCCCTTTGTTTGAAAATCATAGGGCAGGATGCTCGAAAGAGTTAGTGTCAGGTTTTCTTGCTAATAATTTGGTTTTTCTTATCACATAACACACTTCAGTATGCATTTCAACAATAATGCAATCATTTCCAATGAAAACTGAGATACCAAAGCTGAATCAGCACAGACTTCATAGCTGTCTTTGAAGACATACACCAAGTAATGGGATGCCTTTGCATGCTGTCACTCTAACAATGGCTGGGAAAGACTTATTCTGACAGTTTCACAGCAATAGCTGTGTTTCAGAATACAGCAAGAGAAAAATTTTAAGTGTTTGTGCTCTAAGTGTACGGGACTCTCAGACATGCCTTGAGAACTGACTTGACTTTCACTAGCAGACATGATACAACTTCCATTATATTGTTAAATCCTTTAGACATTTTTTTTTTTTCTGATGCAGCTTCTTCTTCTCCAAGAAGCAATGGACATATAAATATGCATTAGTTCTGTGAAACCCTTGTTTCTGTAACAGTGATCTTTGCCCTGCTGTGTCCTATGAGCAGGCTGTATGTGAACTATGTGGTGATTTTACTGCCTTTAAGTCGTTGTCTTTGTTCTGCTCTGTCATCCCTGCCAGAGCTGAATCATCCCCAAGCTAAGTGTTTAACAACTAATTTTATTTAAGAAAATATTCCCATAAGTTTTGGGGGATGGCGTGTTATTTTGTTAACAACACTGATATGCTTTAAAAAGTTCTTATTTGTTATGCACTGAATTTTATCTTACATTTCTCTCTGGACATGATAATTTGGTAGTGCTGTAATTAAACAAAAGGGTTAAGATTGGAAAGACTGCTCCTGTTGTGAAGGCTTTTGGGTTGGTTTTGGGTTGTGCCATCTTAAATAAAGATAATGATGAACAGAATTTGTCCTTTTACTTTTTCTCCAGTTAGTGAAAAGTAATTATTAGTGATGGACAAATGAAGAGCGTAGATAAGTAATGGTCATTTGTTAGCAAGCTAATACTCTGAATTATCCACTAGTGCATTAGAATAATACCCTTGAATTAACTAGACAGACATTAGCATTAAGTGGTGATCCCACTTAATTTAAGAAATATTACTCTAATTATTAGTAAAAAAATTTCAAATGCAAAAGGAATAATCCACTTTCTTCTGCACACTATTGCCTGCTAGAGATACATGAGCTTACTTTATTATCTGGTTCTCAAAATAAAATCTGACTATATTGTAGTAAAATTCAGTTCATTGGTAATATGCTATTCTTTCCAGCCAGTACAAACCTGGATTTAACTGAAGAAAAGATGAAAATGTTTCTCAGAGGCTTATAAAATTTTGTGTTGTTTTTCTGTGTATTGCATAACTTCAGTATTGCACATAATTGTGTGTTGCTTCTTCAGTAATGATGAAAAAATGTACAGTGCCTTTTTGTCTGTTCAGTTTTTTAAAATTTAATTATTTATTTTTTTTTATCTCTTTGCATATACTGACAGATCTAAAAATCTCTTCAGTAGTGAAATAATTTGTTTTGGAACTGGAAAACTTTTTGGTCATACCTAGTGACATGACAAACCCAAAGCTATAGGATCCAGGATGAAAAAGATGATGCTTTTCTCCTTCCTCATGCTGTGTCACAAAGTAGCACCGTTAAATGAGACAAGTCCTGTTCAAAGCCCATGGTAGAAAATGCAACATTTTAAAGTGGTTAGGGAGAATATTCTGAGCATTTAGTATGTTCATTTTGGTTTTGTTTTTAATGCTTTTCTGAAGTAAAATAATAGACAGAGTTGTATGCTAAGGCACTGAAAATGCCTCAACATCTGAAATAAGAAGCTATGTCATGGACCAACGTGATCTGAAGTTACCATGTTTAAGACCAATGTGAAATACAGCCTTTCACTGTTTTTGTCTAGCTTTGTTCTTAAAAACTCAGCTGAAAACATTAAAATAGTAGATAATAACTGCATTTTTCTTCATCACAAGAACAGCTTTTACAGCTATGCTAA
Organism: Gavia stellata; assembly: GCF_030936135.1. Taxonomy (NCBI): domain Eukaryota; kingdom Metazoa; phylum Chordata; class Aves; order Gaviiformes; family Gaviidae; genus Gavia; species Gavia stellata. The sequence continues at coordinate 41,539,966 of NC_082637.1, forward strand.
CTTCTGATTCCCTCCCAGAATTATTTGGGAAATCTGCCCCAACTGCTGAGTGAATTAAGGCAAGGGCAAGGCAGTTTCAAGAGTCAGATTTTGGGTTTGGTTTTGTTTGGTTGGTTTTTTGGTTGTTTTGTGGGGTTGGTTTGGTTTTTTTAAATGACAATTTTATCACGTATTTCCTGTACTGGTACAGAATCCCTTTATTCAGCTTATGTTTTAATTTTGCTTCTCTCAAGGTAGCAGTTAAATAAGACTTCTGTTTGTTGTCCCCCCCAAAGTTTTTTTTTTCTTTGAGAAAGTCCTTCTGAACTTTTACAAATGGCACTTAAAAAAGACGTTTGCTTTCTCCAAAAAAGAAAATGACAACAACAAAAAAATCAGAGTAACAACAAGGAATTTTGTGTGTATAGTGATTTCATACATCTAACAAGTAAGTTGAATGTCCTGTTTGGCATAATTATTCCTTATATGGGGACTGTAGAGCTATCTGTAACTTAACGTCATTCTAAACAGCTCTTCCAATGCTTAATGCTTCACTGTTTAGGCAGAAGGGTGACTGTAGCTGATGAGAATCTAACTGGTGATGCTCCTCTTTCATATATTTTGGAACCACAAAATAATTTAGTTTGGGAATTAAATGGTCCAAACTCCCATTCAAATTAGGGCCAACTTTGAAAGGTGAATCAAATTGCTTATGGCCATGGAGTTTATGCTCAGGAGCTTAATTTTCAAGCAAAGTATTAATATCCTCACATTAAAGGAATTTTAAAATGGTGGTATTAGAGGAACCTGAGATACTACATAGCATTGTGTGAGAATAATGATGCAAACACAAATAAATAAATGTTTCATCTTAATGTGGTCTTATAGCAAGACTTAGATGATTGGATTTCATGAGGATTACTGATATGGATGCTCAATGAGGGAAAGAGGCTGTATAAGCTCTGAAAGTTGCTGCTTATGTGCATTTCCTTCTTAAAGTTCTGTAACTTTCTCTGTTTCAATTTTATGGCCTGGAGACAAAACCTGCAATAATATGTTTTGTGATTACAATCTATCAGATTTTTATTTTGTGAGAGAACAATTGTATCAGGTGAGATTAGAGACTGATCTAGCCTGGGGAATTTTTGGAGAGAATATAAGGACAAATTAAGCCTATGAGGACATTTCCTTACTGTGTTCTCTAAACTCGACTTGTATGCAGCTTAGGACTTTCTTTTAAAGTATAAAAATCTAAGGAATTTGCATGGAATATTTTTGAATTTTAGTATTAAATATGAGGGTTTTGCATGCATCTCTGCTAGACTTAAAGTTCAACTTGTGTGTGCAATTTGATTGTGTTATTCTTGTACTTTATAATGGCAATAAAATCCCTCCATTTTTAAGGTTTTTTGAAGTAGGTGTTTAAATCTGTATTATCTTTTTTTTTAAAAAAAAAAACTTTTGAAAATGGCTACTTACTGCCAGAATTATTTTTTTTCCTGGTTTTGTGGTAAGAGTCACTTCTAATAAGTTTTGGTAAGTATGTGTCCATCATTACTTTGGTGAGATGTTCAAAACCTCTCGTGACAAAAGGAGAAAGGATAAATGCCACGAGCTGCTCCATTTGTGACACTTTTTACTATCTTAAGCTGCAAGGAATTGGCCTCTGTTTGTGAGGCAATGTTTGCCTCTGAATGTAGACAGGCTGCTGAGTACCCCAAAATAGTAATAAATTAACCTGAAAGCTATTGTGTGTTCTGGGCTCTTGTTTTCATTTTTATGTTGGAAGTGGTGGTGTTCTGAAATAAATTTACATATTTTCTGTGGAACACTTGGACCATGAAGAAATTTAACCTGTAACCCAAGATGTTTCAGAGAATTTTCATAACAAATGAGATGTTCAGTGGGCTTCAGAGAGCAATGAGTGTTCAGCCAGCCTGGACATTCAGTATTTTGATGTCCTTATAATGTCTGGGAAGTGCCCACTGGGATGAGCAAAGTTTGAGGCATGATTCTGTCATTTTCATTTGATTGATAGTTGCTCTTTTTTTTGGTTATGTTATCCTTTAGCATAACTGGATACTGCCCGCCATTTTCCTTCTAAATTAGGGAATTAGATACACATTTCCATCACACGTGCTTGTGAAACGATCCTTATACTAATCTTTGGGATGAATACAGGGCAGAGGGGCACAACAAGCTGCATTTGCTGAAGGTTTCCATGATTAACTGCTTTCACTGGATCTGCCTTCAAAATGCTTGATGCTTTTCCCTTTCCAGCCATTTCGATGCCCTCTGTGTTTTAGTAACTGCTTGCTTGGAGTTTCTCTTCTCTGACTCTATACTGACCTTCCCTTTTTATTCTGGTACTTAATGACTATCCCACCTCCATTGGTATGTTCATCACCAAACCTCAAAATTAGCGCAATTTCTCTGTTTGGGCTATCAGACACCTTCAGCCCAGGAGGCCTGGTGCCTTCTCTGAAGAGTCTCTACTGGTTTGGTTTCCACAGCTCTGACCCATCCTCATTCACCTGATGACTCCCAAAACATTTTGTCCCTATGACCTTTTTCTCCCCAGGTTACTACCAGGGCTCCCTACCTCTGGTTCCTCTCTCCGAAATTGTGTTTGAAAACACAGAGTCAGTTCCTTTCCATGCCTGCATTGTAGTAAATCTCTCCCCAGAGCTTTAAACTTTGACCACCTGCACAGAGACAGAAGTGTTTTCTTAAAAACAGCCCTGTAAATCACCCCATTGCTTTTTCCTTCACTTTACAGTAGGCAAAACATTTCTGTGATATTCAGCTGCCCTTTTCTGAAATCTTCAAATTTATTTCATCATTCAAGAGATTTTCCTTCCTGCACCTACGGTGAAACTCACATCATTTGACCTCTAGAGATAGTTTAAGATTAAGTAATCCCAGTTGCAGTGCAATTTTATCTTTTTTGTGGCATGATGTTGTGTTTGGCATACAGTATATTGGATCAAAACACTGGCACTAGCACTATGCAGTCTCACTCTTTTTTTCCTTCATATGATGATTCAGACTCTTTCAATGATATTTCTCGACCCATTTTCCTATGTAAATATACCAACTGCTTTTTATTATTCATGTGAAAACATGGAAAGCAACAGTTCATAAAGAAAATGTTTGATTTTAAAAAAACTGTAAAAATTGTCTTTAAAGGCTCTGTAAAACTGGTTGAGGAATCTGTTTCTTCCTCTTTGTTGTGAAAAAGGGCTACAGAGTTTTGCGGGTTTCTTTTGTGGTTTAATTACTTCCTTGAGGAGTTGTCCATCTAAGAAAAAAAGTTACTTCTTAAAAATTTTAAGACATGCAGCACATACTTGTTCTAACTCTCTTACTGACAACTAAGAATTACGCTGCAGCCAGAATATTTTAAACTTCCTTTTCTGTTTTTAAAAAACAGAATAGCACCTTTCATTGACTTTCCATTGGAGTCACAGTAAGAAACTTGTGGGATTCTGCTTTTATGGCTTGAGTGTTTCCAAGCAGATTTTCAAAGGTGAATGTAATGTATTTGGTATGCTGTTAATTTCCTTTATCATGAATGGAGCTAGAGACATCTTGTGGTTTAAATGAAAAAATACAGGTAATTCTACAGAGGTGAAACACATTTAGCAGGTATCAAAATATCACTGCAAATAGCATATGCAAAATATCATAATATCAAAATTAGCATTGACAAAATAACTAGAATTTTCACCTTTTTTTGTGAATGAATGGATTTAGTTAATTCATTTATTTATTTTCAGAATAACGAAATGTTGCAGATTTTTTTGACCCACCTTGCAAAATGACAGGAAGTGCAAACAGACATTACCTCAGGTCTCAAATGGCACACATTAATTTCTTCATTTTTATTTCTAGCGATATAATACAAATGTCTTCACAGAAGAAAAAAATCATGTATTGGTAACTTACCAAAATGTGTCAGCTGTGCATTCATGTTGCAAGTCAGTGTAACCTGCTTTTGCCTTACAATGCTCATGTTCATGGTCCTTTCATGGCCACTTCAGGGCAGACTGTATGACAAGGGTCCCACTGCACACATCTTCATTTTCTTCCCATGACTGAGAGAATGTCTGTAAAGACAGATTTCATAATCTGTCTGCAAGAATAAAGCCATTTATTTCCTGAAATACTTGGAACTTCTGCTTCATCCAGTCTTTACCAGTCATAATGCTGCAAGGAAAACCTGTACTCCCAGTCATTTTGCAAAGTGATCAGCTCCCCTTTGGCTTTATCGTGTATGTCAACTTTTAAGAGTCATAAATAGGCTTTACCATATATGTCAACTATTTAGAGTAATAAATAATGTGATTCCTGTAGTATATATAACTGTGGGTCGTAAGTACTCAGAAATTATTTCAATGAGTTTGACTAGCCAAAAGTGTCGTTTTCTATCCCTTCAAAGTCTTCGTATATGTAAGATAGTTGCAGACTATCTTCATCTGGACAGTGGCTGGACAGGAGGCAACAAGCACAAATTGTTTAGGGGTAAAGTCTGTTTGGGTATTTGTAAAAGATCTTTGCCATGAAAACAATTAAACACTGCAATAGGTTGCTATCCCCTCAGACAACTATCCATGTGGTGGGGAGGCGATGAAATCTGTCTTTATTTGGAGGGCAGTTCTGACTATTAAAAAAGCTCATGTAAGTAAGTGCTTCCTTTTTGTGTACCTGTTGGCAGTACTGCTTCATTTCTAAAGTATCTTAGCACATAAAGGGCTGCTTTGTGAGACTGACAATAGATCTTTATCCAAGTTTGGCAAATGAGGAGATGTGAATCACAGCCTTCAGGTGCTGCCTTGTAATTCTGTGATTCTGGTTAACCTCAACTGTCACCCAGAAATTGTCTGTGGTTTACATGAGTATAAAAAAAAAACCAAGGCAGACTGGACTTCCTGGGGAGTGCTGAGGCAGCTCTCCCTGTTGATGAAGGGAAGGAAAGAGTATTATTCTGTTTTTTGCTAGGATGAAAACTGGCCAATTAAATCCTGCTCTGCTCATTGTCCTTTTCCCACTTTTTTTGTCCAAGGTAAAACTACTTGCCCTTTAAATCCTTAGCACTCTGTCATTTTTGGAAAAAAAACCCACCAAAATTAAGGCCCTCTTTCTGAATTTAGAGATACTACCAGCTCATTTTCTTGTATCTACTACTTAGACATGCTAAATGAAATGTAGGAGATGACACAATTTCTCTTTTGCAATTCAAATGTTCGTTACCTAACAACTTCCCACTGTGAGATTTCCTTCCATTAACAGGGAATATTCTAGGGACAAATAGTAATTTTCCTGGTGCTTACATTAATTTCTTAATTGTAACCTTAACCAGCTCTGTTCGGCATCAGTTCTTCATTAGCAATCTTACTGTATTGCTGAAGATTCTTGTGACTTCATTACTATCAACAATGTTTTGCCATTTTTTTAGGAACTGGTGGCTAATAGCTTATGGCTTTCCAGCTCGAAAGCAGGTCTGATATAAAGACTGCTGACAAGATCAGATGCTGAAGCTGGATCTAGTAATACATTTGCTTTTATGACCAGCCAGAGAAACCACGAAGAATGAAAAATACTGCTTGGTGTCTGTTCCTCAAGAGGCATATTTTGTTGTGTGATTTAGTATGACTGTTTCAGTAGATGGGCAGCAATGCGTGAAACTTGGTGAGTTTTTTTTAAAGACATGGGTTTATCTGAAATTTGATGGTGGCTATGGCAACACAGTGGTCTGCACAGTTTGAATGATCTGCTTTGTTTTCTAGCTGAACAGTTTAATACTAATCCAGTTATTAACTGGACATGGGAGCTGCCAGGAACTTATGACCAAGAGTTCTTCTGATCTTCAACTTGATAACCAAAATTTTATCTGTTTTCTTGCACATCTATCATCAGATGCAGAAATGCCATACAAACTTAGAGAGGTATGTTAGTTTTTAATCATCAGTTTAGCAATGTTGCCTATTTACTGAATTGTCTTACGTATTTTTTATTTTCTCAGTTCCCTGGGAAGCTGCCCTGGGTCTAGAAGAGTGTAATATTTTCTGTCTTGCAACAGAATAGTTGCTTATAACTAGTGAGAAATCAAACGTTTTTATTACCTCTCTCAACCTTCTAGAAGTCTTTGGGTATATGCCATTTGGCATGGTGTATCAACGTATCAGCTTGTCTGGACAACCCTTCTCTTCATTGGTAAACTGGATGTTTTTCCTTCACTTAGCTTCTTAGTAACCTTCCTTAACTGACAATATAAGCTTTTGTGAAGACATTGACCTTACAGATCCTTCTTGTTTCCAGTGCTTTCTGTAAAATACCTTCTTTGTTTCAGCACAACATTTATTTGAATTCCAGCTTTTGCTCTCCTAATTTTATTCACCTTTGGGATTGCTATTTTCTGGAGTTTGAGGACATCAGTCTTTTCCTGATACTTCAAAAATTTCTACAGGGAGGCTAGAGGTGAAAATCCAGAAAGAAAATCCAGGTCCTAGGGATACTTCTGTAATCCACTTGTTTATTCCTTGTTTTGTTTTGTTTCTGATTCTAGCTGTTACATTGTGGTTTATCCTTCATAGAATATATTGTCAGAAAATGTCCTTACATCAATACTACTATACTCTGATCCAACTGCCTCTTCACCGTTTCATTAAAATATGATTTTAACAATGGGCTTTAAATTATATAGTCCTATGGTGAGCTATAATTAGCAGTGACTAAGATTTAAGTGATTTACAAGGCTTAAAACAAAAAGAAAAAAATGCTCTGCTCCAAAAGGGCGGGTTTATTTCTTCAATTTTTGTGCAGATGGCGCAACAGATGTCTCCTGTCAATAACTTCTAAACTTGTAATTCTGCTTTGAAGTTTTCTACGTATGTAGATAAATATGCAAACAGCTTTGTAATTTTTTGGCATAACTTGTATTAGGGAAAGACACTGATCTATACAGGAAAGGTGAAAGCTGCTTTATGTTTATATATTTTTGCTTCTACTTTACATCTCACTAACTAATTTAGCAGAAATAGAGTCAGCTTGCCTGAAACATCTCTGGAAGGTTGAATGCCATCACAAAATATTCCAGGAACATTTTAAAATCAGTCTGTCAAAGCTTTCTTCAGAGATTGAAAAAACAGACTGCTTTCCATTCACTGAACAGGTTCCCCATGATGTGATTTTTGCCATCTGATGTGGTGATACAGCTCAGACTGAAGCTCCAAATTCCAAATATATTTCAATTTGTTCATTTTCATAAATGACTAGTTCTGGTAAATATAGTTCAATTTTGCACATGCTGTAGGTTGGATAAAACTTATTTAGTAAATCAGGATGGTTCCCTGTAGGCGTTATGGTACCTGTGTTGGCAGGTGGGACTTCCCACGTCTGTCCTTTGCGCTGGAGGAGGCGGGCACCCATCAGCAGCCCAGCAGAGATCCATCTGCTGTCTGTACCCTAGCCCTGTCAGAGAGTCTGCAACCAGGGGGATAGCATACCCCCAAAACATACACACAAATACTTTAAAAATACTTTATTTCATTAAAATCACAATTGTTCATCTTTTTTCTAGGCCTAGATTCTCAAAAAATGATTGTGCATGAGCTTGCCTGAACACAGTTGGTGTCACTGAACTTGAAGATTACTTACATATTTAATGCTAAGTGTCTGCATTTGTAAATTTTTGTAAGTTCAGAACTAACCCTTTCTTGCTAAACTTTTTTCTTTTTTGGTGTTTCATTACTGATTTTTATAGCAAGAATGTGACTCTTGCCTCCAGAATTTACTCTCTACATGTAGAACAAACTCAACAAGTAAGTGTAGGGAAAAAAAGGGGAAAAAAGTCTACAGGTCAGTACAGAAGGCTTCAGGATCCTGTGAGAGCCTCACTGGGTAGGGTACAACAGTGCTCCTTTGATGCTTTAAGAGAAAGCATTGATGGAAGTCACAGGAGATGATACTACAAATGACACAGTAGTGAAGGAATTGGTGCTGAATGACTGTGAAACTGGAGACAAGTATTTAGCAAATGGAAGCAAAGAGAGTAGTCATAAAAAGCAGTCACAAAGCTGTATGCTCAAAAAAAATAGAATACCTGAACAACATTTCAAACATAAACAAGCCAACAAGCCAGTCAGTAAGTAAGTCTATCTTTATTTTTTTGCAGAAGCTTTGGTAAACTGTCTGATGTTACTTGTAAGCTGTTCTTAAACCAGAAGTGTCAGACATATGGAAATTTTCATTACTACCAGGTCACTTCTTATTCGACGACAAACTAGAGCTGTGCAGAGGACAGTGATTTTATTTGATGAAACTTTACCATTTGTCTTCAAGTAAGAAACTCCAAAATATGAAATGCTCACTGAAGAATTTTTCACTTTCTTCTTAGATGACATTTGTAGAATTCATTTAAATTGTTTTCATTATGTAGAGGTACAGAAAAAATATTTTCCAAAAAAGACATTAAAATATTTTCCTAATTTTTCCTCTTCTTTTTTCTTCTTCTTTCTTTTTTTAAACTTTTTAAAAATTTTCTGTGCTTTCTCCAGCATAATGCTTTGGAAACGTTGCAGGTGATGTATAAAGGAGCTCAGCTTTGAAAATTAAGTCATCCCATTTAAAAAAAATAAAATTCTTTGTAACTCAACAATAAATACAAGCTTTGGAAATGGATATATGTTTCAGAAGTTGGCACAGGTTTGCATATGAAGCTGCATGCATCTATGACTAGAATGACTAGAAAGAGCATTGGTTAGTGGTATTAGGCATTTAAATGTTGCATGCAACTATTCATGCACCTAGCTTGCTTTTAAAACTGGTGAACTAATTTGCTTTTCTCTTTGTCAGAGCATATTTGAAGAGTTATGCAGATAAATGCTTTGATGTTATGCTAAAGATTAAAATAAGAAAAAAAGTAAATTACAATTTAAGCATCTAAACTTGTCAGAGAGGATGCTGCCATGCATTTTCATAAAATTATGTGCTGAAAGAAAATATTTCTTCACACTTTCTTGTGAAAAAGTATTGAAGTAAATTGGGAAGATGCAGAATTTTCGATGCTACATCAGCATTACCTTTTTCGGCCATGGTAATATGTGTACTCATTGTCTCTACAACTAATGTTTGAAAGTTTTTCTTGGAACATCGGTTCTGAAAAAAATGTGTGTCTGACTATATATGGGTAAAAAACAGTGACAATTTCATTCTTTATAAAGGTAATAATGCCTAGACCATAATACCTTCTTGTAAGCATCATTAGTTAAGAGCATTTTATACTAGAAATGCTACCCAAACACAAAGCTGCTCTGTGTTAAATATAGATGTAAAACATATGAATCCTAGTTGGACTTGGGACACTGCCGCCTAGGGACATAACTGATTTTTAATATTTCAAAGTACATTTCTGATCTTCACCTTCCTGCCTGGTCACATTCTAAGTGTAAAATTAGTAAAATTAGTTTTTCCTGCAGTATACCTTACCATCTGTCAGCAATTTTCTGTTGAATCTTTTAAAAACTGTGCATACTTGCAAATGATTTTCAAGCCAAAACAACTCACAGTGCATTATTTTGTTTATTGATGTTCTACTACGCACCTTACTCAGTGTATACTGTCAGTTCTCTTTGTGCAGTAATACTTTTATTGATGTCAGCAGATTTTTGCCAGCTTACCCTACTTTATAAACTGTTTTAGTGTATGTGCATAATGAAAAATATTGCCACATTAACTTTTGTATGGGGTTTTTTTTTTGAGTTAGGAAAGCATTTTTATATGCTTTTCCCAGCATGATCCTCTCTATCGCTGTTTGTTTCAAAGGGAAGGTTCGCTCAGATATTTTTCATCTTCCAATCAATCTTTTAAAGCTGGGGTGTCCTTCCTCTTAGATAAGCATAGTTAAAAACAGAAATAAATGACCCTAAAATGGAGGAAGAGCTTTTTTGAATAGTGATATGTAATGCTCAGAGAGTTTTAAACTTGGTATCTTCAGAAGACCACAACTGTACATACAAAATACTGTAATGTCTTTCACGTCTTTCATTATACATAAGCAGGGCTATATGACCAGAGGTACATCTTTCCTCAGCAGGTGGATTCCCTTAAGTGGATGCAATCGTAGCTGCTCCTGGGAAGGTCCTGTGGCTGAGCCTTCCTGGTAGAAACTCAAGAGGTGGGGTGATACTCAAGTCAGTACTCCCAGAAATTAATTTCTAAAGGAATAAGAGACATGACAAAGGGAGATTTAATTTGCAGGTCTCTGACAACCTTGGTAAATCTAGGCCATTAAAAAAAAGAAAAATGCTGAAGTGAGACATTTCAGGAAAACATATAAATAAGAAGTAGGGAAAGAAGGAAACAAAACCGGGAGTACTTTCTGGAGGAGGTGTTGGTTAGATACTCAACTTTTCACTGCTCCATTAGCGGGCCCACAACTAGTCAAGAAATTGAACTTTTAGTCTCACAATGTGCATGAGTCCTACCAGTATTCATATTTTTTCTAACAGAGTAGACTTACAAGCAGTGATGCTCAAACTTAATAATCAAAGTCACATGCTAAAATATGTTTGAGAGAGGATCTATCAGTCAGCAGGAGACCTCCTGTGTTAAGCTGTGTAAACGATACTTTCCCTGATGGACTCTGCAGATGCAATATGGTAATGAATTCGGGATACAGCTCTTAGGAAGGCTCCTCCAGAAATTAGATTTTTCTCCCCCCAAATGGCTCAAAATGTTTCTCCATTTTAAGAGGAAACTTTTAATTTAGCATACTGTTTCAGTATTTCTGTGACATATCACAACAGCCTCATTACCTGCCATGCAAAACCTGCAATGCAAGAAATTGCAGTATGGTGTCCTTATCAAACACGATGGCAGATAAACTTTTTCTGGAACTTCTTCATGTACCATCATGCTACCTAATTTCAGACATTAGATGTTCACGTTGTTTATTTTAAGTTTTAGGGAAGAGACTGATATCCAGCAGTAATCAGAACTGATTTTTCTGTAGTTTACTGCTGATCTCGGGGACTGTGTACAAATGCTTAGGAATTGCTTGTGCTGACATGCGATGTATTTCAATAATAAGTTGTAATTTTTCTTTTCTTCAGAACATACTTAAAGTAGATCATATTTATATTGTTTTTGAATGGATGGTTAACACTAACTTTTATGAAGTAGATATACTTGCTGTTTTAAAATCAGTACTATGCCTAGTTTAATGGCATGCAAGCTGGGTTTTTTTTTTCATTTTTTTGTGTGTATTGTATAAAGAGGAAAGTTCAGAAATTTTCTGACCCAAGTTCTGTCAAAAGCTGCTGATTTCTTGAGAGAAATGTTTTTGGAAACATTAATTTTGATAAGCTGCTGTTAAAACATGATCTGTTTCCTAACAGAAAGCCACTTAGTAGCGTATGTGTCTGGTTGACTCGGGGGCAGAAGTTTTTGAGCAACAGTCTTGACATAGTCACACCTCATTGAATGTTCTGGAGTTGGTGGTTCCATCATTTTCATTTTCTTGACCTGTGACCTGTCCCAGCTGCAGAATCAAACCCTAAAGTCCTCGAAGCTCCCGGAGAGCTGCAAAATTTTGAGGAGAATTGCTTCTCAGCCACTTAGTCTTTACGCTAAGAGATACCTTCCCAGTGTGTTTGCAGTGATGGCTTTCAGGATACTTTGATCAACCAGCTGTTGAAACATTTTGTGACACTTGTAGCAGCAGCAGGGAAACTTACTGTTCTCCTGCTGGCCTCTCCCACTACTTTCTCCCCTACCTATGCGATGGAAATTCCCCCTGCCCACAATGGTGCTGTGAGTCGGGGTACAAAAGAAAACTTCTGACAGTGAAGTGTTCAGCCCATTCTAAAACCTTTTCAGAGCTGTGGCTAAGAAAGAGAAGGTAAAACCTCCCTCAGTTGTACACTGAAGATGCTGGTCCCCAGTTCTCATTCTTCTTACAGTGACTAAACACTAATCTCATCTGTTTTATCTGCATCATTCCCACTGATTATGTGTCAATATACTCATCACAGTTACTGTATATTAATAATATGTAGAATTCTACATAAGGCCCAAATCAACAAGTGCATTCAGGGAGGACTTGTTGCAAAAGTAGTTTATACAGATATGCTGCTTAAAGCAAAGAGGAACTTTTTCCACACAAGGGTCAGTAGAGGAGTGGATGTGAGGGATCTCTTTCCAAGAAAGGCTTTGGGTAATTATCGTTGAGGTTTTAGAAACGTTGAGCAGGCAATGCAGTGGGAACCATCCCAAATGTGCCCATACATAGATGAGTCAACAATTCTACCATGTCAATTGAGTATATCAAGTCCCCATTAAAGGAATAAGTAACTTGATATTACTATTTCTATTTTTTTAATGCACATGTATTTGTAGGCCTATCTTCATTTTAGATAGTAATTTTTACTATTGTCTCCAGCAGAAATAGGTTTAAAATTGAGATTTGTGCCCATATAGAAAACCAATCTGATGTAAGAGTAATAGTCTTTCCCTGGGCACTTCCATTAGCAGAGAATGTTAAATGAAAAATTAAAAGGTTTCAAATTTTGTTTTTATTTCCTATTGCACTGAAATGAGGGTGTAAAGAAGGTGGAAGGAGGACCAACTTGAAATAAAACAAAGCACTGAATTTTTTTGTGTGTGTGTCTGAGTGGAATCAATGGTCAGAATAAATATATGTAAAATTAAAAGCTGCTTTGTTCACAAATGTTAGTAGATACGTGAATCTAAAGAAGAAGTTGTAACAAGTTGTTTCAACAAACAAGCAAAATCCAATGTTTCATACCAATATATTTTACTTCGGCTGAATTATGCAAAGTAAACCTAAATTCATTTTAAGCGCATATATAATTTCTTAAAATGTGAGGCTAACAATAAGTGGATATTGGACAATTCATGTATCAGAACATTTAAAAGCTACAATGTGAATTGAATATCATAGAGAATATATTTAGCTTTGCAGTAAAAATGCAACCTAAACTTTTGACGGCAGAACACAACAGTAATAGAGCTGGCCAAAAACTTCAAAGAATAATGTTAAATGTTAAAAACATTGGAGTATATATTATATAATACTGTATCACCAGTACTTAAAGTGGATTTTTTTTTTTTTTTTTTTAAAGTGCAGTACTGGAGATAGTCTAATTTCTAAAATATAATTTTAATTAAATAAATTATAATTTTAAAAATTTAATTCATTTTCCTGTCAGAGAATTAATAATTTTGCCTTTGTAAAAGTGCAAGATAATTTCTCTTTTTGCACTCTACATAATCCCACTGAAGTCATGAACAGAAAGTACTTTTTTTATTGCACTGTACAGAGCAATTTATAGTAGATGAATATAGTATAGTCAAGCACACAAAATATGTAGGCTTAATGCAGGGTAACAGTCATAAAAATAAAAGTTCATATGCTTCTACTAAGAATGCCAATATCTTTCTGCCTACCTACCTACTTTGCTAAATCTTAGAAGGAGGTAGTCACAGATTATAACAGGAGCAACTGTTTTCATCCATTTAAAATGAGAGTAATAGTTGAGGCACAAACACCCATGGAAAGTATATTTTGTGGCTAGGAAGGCTAGCTACAGAGAATATATTTATTTCTGGCCAGCATTACTTATTTTATTTTATCACTGAAAAAAAAATCTTTATGCCAAGAGAAGGAGAAATTGAAAATACACTTTTGCCTAGTGCTACAAATGAATCGCACAACCACCACCTTATTATTATACAACAATCAACTTATTATGAAGTTTTAAGATCCTAAAGCCATTATTTTAAATTTTCTTTTTCATTTCTGTAGGCTCTTATTTTAAGAGAAATATGAACAGAAAGGCACAGAGACTTTCTTGATAATCGTCCAACAAATATATGTGATTGCAGGATAGGATCATAGGGTAACTAAGACTGTCAGTAACTTCAGGAGGTCCTCTAGTCCAAGCACCTCCTCAAACCATATGAGGCAAACTATCTTAAGGTGTAGTCCAATATGAGAATAAGCTAAGGCTTGGAAACATTTCTTGCTCTCCTCCTTTTCCGGAAGAAGAAGAAGGTAACTCTTTCATTAGATTTAGAAAATGTTTCAGAAGCATAATCAGCACTTAGCTTTTAATAGTTATTTTGAATGATATTAATCGTTTTTACCTGTGAAGAGAAAGAAATCTAATCAGTGCTTAAGAATTAAGTGTATGTTACTGATTGGCTGTATCAAAGACCTCATTTGTTTGCTATTACAGTTTTAATTGTTGTGCATACTCTGAAATGCTGGTATTTCTCTACTCAAGATTAAAAAAAGGCATTGGTAAATCAGTCTTCTCATACAATGCTTGCACTGTTTTTCCTGTGTCTTATTAATCTTTTTACGTTACTCAAGAAATGTTACGGAATACAGAATAAGCACTTGGTAGAAATTAAAAGAAGGAAAAGTTCTTAGCTGCTTGTATACAGATTTTTTTCTTTATAGCCAGAGGAACTTTTCAGAGAGTTTCCCAGGAGTGGCAATACAAGGAGCAACAATGCTTTTTCCTGAAGGGAAAAAACATGTCCATGTTACTAAGTGACTCTTTTCCTTTTGCAGTCTACATCATTTGTTGTATTTAGTACTACCCATCCAAACAGTAATAATTGAATTACAAAACCATATGCAGTTAAAAATGAAGAATTTTTTTTATTAGAAGTACATTAATTAATTCCATTCTGTATTAAATTCAGTGACTATATTCGTAGGGATACTTCTTATGTCTCAGAATCATACAAATTTTTGAAAATGTACCCTTCTGCCTTAAACATTGATCTTTTTTGTCCCTGGATTATTCCCACTATTTTGATAACTTTCAACAACTTGTTTCCTCCTTTCACCAACTTCTTACTACCTTCCACAAAGATACTTTCATTTGTGCAATGTCCCCTGTTAGATCTTGAGAATCTGCTGATAAGTAAGCAGCTAAGTTATTGTGAAAGACATATGGTAAAATCAAGCAAGCAACAAACGTGATGCCTGAGCATACTGGATTTCTGATTGCTTGGTGGTGGGCTTTTGGGGAAATGGAGATTAGGAAGGGATTGTGTGGGTTGGCTGTTTGTTTGTTTTCTACAAGACCCTTATTGTAATTGCCTCTCATTCCCCCTTTTTCTCCTGTTCCCCCACCCAATTGAAGCCATGGGCTGAAAACAGGTCCCTGATGATTTCTCTTTTTATTCTGGCTGGGAAACAGCCTGTATGCCGCTAGCAAAGTGCGTCACTTGTCTGCTTTTCCATTTTTTCTTATCTTTTTGTATCTCATTCAGTATAAATGTAGAAATAATGCATTTCATTTCTGTTGTCCTAAATTTTTACAGTGGGGTTGAATCATTGCTTATTTTTAAGAATTAACATCAGAAAATGCAGATAGGTTTCCTGCAAGATTTGGCATATACAAAACTTCAAATCTGACTCATATGACTGTTCTATAAATAATATTTCCATATGAATATTCTATAAATAATATTTCTCTTTTTGTTGCACCAGCTACTTCTAAGGTGGTATTTCTAAGTATTAATCTCTTTTATGTGCTTTTGTCACATATGGCTTGCTATTGCACTTGGGCTGAGGTTGAAGGATACCTTAGACTGCTTAAGAACGGCTAACTCTTTTTTTATGGTTGATGGAGGTCATGCTCAAGGAGATAGGTTTATTGAGATGAGAGAACTGAATATAGAAGACTTTTTAATTTTTCTGAGTAACTATGACAGAATAGTGCTGAGAGTAGGGAAAATGAAAACACTGAAAAACACCTGAATCATCAATGCAATCACGATTCACTCAATACAGCATGGTCTTGATTCAGTAACCAGTATTGCATTAAGATGTACGGTTTTAGACTCTGCTTTTTTGTAAGTGCAACTTTTTCTAAGTGCTAGTTCTATTAACTCCTATTAATTTCTGCAGCAGCTTTTATTTGAATATTTCAGGACACTGACATTAGCAGTTGGATTTCCCGTAAAACTAAAAGAACTTGTAAGGATCACTTCAGCAGCAACTAAAACAACATTACCAGAGAAGTAGCTCTTTAGCAACGCGTGGGAAATGTAGAAGAAAATTTGACTAAGGCTATTCAAACTACCAATTCTTCCTTTAAAAGTGGGATTCACTGGTTGCAGTTGCATGGATTACTGTATTGCATGCAACACAGGTACATTACTGTATTGCATAGGAATCTATACCATCTTGTCAAACATGCACTGGTATTTTAGTCATAAAATTGAATATTGAAGTCTTCACTCAATTAGTATCACTGTTCAAGATCTTATGGTCATATGATAAAAATCATGTTTCAGTGGATCCTGAAAAACATATCTATGCTAAATGTGGTTTTTCAAAATCCTTTCCTTCCACGTAAGGCAAATGCTTTTATTCTGTAACACTGTCTTTTAATACACTGGTGAAATAGGATTAATCTTCATAAAGGTATTATTCAGTGCAACTAATTTATTTCTCATTTTTCGTCCACATATAAAACTTAAGCGCCATTTGACTCTATGTAGTTCTGTTCTTTTAAAAAGCTGACGTTTTAATTAGAACATAGATCCCTCAGGCTACTTTCCTAGGTTACTCACTCATGAGACTTTATTTTTCGTGTCTTAAACGGTTTTTATTCTGCTGTTACTTTTAGAACAACATTTCAGCAACATAATTGCCAATTCCTTTCAATACCCAAGATATTTTTTCCAAAGAAATCACAAGATAAATAATTAATGTGAATAATATTTTGCAGAAAAAACAGTAATACTGAATGAAAAAACAGTGGAATTGGGGCATAACCCTTTCCAGCTTCTGCATAAAGAAAATTCAAAGTCAGCTTTTTCTTAATTCATACTGAAGTTCTATATGTAGTCAATTTGCATGTCAGAGACAGGCGGGTGTTGCATGTTAGGCAGAAAGAACAACTTGTTCTGTTATCATGGAAATTGAATTTTGCTTTTTGTCAAAATGCTTCACAACCAGATTTTATCTGCCTATTCTAAGCCCTGGTAAGAAAAAAACACACCCACTCTCTGCTAAATTTTTCCCAGGATTTTTATGATATTTACCCCCTCACATGCTCCCCTTTTCTAGTGCATTGTCTGTGTGTTGCACTTCATAGCAAAAATATCTTTGCCTGGTAAGGAATTGTAGATAGCTGGATAACAACACTGTGTAGTGGAAGATGTTAAGAAGGCACCTAATATTTATTTAAGGAAAATTATACAAGTATTACAACTTATTGTACTGGAATATATTTAGAACTATCAGTAGTGATAAATGTTCTTAACTAGGTCAATTTTCTTAGTATTTGAACTTCCAAATTCACCACTACAGAAATTAAATTAAGCTTTTTCATCTGGTAAATACATTTAATGTACTTTGACTCTCAAACTGGAGTTCGGGAGTGAAGCTAGTCAGAACAACTTTGGAAATATGTTGCCAGTTGTACATTTTCCCCTGAAAATCACAATGCATGACATTCTGTTAAAATTAACATTTGGAGTGAAAAGGATTAGAAAAATAGTCATAGTCCTGATGATGCCATGTGTCCCAGTTTAACAGTTTAATGTAACAAGTTTAGAAACTATTTTTTATGTAAAATTATTTTTGTAATAAACTATTTTTTCATAGAAAAGTGGGACTTTTTCTTAGTTAATAGGTTGCAGTAAATGAACTCAAAGTTACCTGTGTGCTCCCTGGGCTGAGTTAGAGGATGGACTCAAGAGTACAGATAAATCTTTATAGCTCTTTGTTAAAAATAAATCACCCTTGGTTTGATTTAAAAAACCCAAACAAACTGACAAACCCAAATGTGACAACATTAATTTGTCACAGTACTACGACTTTAACTTCTAAAAAAAATTTCTTTAAATTAATACTCCGTAGGCTTGAACATTTCTTTGAATAAAGAGATAAATAGTTCAATATAAAGAACAGTTACCTCTGCTATCTTTACAGTGTTTCTCAATACAGTCGGGAAACCATATGACACAGCTGATATTCAGATAACTATCTTATTTATATATAGTTTGACTTTTTATTGGCAAAAGTTGCTCTGACAGATTGGGGCAACTTCTGCACTCAAAGACTGGCCTGCAGAAGTGCTTTGAGATGACGGATGGGGTCTGGCATCAAGTTCCTTTAGCAACCATTTTACACATTTATCCTGTTTAATATAGCTAAGAATTTTTTACCTGTGAAATCACACTGCAGGGTGCACTTCCAGTTAGATGCAGAGATTCTCATGTCCTGTAATTAAGCATTTGTATTAAAGGTGAGCCCCTTGCAAAAGGACCACATTTTATGAGATTGTTTTTCTATAATAGTGATTGATTTATTTGAGTAATACAGGTTCAAAATTCCTATAATATTAGCTGTATAGAACTGTGTGTATGTAAGCTAGCAAAAGTTTAGCTAAACAAAAACCTGTTACTATAATGGAGCCATTGTTTGATACCAGGTAGTTAGGGTGGCCAAACAGTATAACCTAACTGTAGGATGTACTGTGTTTGTGTTAAAAACTGTATTCCCCTTTTTTTTTTCCCATCCTCCCCACCCCTGCTACTCCTTTGTTCTTACTCTTATCCTTTTCTGTTTTGCTTTTTTTTTTTCTGTATTTCCTGCATTTATTATATATTCAGTTTGTCCTAGACTAAATTAAAAAGAAAAAAAATGTGTGTGTGTGTTTGAGTATTATTCCTTCAGAGTGAACATCAATGACCGATTGGTTATTTATTATTCTCCAGTCTGTTTGTCTTATTTTTTAACAAGATAATATTCTTACTCCTATGCTTTTACAAGCTTGACACCTAAGGCTGGAACTGTGTGACTCCTCCAGGACTTGGTTCATAAATCAGCTGCTGTTCTTTCCATCTCCCATATTTCAAAATGAGATTCACTGCACCCGCAGAGCTAAAGTCTGGCTCTTTTCAGCACTGGGTAATTGGGGACTGCTGCCAGTGATGCCACATCTCTGAGCAGGAAAGCATAGCCTTCCTGATTACAATTTATTTCTTTATTTGCACAGCACTTCAGCCACGTAATGTGTTGAATCAACACTATAATTCTTACTGATGTTGAACCAGATGTTCAGTTCAGAGGTATGTAGTGGTTGATACAACATGTATGTAATTTGTACAAAATATGTAAAGCCTATAAGCAAACACAGAAGTTATCACTTTCTTCTTCAGTTAATATTTATCTTAATTGAATAATGTTTTTCAGAGTACCTTGGTACTTGACAAAAAGACTTCCCAAAATGTGAGCCTTCATTCTTTGTTTCTCTAGGATCAGTATCTGTCAGGTCTTTTTTGTACTGGCATACGATGTAATTGATATTTATATTTGTCACATGAAGTAACTAAGATCTAGCTCCTGTCTCCTGATGGAGCTTTTTAAAAGTTTTTTTTTCTCCTTTCCCTCCTTCACATCTGATGAGCTTTCACTGAGCATGGTATTCTTGGAATTTGCAATATCTGCATTGCATCAGCTCAGCCTGATCTCTTCTCTTTTCCTGCTTTTATCAGAAACCAGAATCAAAGATATGCAATGGAAGAAATAATATGAAAGAAATAATATGAAAATGCAAGAAATAATATGAAAAAACTGCACGCAGTTACTGACTTCATAATTTGATATAGTCAATTGCAAGCAATGTACAATGGCTGTTTCAAACTTCATATATGAGAGAACCCACTCTTACTAATACAACAAAGTTATGATGAGTGTCCAGCTATATTGCTATGTTGTATAGGAAAATAACATGGTTCTGCAGAAATGTGATTTACCCAATGTACCAATCCATAGGGTATTGTTAATACGGATTCTAAAGCCTCCTATAACTTTCATTCTACAAGAATGCTTTTGGATTAAAACCCACAGGATTCATGAACCAAGTAAGCTACCTTAAATGGCTTGTATGACACTTAGCTTTACAAGCAATAAGTGTAATTTAAAAGCCATAGGGGTAGTAGAAGTGTATTCATAATTTATTATTTTTTCTTTAAAATAATTTTTGTGAGTAATAGATATTCAGAATTACTAATAATACTGGATGATGCACTATGCCATGTTTTTAAATGAGAAAGAAATAAGATACAACAGAATTACGAAGGTGTGTTTTAAGTCATATGGTGGAGCAACTTGTATTTGAGTCAAATTTAAAAGTAACATTATTAAAACATCCTTTTTTAGTTGTTTTCAAAACCTGTTCTGCCGGTTTGATATCTTACACCACTAGATGTCATAGTAGTTGAATCCTACCGCCAGTTTTATATTAACTCCGTGCTGCCTTCAGCCACTGGATGGCATCTTTCAATTGCTTTCAGGTACGAGGCTTTTTAATAAGCTGATTGACACAAAGCATATTATTTTAATGCTTCATTTAATGCTACAGTGCCTCTAAAAGCCTATGTTCTGTTTGCAGATAAAAACTAATACGCGTATCTGAATTTTAGATTTTTAATGAAGTCTGGAAAGATAATTCTCGAAAAAGAACTGGGAAGATGTACATTTCAGTAGTTAGTAGGTTTCTGGTGGTGCAGTTTCTGTGAGGGTTAGGGACATTGTGATCTGAAGAATTCTCTGAGCCTCATCAGAGAAATTTCAGATTTATTGAAAAGAGCATGCAGTGTTCTGTGCTTAGTATGGTGTTGAAACGCATCTGTGTACTTGCTTATTTGGCATTTACCTAGCACAGTAAGTGTAATAAAACTTCTTTTAGTAGTGGGACAGATGAGAAGGCATAGGCTCTTACACAAGTATAACGTTTCAGCCACACAGGTGTTTGATAAAGCACTGACAGTTTGGTTTTGTTGGGTCAAGGGTTTTTCCAGGGTGGGTCTCAGCATTTTTTTCCTTCGCTTCCCCTCCCTGTTTTCACTTTCCTGATCTCCTGCAAGCTAACGTCTGGCCTGGCACCAACAAGCCCACCAGGGGAGCAGAACTCCAAAGCCTCCCTCCCTCAGCCCCAGCCACCCAGAGAGATGGGATCTCCTGCCCCCAGCTCCGGGTGGGACATTTCGGCCTAGCAGTGTGGGTAGGTGTGCCGACGGTGCCAAATGTGAGTCACCTGCAGTGAGAGATGGTTGGCATCCTTCGCATCTGCAGGCAAAGCCCATCTGTGCTGAGGGTGGGGAGAGAGGCTATGCCAGCTCCTTCCTCCCTTGAGAGGCAGCAAGGCATTTTCTTCCTTTGCCCTGGTTTCCCCGCTAATCTGTGCTGCTAGTTTGTACATTTGACTGTAAATTAGGCCTGTGCATAGCTGGGTGGAGATTTGCCACGAGGGTTCCTTCTTGGGCATCTTGCGCTGCAGCGGCAGCTTTGCAAGTGCTTCTGCTGCCTCAGAGTTGGAGGCAGATGGCCACCGGGCTCCTCCTGCAGACCCGTCAGCACTGCCGTTACCCTGACGGGCTGTGACTCACGCAAAGGTGTACGAGAGGGGCGTGCACTGCTTTTATCTCAAAGCTCGGCTCTGCTTGCGGAGTTATTTTTGTAATGCTCTCGTTAAAAAATAATTTTATTGGTTGTTTAATATTACATCAGAGAAATTTTAAAGTCCATTGAGGTAGGGGAAGATGGTGCTTAGGTCTTCACATGGATTATAACAAGCCCCATGGGCTGCTGTGCTAAATTCAGTCTGTCTTTTCTAAATTAAAATTCACAGAATCTATTGGTTATAGATCTGTATTTACTTCATTTACCTGCAGGGGAATGCAAAGACCCCTTCCTCCAAAGAAAGAAATTCAACTTAACACTTGCCTTCACATACACATTGCTTTAAGTGTATTTTTAAAATGTCTCTAATATATTAAGAAATTTCATCTCCAGTATGAAATTAATCTTCTTGTGAAGTTCAGGTCGATACCTACTAAAGGTGGGTGTTTGTTCTAATTAAATAAGAGTGTAAAAAGTGTCATATGCAGTTTGCTTTTGGAGACTTTTCTTACATAGAAAAGGAATTAATAGAAGCAGAGATAAAGCTTACAGACTGCTGTAAATTGGCACAGGTCTGTATTCCATTAGCTTTTTTACACTTGAGTAAGCCCAAAACATTTGATGTTTTTTAGCCTACATTGTTGTGTCAAGTGCCTTCAGGTCCACATGTATGTATGGTGCATTAAACTAGCCAAGGTTCCAGAATTCGAAAATAATTGGAAAAAAACCCCACCCTGTCTTTGTGGGCTGGAAGTCTGGTGTAAGACCTTGGTGGCTGATCACCTGCCTTTAAAAAACAGAACAAAGCAAACTCCTTTTGGCCAGGGTAGGAGTAGAATATACTTTAACCTAAGATCACATGGCTGGTTCTGGAAACCAGGTATTTTTTCCACAGAGTAATCACCACCTTGACTACCTTTGCCTCAGAGTTAAAGTGCAACCTATTCTGCAATGATTTGCATGTTACATCTAGAAGCAGAGGGATGCAGTTAGCCGTAATTATTGTCAAGAACACATCAGTGTACTTAATGGGAGAGGTATGAACCTGTCAAGTGCATCTCTTCATGTTTGAACAGCAAACATAATTGGGAATACCTGAGGAAACCAGAGGAATATTATGAAGCCTCAGTGGAACGCTTTCAAGCAAAAAAGTTTCAATAAATTGAGTGCATTAATTAATGAAAGGTTAAACAAGCAGACTGAATCAGCAGTTCAGCCACTGATCATTATAGTCATAATGATAAGATTGCAGTGACTTAATCCACTAATTTATACAGTGTAGTATCTGCAGCACTTCCAGTTTACAAATAATTGAACAAGATTTTGTTAATCCAGTCTCGTATAAAATCTAAAGTGATTTACTTTATTTTAGGCTGTTTGCTGTCTTCATTGTGAAGCACTTTGTACCATGACCTGGCAATTTCCTCTGTGGAGGGAAGGACTCCTTAACTTCTCTTTCCATGTTCCATTTTTCCGTGCCCACTACCTGCCCCTCCAGCCCCAGCTGTGGCTTCTATCCCTCCGCGTGGACCTCTCTGCAGCAATAGTCACAGGTAGTGTTGCACTGGTCAATCACCAAGAATCACACTGCTGAATCTTCTAGTTCTTATTCTCCTGCTCCTCCTGGCTGCATTGCTGTAGCACCCAAGGACACCATTCCTATTGTGGGGGGTGCTGTATATAGCAAACAGCCTTTTCTCTGAGGGCCAAGGTCTTCCTGTTGTTTCTTTGACATTATCAAGGTGTCTTTAGAGTGTCCTGTTGTTTCTTTGACATTATCAAGGTGTCTTTAGAGTGACGTGCGCTCTCAATGACAAACTCTTTCCTCTGCTGATGACTCTTCAGCAGAGGTAATTTCAGCCTGCTGTTTTTTCTGTTCCTTCCCATATTTCTAAAATGCTTGTTTATACCCAATAAAATTGTCTATATTTGTTTCACTGCCAATTTTAAATGGTAGGTTTCTTTTTTGGGGATTGAATTAAGATTTCAGGAAGAAATACTGAGTTTTCAAATAAACTCAGAAGAGACCAGAATTTTACCTGTTTTGCTTTATTTTTACTAGTTAGTAAACAAACTGTTAAGCACAATAGAAAAATAACACTTTTGTTGAGACAGAGCTTTCAGTCAGTGAATTGAACTTACTCCATATTTGAATGGTCTGTGACAGTCTATTCCCTGCTGTACAAAATGGTTTTTTTGCAGCTATTCTGCAACTGCTCTACTATTCTGCCTTAAAGAGAAATACAGAAGTAGTATGTGAGGGAAAAGAACAGCTATATTTAAAATCCAGGATTTTAAAAGCTGGACTTAGCCTTCCTGAACTCTCCTGCTTTTTAAGAGTCTTAAGGAAATTTTAAGGATGTAAAGCATACTCTTACTCCTTCAGGAAACCTTTAGGTAAACTAAATTCCCATCACTGTGCAGGATTAAGAAGCATAAGGATATTTAATACAATCTGACAATGGAAAGGATGAATCATAGGTAATTTATAAATAAAAATGAATACTTCAGTTTTTATTAAGAGAATTCAATTAAGAGCTCGCTATGAAAAACAGAAAAAGAAAAGAAATCTGGATCAGCCCATTGTGTAAGATGTGATGTTTACAGGTCAGAAAAATAACTTTATTCTAGTAACTTCTTTATATGTGGTCCCTGCTTTCATTTATTATCATGCTGTTTGCTGTGCCCCACACAGGACTACAGCAAATCAGTGTCTTTATGAATCCAATGTGGTGCCATACTGAATTATACTCCAGAAAGCAGTGGAGGTAAGGAGCTTTCAAGCAGCCTTTACTGTAATGCGATGTTCTCATGCACTAACTCATAACAAGACACCCTGAATGTATTCGATCAAATTTGATTTTATCATATTCAAACATATTTGCTGTTATAACCTTGAAACAGTTCTTCATGTCAGTTGTAAAGTCCCTTGTGGATGTTGTAACTGACAGGTGCTGCCATATTAAAACAGAACCAAAAATGCTTTTGCTAAACATGTAGGACACACAAAAACAGTTCTACCAGCTTTTTAACAGTATCTGTGATTTACAAAGGTCCAACTATTGCTGTAATGTAAGTTATGTGAGAATGATTACTTATTGTTTTCTGGTGCCTTTGAGAGGAAAAAATCCATGGTCGTTAGCTGCTAACTAATAATTGAGAAACTAGGGAATTAAGTTTCTCTTTAAAATATGCGGAGAGGAAAGTGTATAATTTGCATTAGCCTTTCATGTTCAGTATGACTTTAATAGTAAGTGATAACATGATAGTAAAAAACCCAAAACAAGCCACACTCAGAAACTGATTGCAGTTTATTTATTCAGCTAGGTTGTATGCCATATATCAGAAGGTCTTTTTAAAGAGAAGGACACTGAAACATTTTTCTCAGATTAGCATCTTGCTAGGTAATTCTCTTACTACATTTGTAGAGTTCCTCTGTTTAATGACTTATTCTGTTTTAAATGACTGAAAGCATCTTTACTCAAAATCTGCGTAAGTGAAGCTATAGGAGACTGAAACTTGCTGGCCATTAATAGTGTGCCTGTTTGCAGAAGGGTGTTTCCTTCCTGCAATCAAAAGTCTTTCTTAGGTGCATACATTGTCTGACTTCATTTATGTTTTTAGGACCAGGGTCTAAAAGTGTAAGTTAAGCAGCCTGGGTCAGTGGTGTTACTTTATGATAACAACTGTCACTTATTGAAGGGCTTTGTGTGACAGTGCTTAGGGTCAGAAAAGCACAATCCGTCTTCCAAAGAGCTTTTAGTTTAATATGTAAGGCCTGGCTTTAGTGCACCTTGCAGTTCTGCAGTGAACCTTACAAGTGCCTTGAGCTGGGTGGGTTTTTTTGCATGATTCTTTTGCAAGTATTGTCTGCCTTCTTTTTAGGAATTTAATATATTTGATGCATTCCTGACATGTATAGATTTTTTTGCCACATAAATATATTTTGTTGTAGTACTGAAAAGTCAGTGTTTGTATGATGCTTCAAGGATGTGTGCTGAATCTTTGCTTCAGTATTGGCAACTGT
The DNA here is from genome assembly GCF_030936135.1 of Gavia stellata. NCBI lineage: Eukaryota > Metazoa > Chordata > Aves > Gaviiformes > Gaviidae > Gavia > Gavia stellata. The sequence continues at coordinate 41,565,435 of NC_082637.1, forward strand.
CAGGATTTGTGGGTAAATGCTTTCAAATCCAGCAACAGAATTTACTTCATACAGACTGTTTTGAATAGTTGCTCTCATGAGATTGGGGAAGTGTCTGTTTCAATTGAGCACTTAGCTTTCTGATTCCTTAATTTAACTGCAGTGCAGGTTTTATGCATTTATAATGCAGTTAAAAATAGAGGAGCAAGAACTAATGTAAGAGTAATATATGCATGCAAACACTGTACCAACTCAACCAAGAACTAAAATAACATGTCAAAAATAGGTATTGTTTCTTGTGGAGGCTTTTTTCCCCCCATGCTAGAATATAGAGTGACGTTAAAGACCAGGGAGACACTACACCATGCAGTCATCTCAGAAAGCTCAATCCAGCAGCTCCTCAAAGAGGAAAGTTAGGAGGTGATTTGGTCAGTGTCAGCACACACTTGGTAAGATGACATTATATTCTAACAGACAAGTATACCAGGGGTCATGGATGGAAGACAGCAAGTTTTAACCTAAAAAAAGCACATACATACAACAACCGCAGCACTGTCCATTGCAAAACATAAGAGGTGCCAGAAGCTACTGTTTGCTGGCAATTTTAAAATCAGAATTAGGTGTTTTGTGTCATATATGCATTTCCATGCAGTGACGATCCATTCAAGAAAGTGTTGCTATTTATTCACACAGGAGATTGAACTGAATGACCCTTTCTGACATTTATAGACCCAGGATGAATCTATCTGTACAGCACAGTATTTGTGCAATGCTGGTTGATTTCATGTAGTTGCACTTAAACTTACTATCATTGCCTACTTTTCCCTCTCTAGATGAGATTCAACTTTATTAGCTGAGATGTTTATTCACAGGCATGACTTGTTTACTTCTCATGTTTTTAGAGGAGCTGGTTCATAAGCAATAGGTTTGTGTTGAGGAAAGCCTCTATATTCATGATGCAGTAGGAGTAGACCCTGCTATGTGCTGAGGGAGGCTGAGCACTACTTCCACTATGAATATCACATTCACATTCAACACTGGGAGGATAGACTGTAGTCAGGTGTCTTGCGTTGGATGAAACCCTACATCAATCCACAGGGCAGAGAAGTGGTGAAAGAGTTTGTAGAGCAGAAGTCAAGCACCTGTAGACACGCTTTTAGGTGGAACAATTGCCTTTACACATACTGTTACTGAACACATATTATGCTCTCATGTCTAGAAAATGTGATTTTACAATGCAATAAAAAAACTCTTTTTCTAGAAAATCATCTTGAATGCATTTTTCAAAATATGTGGATGGAGGAAAATTCTAAGCTAAACAAAAGGATAATCCTCAGTGATTTCAGCACCATTTATTTAGAAGAAACAATATGGATAGTGTAAAAATTTGAGTGTGAATAGATAGTGTTGTAATGCAAGACATTTTTAAGCTGCTCAGAAATTCCCTTCTGTATTACTTTTCTGGATCTCTATCATTAGGATTGTACAGGGCATTTATTTTAATAATGCATATTTTGTGCACAGTTATCATGCTGTTTATAAATATTTATGAACAAGTTTTTGCTGTAGTACAGATCCAAAATTGTTCAAACTTGCAAGTGTCAAATTTTGGGAGATGGGCCAACATGTAACAGAATTCTAAGTGCATGTTTTGATGTTCAATTAAGGGTAGAAAGACACTTGTGGTTCTGATTTTATTTTCAGGAAGGTGTGATTTTATTTTCATTTTTATTTTCTGAACCTTAGAGAAGATCAAGGCTGAAGAAAACTACAACAGATAACTCATGAGAACTGTAAAATTGTAAGGGATGTGTCCAGGTTGCATGTAACTATTCGACTTAGTTGTTAAATATGGTGCTGCATTTGCTGAGAAAACGGCATTTTCCTGGCCCTTTTCAGTGGCTAACGTAATATACCTGCATTATTTATTTATGCACAAAGATCACAGAATCATCCTATTAGCAATTACAAACTACAGGAAAGCATTTTTTTTGAAAAATAAACTCCGGCTTCTCCTCAGGTTTCATAAATATCAGGGGATGTGGCTAGTTTAGTGAACTCATTATCTGTTTTGGCTCATGCTTTCACTTTTTCATTTTTTAAAGACTATTTACAGCAACTTTTAACTCTAAAGATCCTGGAAACTATTTATATTTTTAAAAAAGAAAAAATGTATATTCCACCCGTCCCCAAATATTTTGCATGTTGAAATTTGTCTCCTCATGCATAATGTGCTGAGTTTCTGGTTACTTAAAAATGAGCTAAGGAGGATGTGCCTGTTTTCTAAAAGCGTGAATTCTGTGGATACTTCCAACACCTTGCAATAAGCTGGATTTATTTAAGCACCTGTATTCTAGCCAGCAGTTATATGTTTCCTTTAGCTACTGAACTTTGTTAATTCTTTTTCAGTTGCCACTAAGATTTTGTTTTCAGAATACAAACATGATTCAGCCCTAAGAAATGGACACACTGTGAGATCTTAGAATTAAACTTACTGATGTAAAGTATTGGTGACTGAAATGCTAAATGAATGCTGTTTCTGTGTAGTATGTATGTTTAATACATATTGATTGTTCTCAACTCGAAAATCGTTAGTGTTCTCATATGGCAAATTATTGTCAAGGTTATTCCAAGTACAGTATGATATCAGGATTTATCTGTTGCTGGTAATTGGGAAAGTGGAAATGGTTTGGAATATTTTGGGATTCAATCTCCTGTACAAAATACTGAATGTCTTGTTTTTCCTATTGCTACACTTCTTGCCAGGGTGACCTGCTATATGGCTATAATAAAACACTTCCTTAAAGAAACATACAATTTTTATTAACATCGTGTGGCTTACATGTGGAAAAAATGGGCATGTGTTACTAGGGGCTAGGTGAACAGGGAAACGTCTCTCGAAGTATTTTAAGATTTTTCATACCTGTGACTGAGAGTGCATGGTGATTGTGTTTTTGTTTTTCTTTTTGCAGTAACATATTTGATGCTTGCATCTATTGCGGGAATGAGATGATGCTGAGTAGGCTATTAATGTTTTATAAACTACTGTTAAAAAATCACGCTCATGCTTTTCTGGCACACTCTGGATCCCTCTGATGGCATGCTGTTCTGAGCTTTTATTGGAGATTAAAATACTGGTGGTGTAAATGAGAAAAAGGCTGTGGAATTAAAAAAGACAAACACTCAAAGTATCCTTTTTACATCACATAAATTAAATTCATTTTTCGTATTGTTCTGCTAGTCATTATAAAATTATTTTTATTCTAACTCTTTACAGCCAGAACACTAGGGCAGTATTAGTTATCTAGGAGAAAATTGAGAAAATATAGGAAGTACTATAGAGAACTTCTTTCATAATAGAATTAATTTCATTTCAGACTTTAGATAGAGCACATCAGTAAAGCCTGATTGCCCCAGCATGACTTCTGTATAGTCCTTAAGCACGCTTCTCTCTCAACTCTTAAAATAACATAGGACTAGTGATACAGTGGCCATGTCCACTGAACGTATTTATGGGTACTAAGGTTCAGATTTAATGGAACTTTACTGATTTAATGGTGCTATATGAGATGTATATCTTTTTCAGTGGAAGAGGGGAAATGATACAATACAGAGATGAATCCCATCTACAGTCTACACAGAAAGCTGGTACACTCTGAACTTTGCTCTACAGAGTTTCTCTCCTGAATCAAGAAACTCTGTCAGGATCTTAGTGGGTGGATACATACTCCTTTAGTATACATTCAGCTGAATGACAGATGTACCCTATTTTGTGATCAGCTTATGAAGTCATTTGCTTCACCTTTTTAACAGAATTACTGGAGGCAAAGATTGCATTCACAGCCAGACATGAGTTTCCACTTGGTAGGTGTTTACTTTCATGCCAGCAGGATGTCTGTGGCACTCTGCAGATAAATTTTGAGTGACAAACCACTGAGTGAAGGAACTTGGCAGACTCAAAACAAAGTGATGCTTTGTCTCAGGAAAAGCTGGGGCATGGGATGAATGCAGTGCAAGCATTGGTATGTATTACCCAAGTATCACTTTTACCAGGATAGTCAGAACATTTCAGGTCACCTTTGCATTCTATTTGCAAATTAAATAAAAGGTGAAATAAATGCAAGCAATTTAGTAGAATAAGTCTATGATAGTGGAGAAGAGCTGAGAAGCTCCTAGGCAAGAATGGGAACAATATTCTTGCCTAACTATTATTTGGATGGACACAATTAGACTGTTCACCTGTATTTTTCTTGGTATAAAATAATACTTTGAGCTAGAAAATGTATTCTTGATATTCTGGGGAGTGTTCAGAAATCCAAAAAAATTATCGTGTGTCCAGATTGAGATCAGTGCAAAGCTGCCTTTTCTGGAGGAGTACATTTCATGGATAATTGTCCTTATTGTAAACTTTGGATGAACATTTGTAATCTTTTTGATCCACGTACCTTGGATCCTCTCCCACAAGTGATTACAGTTTAATGTTTTAAGCAAATTAAGAAAACAGGACTGAATACAGTTGTGCAATTAGAACTGCTGTTATCCATCCTCTTGTCTTAAATGAAGCAGTACTAAATCTCATTATTGATCTTTATGCTGAAAACAAAATCTCTTTTGTTTCTCTGAGTATTATTTTTTCCCCACTTTCATTTACCTATGAATTTGAGTTTCAAAGTTTAGTGACTGTCATACCTCATCATCAATCAATTTTGCTAGTGATCTCAAACTTATTTGGATTGAAGATAACTGGCTCTTTCAATTGCTAATGAATTGTTCTCCTTCTCTGCTACAGTAACCAATTCTGTGTGGGAGGAAGGATGGGCTTTGATGCAGTGCTGACATTGGAAAACTGAAACAGGGGCTAAGACCATTCCTCTCTGCAGTGAGCTCTGAGAGCGTAAAGAGTAATTGTGCCCTGTCTTCTAGACCACAATGGGACTTAGTCTTCCTGGCAGGCAAGGGGACTTGATAGAAGAATTAACAATGTATGGGAATAGGGACTTTGGTGTTATGCCTTGTTTTGCTTCTTTCTTTTCAGCATTTCCTGACTCTCTTCCCCACTTTTGTTGGTTTTCTTCAATTTCTTTTTTTGCTGATTTATTTCAGTATGTCATTTTGTAGCTTCCTGCTCTTTAGTGTGTTGTATTCGTATTAAGTTACTGCCTAAAATCTCCATTCACAGATCTTGATATTAGCCATTCAAATACATTCCAACAGGATGTTCTATCCCCGCTCCCCCACCCAAAACCCCAGAAGTTGAAGTGAAATGTATTGATGTTATAATAATGAGTGAAAATACTAAGTGAATGAGTGAAATAATGAAGTGAAATTGAAGAATATATATTATTTCTTTAAAAAACGAAAAAGGGAAACCTAAAGTATTAATGGGACAACCGCAGTTAGATCAGGTACCATGGAGGAGGAGAGCTGTAAGAAGTTATTTAAAGAATGCAATAAAGAAGCTTTTGAGTTGTTAGGGAGAAGATGCATCCATGTTTGCAAGGCAGCTAAGAAGAAAAAAAAGTCCAAAAAATTATTATATGGAGAGTGAAGTCTAGCGTCTTGATTGAGGCAGATCAACAGATTAAGGTGTGGTAAGTTTATGCGTTAGGCAGTGCTTGCCTTTGAGTGGACCAGCACACAAGAAGCAGAACAGTTTAATATGGTAGAGATAATCCAGCCTCCCACTAGGCATTCAAAGTACTAGTACCTCCTCTTTAATTTTTTATAAGACTCAGAAACACAGTTCTGTGACATTTTACTTGTTTTTCAAAATTGAGATTTTCTCTGTAGAATTTAATAGCAACATTGAACTCTGTTTTTGTTAAATATATTTTGCTATATCTACTGAAAATAATGTATATTATGTGACTATATTTTTGCTGTCAGGTAAAAATCTTTTCTCACTGCTGAATGCAAAGCTGATACATAGGTTGTAAAAATGGATGTGTGTTGCATTCATATTCTAACTTTTCAGGTCAGGTGCAGCTAACAGGTAGATTTCTTTTGATTTCACCCAATATTGTATAAAATCTCAGCTCCCATAAAGGTTGTGATGTGAGCTGAGAAGTGATATCTTGAGTATAAAAGATCAGGAAAAAAGTATTACTTTAAACAGACCAAGTTAGTGGGTCTTTGAAAAAAGAAAAAAAAAAAAAGAACCTAGTAAGGTGTAAAATATTGGCAGATTTATTTCATCCTAAAAAGATCATTCTGAAGCAAAACTGAGCAGATTTAGACTTTGAGCCTTAGCTTTTTGGGCATGGATGTGAGCGGCTAACCCCCTAACTATGGAAGAGGTGGTGCTGTCATGCACATAGCAATGTTATGCTGTGTTTAAGGTACCACTAAGGGATGAGGGGGAGCCAGGGTCTGAAAGCTAGTCTTGAGCTGGAAGTAGTTGAAGCAAATGAAGTTGCGGAAGCCAGACTCCAAGCTTCCAGGTTCCAGACTGACATGCGATGGACAGTGGGTGTGGTGGTGTCTTTGCCTAAGGATGTGTTGGCTAGAAATTTCCATAGATTCAAGGAGAGACCAGAAAGCATAGTGGAATAAAACATTTAAAAAGAGCATGTTAAATAATCTTCAGCTCGGAAGACTGCTGAACTTGACAGCAGATAGAGGATGGATGGATGGATACTTATGGGAAATCCCATAAATGCTGACTCTTCCCAGGGTCTCTATATCTCCCAATGAGAAAAGAATGTTGAGTTAAATAGTGTGAGTCAGTATGGCTATTTTTAGGGAGGGGTACAGGTTTAGGGAGATGGAAGTCTGAAACTCTCAAACCCATTGCTGCATAAGATTGCCTGTCATGTTGTATGCTAAGGACTTTCCAGTCCCAAATTCCTTATCCTTTATTAAAGAATATATGCAATGTTACATTTCCTGATTATTGCTGTCTGCTGTTGAAAGCTCCCTCAAGATGCTATGAAGCTTCTCATGTCTCTTCTGCTCCATGCTAAGACTTATGTTGTATTCCTTGTTTTCTGCTTTAAAATCTGCTGCCTATACTCCTATGATCAGAAAATTTGACTGAAGGTGCTTGAGTGTTTTGAGACCAGTGGGGCATCCAAAGGAGAGGGAGAAAGGGGTGAAGAGGTTAGTGGACACTGGGGTGAAAACAGCAAGGAAGACAGGAAACGATACTGAAGCGTGCTTGAAATTGTTTGCCTGTCGCTGTTCCAGTAGGACTCTGAAAAGCCCACAAATTGGTTAGACTTTCCAAATGAAAGTGGTAAAGAAACTAAAAGCTCTTAAAAAAGAAGAAAATAACAGGGAATAAAGGTGCTGAAAGTCTGAAATTGCCAGTTCGCTTGGTTGTAGAGGTGTTCTGAAGTATTTTTTTAATTCAAGGAACTCCTAAGACCCCTCTGCCTGTAATTATAAAAGATGTCTGCCCTTCACTAGTATAAAATGTGAAGTTCCTCAGTTTGCTTTCTCTTTATTTTCAGGTTTGGTTTTCTCATATGTGTTCAGCTATGTTTTCTGTAAGAAAGGGAAAGGGAAGACTGCTCTGATGAAGGATTATGTAAGGCTAAAATACTGGGCACAGTAAGAATGGACTCAACTTTTAAATTCAGTTGCTCGTGAGGTAGCTTTATCAGTGACCATTATCAGGCAGGCATTTTGTAAAAGGCCTGTCTGATACCGATTCAAGTCAAACAGTTCTCCCTCTTAGTGCGTTATGGATAAGGTAGGAAGCACAGACATTTTTACTGTCTTGACAAGTATTTCATACACTAAAAGTTTTTCTTTGCTGATGAAACCTCTCTGTATTTTAGTCTTCTGTTATTTCTGACAATATGTCTCCCTTCTCCTTTCTGATTCCTGAGTAATATTCTCTGCATTACAGCAAAGTTGCCCTGCATTTACAGTCCTCCTGGGAGACCCTTTGGTGATTCCTATTTTTAATGTTTAAAAAATATATAGTAGTGTCTGAGTATCGTCATTTCCATTATAACTCATGGGAGACATATCAGACAGCTGTGTTTACACATTCAAATTGCAGTTTAAAGTCAGAGACTTATGGTAATCCTTCTTATCTAATCAGATGCTTATTCCAGCAAGAATTAAAACCGTAGAACTGTTTACTTGTTATCATTATTATTTCAGTAGCTACCTATACAGCAATAAAGTAGGTTAGGAGTTTTTTGATGAAATACCTTTTGGGCAGACTGAAAATTTTCAGCTAATTTAAACCAAAACTGACTTTTGTTTTGCCTGCACTAGGTTAAAGAAAATGTTTTTCATAAATAGTTGCTTTAGTCAAAGGAAAAGTAGAGATCTGAAACCCCAGAGCCATCAATGGTCAGCTAATGGCTGAAGTGTTCACTGTAGATGCAGGAGATCAAGCTGATATTTCTGTTTTACCTGATTTACATCAGGATCTTGAAATTGCATCTTCAGCATTGCAGATTGCTGTTCTGGTCAACAGAGTATAGTGATACGGTAGTATCAGCCTTTTACTGGCTTGATGAATATTTCACAATTAAACAAAGAGGAAAAACTCTGAACAGAGATAATGGCAGGAGTTAAGGGAAGAAGAAAGTCACAGTAACCGGACAGGCAAAGGACAATCAGCTGGTCTGTGGAAGATCCAAGTAAATATCTTTTCAATAATTTTGAAGAAAATACTAAAATGTTTTAATCCTGTCTTGATATGGAATGCCAATGGGCTTTTCTTTGTGTTGCATTTTTAGTGGATTTTTTTTTTTTGCCTGGCTTCTGATAGCCTATAGTACAACTTTTACTTTAGCTAGACATTGAAATACAGTATTAATGGATCTACTTAATGGGATACATTAACAGATGTAAGATATCCCTCAGTTTTCATGTTGAATGAACGATGCGTTTATGATGAATGTTTGTTACTGGTACTTTCAGCTCCTTAAAACACATCTCAATGTCGATGTACAACTTTATTGGATAGATTGCAGTGACCCTATTATAGAGCTATAGTATTTTGAACAGTAAATCCCTTGTCCTGTGACTCACAGGTTGATTCTTAAATAGAGTGATAATGAGTAATAAGAGATTAAAGGATAAATACAGAATTTTGAATTAATTTTATGCTGTGCACTATCGATCTTCCTTTGTACCCTTCCATGTAAAAGGTGTGAATTAAAAAAAAGTGGAAATAATGTGTCTTAACATGCAAAAACATTTTGTTTAACATGTCCACTTTCCTAACTTGCTTTTTTCAAATAATAGAAATATAAAATGCATCAGTTTTTGTAAGCAAGTCTCACTACCAAGAAACAACTAGTCATCAGATATTTGAGAAGTGAGAAAAATTGAGGATATGCTTAGGTTTGAGAAAAAAAAAAAAATTTTGCATGTATCTCTCTCCTTCCTCCTTTTGTTATTGCTCTCCCATGAAATTTTAATTCAGGCTGCTTCTACGTCTATGTCGTGGTTGAACCCCAGCCGGCAATTAAGCACCACACAGCTGCTCACTCACTCCCCCCCCTCAGTGGGATGGAGGAGAAAATTGGAGAAAAAGTAAAACTCGATAGTTGAGATAAAAACAGTTTAATAGGACAGAAAAGGAAGAAAATAATAATAATGATAAAAGAATATACAGAACAAGCGATGCACAGTGCAACTGCTCACCATCTGCTGACCAATGCCCAGCCCATTGCCAAGCAGTGGCCATGCCCCCCGTTTTCGTTCAGCATGACATCATATAGTATAGAATATCACTTTGTCCAGTTTGGGTCAGCTGTCCTGGCTGTGTCCCCTCCCAGCTTCTGGTGCACCTGGTAGGGCAGTGTGAGAGGCTGGAACGTCCTTGACTTAGTGTAAGCACTGCTTAGCAACAACTAAAACATCAGTATGTTATCAATGTTATTCTCATCCTAAATCCAAAACACAGTACTATACTGGCTACTAGATAGAAAATTAACTCCATCACAGCCGAAACTAGGACAGTCCATTACCCACTCCAGCTCACTCACCCCTAGAGGAGGTAACAAGATAATGCTTTCTGCTTCAGAAAGGTTTAGCTGGTAATACTTTGTTTTGCCAAAAAACAAACATTCAGAGCAAATATTGATAAATGATGAAAAAATAATGATACCTGTTTGTTTGCCCTTAGGATTATTTTTTTTTACTCTGTAATATTTTCTGAATAACATAATTTGAATGGTTTTACTCTGATGTTATTTCAACATAAACTAAAAACCTCAAACAGGAAAAAGCAGTTAAGCATGCACTGGTTAGGATTTTGAGACACCTTTCCAAGAATTTTATGTCAAAATTGCTCTTAAACTCAGTTACTCAACTCCTCCAAGAAATATATATTTAATGTATTCCTGGAGGTTTGTCTTTAAACTGCACTTGTTCAAAAGAAGTAAGAAGAGCAGTGGCAGCAGGCCTGGATTTCAGAGCAAATAAACAGAGCGCAAGGAAGCTGCTTGCAGCCTTGTATTCAAATATGCTGAATATACAGCTGCAACTCCCAGGGCTTTAGAGCCTGGATATGAGGTTGCAGCTGAAAATCAGGCTGTAAATGAACTCCAGAAACGAAAGGGGAAATAGTGTTCACAAACTCTTGTTTTCTGTTTTAGTAGGCGTTGATATTGTGCCACTAATTTTTTAACATACTGCTTTAATTAACACTGTTTCCTGAGGCCTCCTGTTCAAGTAGTTATTTCTGCTACATTTACATAGACAGAAGGTAATGTTTTTCTCAAGCTGAAGTAGAAAAGACTACTGTGCATAAGTAGCAAATGTCTTTCTCAAGTGTCAAAAACAAACCCCCAAGTGCTAGGGATGTGTGAAAGATGTTTCTTTTTAACAACTCAGACTAAGCACGTCACTAGTTTCACAGTGAACCAGGGCACTGTGGAAAAGGATGCATTTCTAGTAGACATGAAGTAGTCAGCCAGAACCTTTCAGTAATTGCAAAAGATATTTATATCATTTTGAGTTTAACACAACAAAGCCTGGGGATATAGCTGATGCATACAGGCTAAGTGGACATGTTAAATGAATATTATTACCTGTTTTCCAGGAAAACACATCTGATCTGAGGCTATACTAGCATCAGTCAAGTGTTTTCAAAATACTTGGTGTTAATAGCATCCTGTCACTCAGAAGGAATTATTTTCAGTTTGATAAGGACCCAGTTAAGACAAGGTTTGAAGAGAGTTATAAAAAAGCTCAACTATTAATTTCCAAGTAAGATATGCTCTTACTTGAAGCATGAAGAACCGAAATGTAAGCACTTGGAGCATCTCAGGTAAAAACCTACCTGGAGTTGGCTTAGACTATATAGGATAAATAATCTCTCCTTCACCTAATAATAATTTATTATTCAAAGGGGTGTTGTAAAAATGTTGGCTTTTAAAGTGTTTTTTGCCTAGATTTCTCAAACACAACACTAGGATGGAGGCATTATTGAGGTACTATTCAGAGTTTAGCAACGAGAAAAATCTTTCAAGAGAACACATGGATTTTCAGGTTAAGGTGATGTGAATGAAGAGCAGGGGGAACTACTGCACACCTAGAGAAGTCTGGATGTGATGGTGCCTCATACTAAAAAGCTAATGCTGAAATCAGATTTCTTTGTGTTGATGCTACATTAATTTATACTTGCATAGAAGTTGCTGAAGAACTGAAAGCACTGATGGGTGTTCATGAGTGTATCTCAAGTGCAATGAAGTTGGCGTCATGCTTTTGAAATAGTGGATGCAAATGTCATGGAAGTGATGGAGAACCACTGGGGCTTGCTTAGTCCAGAGAAGTGATGGAAAGTATAAAATAGTCCAGCATGACCCAAGGCAGAGAAGTTCATTGACAGCTAAACCACAGCAGGTTTAGCTTGCACTGGACAGACTTCTGCAGACGGAAAGCACTGCCAGCAGCCAGAAGGCAATTCCTTTTTGGTTTATGCAACAGCAAGAATGATTTCAGATTTGCAGAGTATAGAACGAAGCAGAAGCAGCAAAAAATTCTTCAAATATTCCTTGTTAGTATTAAATAAACCAATTTAATTTCACGCTAAATTGCAATGAAATTTGAATAGCACACCAAGATGATGTGTTTGTGATTTATCAAGGAGTTACAGGTACACAGTTAGTGCTCTGCAGTTATTTGGAAACTCCTAGTTTTCAGTGACATTGATGGGTCATATGATTCATGCAGGATTTGCAAAAATGCCTTTTTTTCATAGATTTCCCTTTCTGAGTTGTCACTGGAGTTGAATTTCAATCTGGCAGACTTTTGAACTTTCTGTTTGCAACTTGACATATGTTTCTAATAAAATAACTACTGTCAGTGTATCTGTTTTCTGACGAAAATGATTCTCAGCTCCTTTTAGTTCTGTAGAGTTGATGTGGTAGTGGAAGAAAGGCCTCAACCAATTTGTAAGGTAGCTGAGACTTGGAAAAAATTGTGATTGTGAGAGGCCAAATAAGAGAAAAAAGTTCCTGGATTTTATTCTGTTACTGCCTAGGTTTTTAGAAAAATAATCTTTTTATTTACAGAAAAGAAGGTTTAATATGAGAGTCTTTAAAGGAACGTATATTTGAAACAACGGTACTGTTTCATTAACTTTTCATACTGTAACTGTGTCTGCAAAGCACTGTGACTATGACACTAGTGGTGATGGGAAAACTGCATAGGTTGTGAAATATCCTGAAATAGGGAATCCAGTTTGCACTCTAGAGTTACAGTAACATATGTCAAAAATATTTCTAGAGGGACCCGAGAAAAGTGTCATCTAAGCTTTGAGAGAAGCATACATACGTTTTAGATAACAGCACTGGTTAAGACCATATAGACATATAAAATAGTGAATTAACTGTAGGGATTTTATTTCTAAATTTTCATTGGGTGCCTTGATTTGTGTGCCAGTCATAAATGAACATGTTATAATCTCTGAAGTAATTCAGGATTCATGAATGAATATAGATTGCTGCAAAGCTGTTGATTAAATTGGGGAAGTGGAACTTGCTAACTGTGCAGCAAACACCAAAACTCACCTCCATTCACCATGAAGCCCCTAAAGAAGGACACAGATGTATCATATGCAAAAACAATCATTAAAAAAACCCAAGAAAGCATGTGGAAAATATCTGTAGTGTTTTGAGGGCTGCACAGAATTAATTTTTGGCATCAAACACTGGAGAGACATTATAAGAGATCCATGAAGTTTCATAAATCTCTCGCAGGAAAAAAGCTCAGCCTACCATCGCAGACTTCAAAAGCAGGAGAAAAGGTACAGCACTAGGTCATCTAGGCTTCTAGATGACTTTTCTTGTGAGACCACCCGTGTTTTAATGTAATTCACTGTCCAAGAGTGTCCACTTGATAATTAGTGAGTTTTTACATTTGCATGAGAAACCTCCTCACATTTCTCCTGGTTAATTTGATTTTATTACTAAAAAAAGTCTTGCTTATGTTTTGTGCCCTTTTCACCCCAAAAACCCAAACAACGCAGCCACAAAATAGTCTTTCTCAGGCAAGTATACCTACTGAAGTTTTAATCTGTTATCATTGAATAAGGGGGGACTAAACAAGCTTATCAGGAGAGATTAAAGGACTGTATATAGAACAGTGTGTGGATTTGTGTTATAACATTGGAGCTCAAACTCTTGAAAGTTACTGCATGTTCTTATGTGAAATACAAGACCAAAATAAAACAGTGATATCGTAGCTTTCCCAGTAATGCACAAGACCTTGAAAGCAGTAATCATGCAGGTACACAGGAACTTTGACTCATGGAGTTATTGGTTTTCCCTTAAGAAGCATGAATGTTTGATCATGCGACTAGAATTCATTTTTCTGTCAAACCTGAATGACATCTGCTCATGGCTGTCATCTGGCTGCTTTCCATGCTGCTGCAGCATCTCTGAGCTGCCAATCCATTTCCAAACCCGTGAGGGAGAAATGGTTCGGCAGGAAAAAACACGCCATAAAGCTGGAGGCTCCTGGCACACTGCATGTAATCCAGGACAGATGGGTCAAGCTTTGAATTAGAGCACAGACACAGGAAATCTACCCACAGGAAATTATTATTCATTCGGGTAGTAGTAGTAGTAGTACCAAGGGAAGCTCATTAAGAATCTGGGTCAGTTGTCGTAGGAACAGTATGCATAATGATTTTTAAAAGATAGAAAACACTTTAAATCATATCAGAAGCAGAAGAGCTTAGTGATGTGAGGGCTACTTATTAGTTGCATTCCTGTTTTCCAGGATTTTCAAGGAGAAATTAGGAATGATCCTTTACTCTACTCTGCTAGAGAAAGCCAGGGTAAGAAGTGAAGGGATAGAGTAGGGAAGTACAGAGAAGACTTCTGTGTGGGAGCCACACATCTCAGTAAAGGTGCCTGCCACCCAGGTGGAACAAAAAAGAGGCTGACATGTTTTTGGAGGCACTGGGGCTACTTCAGCACCTATTTAGCATAGTACCATGTTTTTCTTTTTGCTGGTCCACCTGTTAGATTTAGAGATCCACCTGGCTGGTTTTCAAAGGTCTGAATAACACATGCTGCCAAATCCAAAATTAAATGGAAAAATGCTCTGAGTGAAAGATGGGTACAGTTTAAAAAAGTCATCTATTTGTAAGTATCCCCAAAATGTCATGGCACTGGATGCTAGAATCATTTACTCTGCAGGAAAATGGCACTAGTAGCAGTAGTCAACAGCTGGTTCTGATACTATTGGTGCTTAGGTGGGTTTTCAGTTCAAACTAAGAAGGGTAAGTGAAACAGCATCATAATACTTTAGGAATTTATCTCTAATAAATCATATTTGTAAAAACATCTGAACAATAAGCTTCTGAATGTAAGTGAGGTTAAAAATGGAGACAGAGTGGATCAAAGTACTTGTGTCTAAGAGGGCAGTTGAAAATTCATGAATGTCTGATGAGAGACTAACTCTGGTACAGACTGTGCAATAAAACACTCAGTGAGAGAGGCCTTTGTGAAAAAAAAAGCCGCCACCGCATTTCACCAAGCAGGTCCTTTGACATGTTTCAGAGCACAGTCTGGTTGACTCTGCTTGAGACTATATGTACTACAGAGTAATACAAGCCAAAATCTGAACGATAACTCAGTTGGACCCCACAATACCAGTACATGAAAACAGGGAGACTGAGTCAGTCATGGCCTTGGGGCAAGGCAAGTCCAACTGGAATCAGATGCAAGAACTTAAATGGTTTATATCACTTTTGGGATTTGGCAACACCAGCAGGCTCTGCACAGCATATAGGAAGAGCACAGTATGGCTGAAGGCATCATCAACATCTCTGCCATTTCTCTGGTGTAGGAAGAGACCAGGGACAACACTGAATGATAAACTGTGCAAGGAGACTTGTACCAAAATCAACCACCACCTGAGACTGCTGCTCTGAAAAACTGACTGTGCGAGGCAATCCTGATGGATGGAGTTTGAGAATCGGAAAAAACATCATTAGGCAAACTTTGCCAACAGGGATTAAAATAAAAAATGTGTATTAATATAACGAATTAGATAATGAGGTTTTTAGGGATTTTTTTCATTATTATTATTTAAGGATGGACCAGTGTTTAGAAGAAAGTGACCATAAAGCGTATATACACAGCAAGCTACTAATCTGAATGTTATTAGAAACTTCTGTTATATTTTGGGGTTAGTTTTATGGAAGGAAGAACACAGGGAAATATAAAAATCCTCTTTACAGCCCTTTAGTACAGAATTATTTTCCCTTTGTTAATTGCCTGGTACATTTGACTCGAGCATTGTGATTTGCCATCTGCCCCTACATAATGTGCCCACTTGTTGCTGTCTTTAAATAGTCACATTTCCCACAGGTTCTTATCCCAGCCAGCTTCAGAAGTGCAGAATCAGGGTTTACATATAAGCCCACTGGGAGAAAAGTTAGCAGAAGGTGTCATATGACAATAAAGCAAGTACTCATAGACAGGCTAAATTACATTCTTTCCTGATAAATTACATTCTTTCCTTGCAAAGTATGACAAGGCAAAGTATTGTATGTAAAAGTTGCTTTATTTCATGTGAACCTTTTTCTCCTCTGACTTCTGACCGTTTGAATAACAATGAATGTTGCACTGAGCACAAATCTGTGGAAACTAATCAAGTCTATGCTCTGGGTAGCCACAGGAACAGACAAGAAAGCTATTGAAAAATTGCTAGTATTTCTACACTTTAAAAGTTCAGGCTAAAAGTGATGTGAACTAGAAGTGTATATTATTTATAGGACAGATTTTCATGGTGCTTTTATAATTAATCAGAATAGACTATTGCAGCGTTTCTGCTCTGCTTGTGCTAAACTGAAAGCCAGCAGTACTTAAGTAATACTATATTTTTGTTACCCATAAAAGCTGTGTGACTACTAATAATATATATTTTGTAGCACATGAACTATCTTCTTCTAAGCTACAATTTGCAATTCCTCTGTAAACTACAATCCAGTTGAATTATACTGTTGCGTAAAAATCCCCAATGCATTTATTAAAATTTTCTTGTAAAGACATAATATATCTTAACATGGTCTCTGAAAGCTTTCAGTCTCAGGTCTTTTTTGTTTCTAATGATCTTTATACTGCCTTCCACAAACATATTACAATATGGTAGGTAGATACAGAGAGCTGTGGATTTTAAAATGTACATAGGCATTATCAATAGGGTGGGAGTTTACACGACTTGCCTACTGTCAGCTAGTTGGCAAGCATCTAATGTATGTGTGGGGAAATCCTCCAAAAAATATTTTTCCCATGCTAGAAACCACACCTCTCTTTCCTCATTGACTGTAAAAAGAGCCAAGGCGACTAGCTGAGATGTGGTGCCTAGCTGGTGTTTTATTTCAATGTCTCATTCTTACTTCCTTTCTTAACTTAGCTTTTATGTAAGTTACTGCTTTTTTGCTTTGTTATCTATCCCTCAAAAGAAAACAGTGTCTAGGACAGCATTAGGGAGAAATACCGTATATTTTTGTCCTGTTGTTACTCCCACTGCTGCTATTTGTGATGCTAACAGAAAGAAGATGCTGGATTACGTGGAACAATATATGAACTATTATAGCCATTGATAAATAAGTGGTCTTGCCTACTGAGTTTGTTTCTTCCTATTTTTAACTTTTGCTTTTTTAGCCTGGGCATTCTGTAATCATCTATTTTTTAAATATTTTCCAGAGGTGAATTTTCAAATAGTGAAAAATGTTTGGTGGTCATTATTTATTTATGTGGTGCAACCTTGGTAATGGGAACACTTAAAATGAAATATTTTCAGTGATATATTTCTGACACAACATCAGTATCATTCCTTGATCCTATAGTTTTAATCTAAATTGCTCGTAATGGAAGCACTTTGCTATAATCCCTTTGAGTTTTTAGCCAGTGCCACGATGCCTGTGTGTGCAAAATTTATACAATTTAATAAAATTTATTAGAAAAACAGTAGCAAGGAGCTTTAAAACCCATCCTGCCTTTATTTTCTGATTCCTGTGAAATTTTCAAGCCCTTCCAGATTATTCTTTACCTATGTTAGAGAGATGTGCATTTGTTAAACAATAATACTGTCATGTTTGCGGTAAAGTTTCTCATTAGACACTCCTTTAGGGGCATGTTTACCCTATCAGAGAAATCTAAGATCTTCTGAGATGTTATTTCTCTCTGTCAGTGTATGTCAGCAATATTAAGGATCGTCCTATATCTTAGTTAAAAACTTTAAAGAATACAACTCCATTTGTTTTTTGTTTACTTTTACAGTTCTACTTGGCAGGACATTGTTAACTTCTTTATCTTCTGTATTATTAATTTCCTACTTGTTATTGGACTGTTGGATTTTTTACAGCAAAAACTAACAAAAAAATATTTTTAAAGTATAGAAAGTGTAACTAAATCTAGAAAAAACAGAGACTCACAGGCATCTGCAGCATCTGAAATGATATGTAGACAGATGAACTGAGAATTTTGAATAACCAGCTTTAACAAGACCTGCAACTTGTTGCTGAAATGAATGTTTCCCTGAAATTCCTATGTTACAGATTTTTCAGTGGCCAGCTAGACTAGGTTGAATCAAGAAAAGGAGAAAAACATGTAAGTTATAGAGGGCCAGGGCTGATTCACTGCTTTTCATGATCCAGAACTGAGCCTCCTACTCATTTCACATCACAGTTAAATTTCCTAATTGGACATAAACTTTCCGCTCCTAAATGAGCCACACTGGTTGTAATTTGTTCACAAGAAAAGGGAACTTGGTAGCTTTCCCAAATCTGTGTTTTGATTTGTGATAAGTGTGTTTGTTTGGTTTTTACTGTGACAACCCTTAGTAGGCTTTAGTGTCCTGGTAAAATGGTGCTGTTAATGCCCTTTCTCTGACATTCTCTAAAAATAATTTCCTTGTCCTTTGCTGCTTGCATACATGATCGGAATCATTTTGGTGTGAATCATGACCGCACCTTTTCTTGGACATGTGATTCACCTTTTGATCTCCTCTAAAGTTTGTCAGCTTAACTCTCGCTGTTCATCATCTGAAAAACATTCCAGCATGCCAGGGAGCACAACACAAACACTGAACAGTTGCAGGGAATGATGAGGTGGTAAACAGGAAGAGCCAGCAGATCAATGCCTGGCTGCGAGCCTGGTGCTACCGGCAGGACTTTGGGTTCTTTGACCATGGCTTGGTTTACCAAACACCAGGCCTGCTGGTAACAGATGGGAAAAGCCTATCTCACAGGGTGAAAAGGGTTCTAGGACAAGAGTTAGCAGGGCTCATTGAGAGAGCTTTAAACTACATTTGAAGGGGGCAGGGAGGTAACTGGGCTTGCTAGAGAGGCACCTGGGTGTAGTAGCTCAGCACTTGTGGGGCAGCGTGCTAGTATTTTTGAGAACCAGAAGGCCTACCACCCCTGAAGGGTGAAAACTACACGCTCAACTCCCTCCATGAAATGCTTATACACCAATGCATGCAGCATGGGGAATAAACAGGATGAATTAGAGATCTGTGTGCGGTCGCAGGGCCATGATCTCATTGCAATTGCTGAGACATGGTGGGATAGCTCACATGACTGAACGCTGTCATGGATGGCTATGTTCTTTTTAGGAAAGACAGGCCAGCAAGGTGAGGTCGGGGAGTTGGCCTTTATGTGAGAGAGCAACTGGAATGTATCGAGCTCTCCCTGGGGGTGGACGAAGAACAAGTTGAGAGCCTGTGGGTAAGGATTAAGGGGCAGGCTAATATGAGAGACACTGTTGTGGGTGTTTATTACAGGCCACCTGATCAGGATGGGGAATCTGATGAGGCCTTCTACAGACAGGTGAGAGTCACCTCACAATCACAGGCCTTGGTTCTCATGGGGGACTTCTATCACCCTGATATCTGCTGGGAAGCCTACACAGCCAGGCATGTACAGTCCAGGAGGTTCCTCCAACATGTTGATGATAACTTTTTGACTCAGGTGGTGGAGGAGCCAACAAGGAGAGGTGTGCTACTGGACCTGGTACTGACAAACAAAGAGGGACTAGTGGAGGACATTAAGGTTGGGAGCCACCTTGGCTGTAGCGATCATGAGAAGATAGAGTTTAGGATCATGTGCAGTATGCACAAAACAACAAGTAGGATTGCAGCCTTGGACTTCGGGAGGGCTAACTTTGATCTCCTCAAGGAACTGCTTGGAGAAATCCCATGGGTTAGGGCTCTAGAGGGTAGGGGGGCTCAAGAGAACTGGATGGTATTCAAGTCCCACTTCTTCCAGGCTCAGGATCGCTGTATCCCAAAAAATTGGGTGAGGGAAGCAGGAGAGCTGCATGGTTGAGCAGGGAGCTTCTGAAAAACCTCCAGCGGAAGAAGGAAGTTTACAGTACATGGAAGAAGGGACTGACCACTTGGGACGATTACAAGAATGCTGTCAGAGTATGCAGGGATGAAACAAGGAAAGCCAAGGCCTCCTTGGAATTAAACCTGGCAAGGGATGTCAAGGTCAAGAGGAAGGGTTTCTTCAAGTACATTGGAGGGAAAAGGAAAACTAGAGAAAATGTGGGCCTGCTGTTTAGTGAGACAGGTGCCGTGATGACAGATGATGCAGAGAAGGTGGAGTTACTGAATGCCTTCTTTGCTTCAGTCTTTACTGCTCCAACCAGCCCTCAGGAGTCCCAGAGTTTGGAGGTAACAGAGAAAGTCTGGAGGAAGGAAGACTTTCCCTTGGTTGAGGAGGATCAAGTTAGAGACCAATTAAGTAAACTGGACATGCACAAGTCCATGGGTCCTGATGGAATGCACCCACAAGTGCTGAGGGAGCTGGCAGAAGTCATTGCTGGGCCACTCTCCATCACCTTTGAAAGGTCCTGGAGAACAGGAGAGGTGCCTGAGGACTGGAGGAAAGCCGGTGTCAATCCAGTCTTCAAAAAGGGCAAGAAGGAAAACCCAGGAAACTACAGGCCAGTCAGCCTCACCTCCATCCTTGGAAAGATGATGGAACAGCTCATTCTGGGCATCATCTCAAAGCACCTGGAGGAAAAGAAGGTTATCAGAAGTAGTCAAAAGGGATTCACCAAGGGGAAGTCATGCCTGACCAATCTGATAGCCTTCTACGATGGCATGACTGGATGGATAGATGAGGGGAGGGCAGTACATGTTGTCTACCTTGACCTCAGCAGGCTTTCGACACCATCTCCCACATCATCCTCATAGGCAAGATTAGGAAGTGTGGGTTAGATGAACGGAGAGTGGGGTAGATTGAAAACTGGCTGATAGATAGAGCTGAGAGGGTTGTGATTAGTGGCACAGAGTCTAGTTGGAGGTCTGTTACAAGTGGTGTCAGGGGTCAGTACTGGGTGCAGTCCTGTTCAATATATTCATCAATGACCTGGATGAAGGGATGGAGCGTGCCCTCAGCAAGTTTGCTGATGACACAAAACTGGGAGGAGTGGCAGACACACTGGAATGCTGCGCTGCCATTCAGTGTGACCTGGACAGGCTGGAGAGTTGGGCACAGAGGAACCTTATGAAATTCCACAAAGGCAAGTGTAGGGTACTGCACCTGGGTCGAAATAACCCCATGCATCAGTACAGGTTAGGGGCTGACCTGCTGGAGAGCAGCTCTGTGGAAAGGGACCTGGGAGTCCTGGTGGCCAACAGGGTGACCATGAGCCAACAATGTGCTCTTGTGGCCAAGAAGGCCAATGGTATCCTGGGGTGCATCAAGAAGAGTGTGGTGAGCAGGTCGAGGGAGGTTATCCTCCCCCTCTACTCTGCCCTGGTGAGGCCACATCTGGAGTACTGTGACCAGTTCCGGGCTCCCCGGTTCAAGAAGGACAGGGAACTGCTGGAGAGGGTACAGCAAAGGGCTACAAAGATGATTAGGGGACTGGAACATCTTTCTTATGAGGAAAGGCTGAGGGACTTGGTTCTTTTTAGTCTGGAGAAGAGAAGACTGAAGGGGGATCGTATTAATGCTTATAAATAGTTAAGGGGAGGGTGCCAGGAGGATGGGGCCAGTCTTTTTTCAGTGGTGCCCAGTGACAGGACAAGAGGTAATGGGCACAAACTTGATCATAGGAAGTTCTACCTAAACATGAGGAGGAACTTCTTTCCTTTGAGGGTGGTAGAGCACTGGAACAAGCTGCCCACAGAGGTTGTGGAGTTTCCTTCTCTGGAGATATTAAAAACTCTCCTGGACGCATTCCTGTGCAGTCTGCTCTAGGTGAACCTGCTCTGGCGGGGGGTTGGACGAGATCATCTCCAGAGGTCCATTCCAACTTCTGTGATTCTGCAATTCTTTGAACAGCAGAGTTAAAGAGCAGCCCTGCAGATGCATGCTCTGGCAAAATGCTGGTTCAGGACAAAGGAACAGAAAGGAAGGACAAAGGAAGTGCCAATATTTTTACTTAGAATCAGATTCAGCTGTTACTCTTCCTAAGGCTTCAGTATATGCAGTTCATAGTGGGCTTAGCTATACATGATAGATTTTCCACTAGATTTATTTTTCTCCACCAGGAACTGTGCTTTTCTGCCAGACTTTTATTCTGTCCTGGAGAAGAATTCACACACAGCTGCTTGAAAAAGATAAACTTTTCCCCATTAAAAGCTATTTTCCTGATACTGATCCTTCCTCACATTCCCCGAGTCTCCACACCTGCTGTTGAACCATTAAAGAGTCTAACGAAGTGGTATACTAAAAGTCATTGCCAAATAGTTGATGCAGCTACAAATAACCTTCAATCTAACCTGCAAAGCCATGAAAATTAATCTCTAAGCCAATGAAAGACTAGCCTTGCTGCTCCTCTCTCTAAAGGGACGCAGCACGGAAGGTGCACAAGAAGCCTAACTTCATTCCCCTTCTCAAAGGGTGCTTGCTCTTGCGTCCTTGAAGTTTTAGATGCACACCTTTACTTTCACAACACAAGTTTTTAAGCCAAAACGGGTATGTAGAATGGGAATGCATGAAGAGACGAGGAAAATTTGAACTGGCAGGTTCTGATGAAGACTCTTTGGTGTAAGGCTGATGTGGTAAAACGCCTTTCAGTGTGCAGGATGGTAATAAGGGAGTATCATTGGTGACTTACTCTGTTTTTTCACTTTCAGTGTCTTGCAACAAGGTATATGTAGAGACCTGTCTGTTCCTAAAGTAACATATCATATATTAATACTTGCATTGTGTATCAAATTATATTACATACTATCACCAGCTGCTGACAGCTCCTCTGATACCTGCTCCTGGTGGTGAAAGCTTCTATAGTTTCTCTGGAAGGAACAGTGTAGCAGTGTTTTCACATTTGCTTGTTATTTTAGCTGCTTGTCAAAACTTTTTGAAAGAGCCCTTGCAAGAAATGGGAGAAATGAGCTTTTTATCTGAGGCAGTTACAGTATGACTTCATGAGAAAAAGCTATTACTGTAGCCCTGGACACTCTCCTTACTATATTTAAAAGTCTTGCCTCAGATGATGGAGATATTAAAAAAATTGTAGGAATTCTGTTGCCTGGAAAGTTAGAGGAAACCTAAACACAGTCACTGTTTATTGTATGTGTATGGAAAAAAGTGGGTTTATTGTATAGACCAAGAAGCTTTGTAATTAAAAATGCTTGGGGCTTTGCTGCTGCTTTAAGCAATATCACATGAAACGTGGGATGCAGATGCATCATTTATCATTGTTGTTTCTAAACAAACAGACAGGATGAAACAATATTCTACTTCAGACATGACTTAAATTTTGCTAACTCAGTAGGTTTTTTTAAAGAAACAATGAATACAGATGAAGTAACAGATACAGTGTCGGAAGAACAGTCTTTTGTGAGACGTTTTGTGAGAGGATTCTTGCAAGAGTATTTTAACTGCCTTCTAAAATACCTCTTACTAAAGGAGGGGAAAACCCATCAGCATAAACAGTTTATGTCATGATGTTGTGTAGATGTAGTGTAATTTGTTAATCTTTTTCATAGCTCTCTGAATCGTTTTATTTGGAAAGCTAATTCAACATGGTCAGGGACTAGGGCCCTTTCTGCTCAAACCACGCCAACACAGGCTTCAGTGACTTGACGTGTGCAGATGTTCCCACAGCGTAGCCTAATGGGACTACTCATATGCCTTGCACTACTCGTGCACAACTATTTGCAGAACGGGGGCTTTTATCTGCCCCTCGGTATACTTTAGCCATTCAGAGCACTATGATTTCAATTTAATGAATGCTTCCACTTCCCTTTAAATGCTGAAGAGAAATGTATGCAGATAAAATTAATTTCTACTGCCTAGACATGAATACTGTAGACAACTCTCTATTCCTCACAGAGGAAATGTTGAGGGATTGTTTGTTTCTTTTTTGCTTGCTTTAACAATAAGTGAAGATAAAATTTTTTTTATTATTCTAAGTATTATTATAATTTTATTTTTACAGTCCTCTCGTGTCCTTTTCAGTGTTCATTTACAAATTGTTCATCCAGTGATTAAAAAAATGATCTTTGTACTGTATAAAATTCAACAATACTCCAAAGTTCAATATTCGTGGACATTTCTGCATATCCTTTCCATATGATGTGCTAAGCTAATGGAATCCTCCTACAATAGTCAAGAAATTGTGAAATAAGCATTTCATTAAATAGATCAGTAAGTCCTTTTGGTTAAAAACATAGACTTAGGACTAAATCCTTCTCGTGGAATGAGATTCTGCATGGAGTGACAGGATGGTTTGATTGTAGCAGAAACTCAGTATTTTGACCACAGGGAAGTCTGAGATAGTAATTTATTGCTCAAAATTAGACTAAGAAATGGTTGGTTTAGTTTTCTTTGAAAAAGAAATAGTAAAACTTTGACTCTTCTAGAAATCTTTATAATGGGTTTTAATTTTTCATTTTAATGATTGTTTTTATATTTTTCTTTTAATTGTTCTAATTTGTGGTTATTTTGTTTTTGTTTTACAATACACCAATGAAAGTAACACATTTTATGACAAGAAGTGTTACATTCTGACTTTACATAAGGCATATTAAAACTCAGAAATACTGCTTTATTCATGACCTTACTACTCACATACCATGATATATTAAAAAATGAAAACTATTTAATGACAGCATTTAGTGTGAAACAATAACTTAAAATTTTGCTGATGTTGAATTGTAAGTAACAATGTTTCCACTTTTTAAAATTTTTGCAGAAAAAACATTAATAAAACAATGCAATACAGGAGACAAAGTTCTGAGGTTGATTTTTGATTTAAATGATGTGATTGGTTTATAATGCATGCTACAAAAAGGGAAAAGGTTTTCTAAACAGTATAATGAGATTCTGGGTATAAGGGTCTTATCCTTCACAAAAGAAGTAGTTACTGACTTGACGTTTAGGCTACCCTTTCTGCCATTTTTTGTCTGTTTAGAACCAATTTAGGTTGCCAATATAGCACATGCTTTAGCATGCTTATTAATATGCTTCTTCCTATGCACAATTGTATTTTATTATGGTTTCTTGGTGGATTTTTTAAACGAAGCTAAGCTGTATAATACCACTACCTGATGCTGTCTCACATGTGCATTCTTAAAATGTTTGCTTCACCACAGAATAATATTGGTGTTTGTGCAGCCTTTTTCCAGCATGAGCTCTCAAAGTATACCATAAGTATTGATTAATTAACCTTTTTGTACAGAGTGGCATCACACTGGGAAGTTCGATCCTGGGAAGGATCGAAGAGCCACAGATATGATAAACCCTTTGAGTGTCACACAGCTGATGCCAGAAGCTGTCTTTACTACTGCTGCTAAATGCAGGCTATTCTCCTTTTGAGTGCTGCAAATGTGCTGTGAAGGACCTTGCAAAAATGAGTGGCTTTTAAAGCATAATGGTTAGAAATTAACAACTGTTCTTTTAATTTATCTTCATGTTCCTTTCTTCAATGGAGAAATAAATGTAGGAGGTGGGGGGAGCTAGCAGCGATGTAGTTGCATGCCTCTATGAGGAGAAATTTCAGAAAATGAGTGTGACGAGGCTTGCAGTACAAAGCCACAGACATTGGCAACAGGACTGGATGTCAAGCTGTGACTTCCCTGAGTCTGTCCCCTGCCCCATAAACCTGCTTGTGTTTCAATACCCCCATCCAGCTTGTTGCTTTTCTCTGTCTCCTTATGCCTCTTGTCTACTGCTTCAGCTTCTACCACTTTCTAAAGTTGCTAATGAACTCCATGCACTTAATTCTTGAAAAAAAAACATCAATAAAGAATTTAAGCATTTGCATGGTGTGTTTTCTTTGTTTCCTATCTCATCTTTCTCATAAACACACAACTCTGCAGTCATATCTGAAAGAACTGATGGTGGGGCAATTTGACAGAGAGACAACTGCTTGCACATGAGGAAAAATGTTGGGGAAATTGGGTAAATCTCTTTTGGTTGTGGCTGGTCACCAGGAATTTGAGAAGCAGGGCCAGAGGGAAGGAATTCCTTTCAGGTGCAAAGAATGACAATAGCAGACAAGCTCTCCTATGGAAGTTTTGCCATGATTGGATATTTGGTGAAGATTTACCCTGAGGAAACGAAAGAGATTTTATTAGAGAAGAAAAAAAATCAGTTGCAGAGTTTTCTTGATGTTTATTTGTATTGTGTCAGTAGTCCAAATTATATTAAGATTAAAAGAAGCCACATTGTCTCAATGAAGTCATGAGATGAGAAAATGTTTTGGAGAACAATGTGATTTTCTAAAAATGTCGAGAAAATATTTTAATATTTCCAAAAGTCTCTGTATTCTCTTTCTGTGTTCTTCTTCATCTTTTCAATCTGTTCTACAGATAACATTTAATTTTATAATTTGTTTTCTAAATATCTTGGGTGAGCCTTTCTATAATATTCATCATTCAAAATAGGACTCCCTGATATATTTGTTGTTGGGTGCTCTTGCCCAGCAACACCCTCTTGAAACATTTAGCATCAGCAAGCCATTCATTCTTACTAGCACCTTCTTTAAATAAATGTCTTGGTGTACTTGTAGCTATTCGTTTTGTCATGTAGGACACTAAATTCAGCTTTGTGAGGAATCAATCCAATTTAACAGTACCTATAATGAGTCTGACATAGTTGCAGATTGAAATAGATACCTTTCTATGACTTCGTTCAGTTCTTGGCTAGAATAAAGAAAGAATGGAAAGAATTGAAAAACACAGGTGATTCAAAGTCATTCATCTTATATGCATTATTGCTTGAGCTGAAATATATGTGGAAGGAAAGAAGACCACAATGTGTTTGCAATTACTTGCTATTAGAAATGCTAAGGAAATTATTTTGGTTCAATTTTCCATGTGCTAGAGATGCTGTAGTCATGGTCATCTAAGAAATGAAGCTCTGTAGGAAAAAAGCAATGGATTTTATTAGATGACTCTTTTTTTTTTCTTCCTTTGGATGAACAAAGTTCCCTGATGAGATGAGAGGATTATAAATTTCAAGACTTATCATCTAATTTTTCTGAAACAGTGTACATTTGAGTGAAAAAGATAGCACCTTTCCCTATACCCTTTCTTAGTTTCTCCTTTAGTTTGTGGTTTTTTCATTTGTCCATCTGTTTTGACCTGTAGCTAATACACACCCAGTTCATACAGAGATAATTATTGACACTGTTCAGAATTCATGCATTCAAGCATGAACAACTGATTTTTTCAGGAAAAGACAAAATGGCAATATTCCGGGGTCAGGTTGGAGGGGGGTAGTGCAGATTGTCAATCTGCATTGATTGTCAATCAATGAAAGAATACCTCATGTTGAATGTCTACTCTAAAAATTAATGTTAAAGTATACCTACTTATACATATCTGATTTCAACAAACAAGTGAACAGAAGTTTGGTCACAGGAACCAAAGTCGGAAAATATTTATTTGTTTGATTTACAGTAATTCTGATTAAAAGTCTCTGTCTGAAGGGTGATTTCAACATGTTACTGAGGAGATGGCTGAGGAATATCACAATTTTAAGCCTAGTTTAGTACTGAAATATTTTCAATTAGTTCATAGGTGTAGCCTTTATTTGTACAGAAACATTCAAGAAGCAAAAGGTAGTGACTTAATATTTGAGATACATTTGATCCATTTGATGCTTGTCATTTGATGAACAATAGTTTCCCTGGTGAATATTCACTTTCACTTCTCAATGGCCATTTCTCAGCTAGGCAGTGAGCTTGTCTGATACAGTATTAGTCATGGGAATTCACTGAAAGTGGATAACACCGTTGTTGCATTGACAGTAGTCCTTCTTAATTTCAGCATTCAGAGAGAAAACACCACTAAATTAGAGCTGTTAGTAACTGTGGATAATAATAGATACATACCTAATTATGCAGTTAAAGCTGAAAACATATGATTAACTATATTTAGCATCACAAGCATACTATAATCTTCAAAATAAAGGTAAAATATGTTTAAATCCCCAAATCCAATATCCTCTTCTGTTCATAAATAAAAGATGTCAGAAAAATAATTTCAATCAATATTGAATTCTAACACAATTGGGGAATGTTAGAAAGCATATGGGTTATACTCTGAAAAATAATATGCAAAGCTGCTTATCTCTTGCCTCAGAATTTGAAGTGTTCCCCTCTGCAGGGGTTCCAGCTTGCTCTCTCCAGATCAGGAGGGGTTTCTTGCAGGTATCTGCAGTACCAGTGTGGAGAAGCAAACTAAGAAAATTTAACTGAGATTATAGTATTCTTTCAGGAACACAAACAATGTCAAAAGGTATTTTTAGCTCTTCAAAATATCATTGATAATCTTTATTAGGGAATAATAACAGAAGCTTGTGTTTATCCTAGGTAAATCTTACATAATCCCCAAGGTATTGTGTATGTTGCAAACCATGGAAATCACATTGGACGTTTCCTGATGTCTAGATCCAATCTATCTCCACAGAAAGAAGAGTGGGACAACCTCAGGCATTTAAGTTTGGAACTGAGCGAAACAGAGAGGCAAAAAGAGGCTTGGAGAAGGCAAGAAAATCAGATGGTATGGATAAGGATTCATTATGGGTGGATGATGTTCTAAATAATTTCAGCTGTGAACAGATTTCAGTGCCATCTGAGACTGACGGTAATAGTTCTCCCTCTAAATAAAAAATGTGGAAGTGCATTTACTTCTAGCTCCAGCAGATGAAATCACTGCAGATAGGCTAATATTGCGTTGCTCACAATGATTTTTTTCTTTCTAACCTAGTATATTTATTTAGCTTTAATGACTATTTTTGACCCTGCAGAAAAGAACTCCTGCGTTATTAGGCTTCATGCTTCAAAAATAAATGCATCAGGTTTTATTTATAGCAGAGCATTGGGGGGACTTTTGGCATTATTCTTATTAGAATTTCTTCAGTGTATGCTGTCAGCATAGAAGTATGTACATCTGTGTTTCAAGCAAATGTGGCACATGGTAACCCATAGTAACCCCATGACTTTATACAAAGATCAGAGGGAAAAAATTAATTCTAATTCTTAATGGAATGATGAGATGACTTATAAAAGGCTGTACAAAATGTGCCATCCAAAAGAGTTAGTTTTGTTGTTCTCCTTTTACATCTAAAAGTGTATTAAAATTGTAAACATATTTTTACAATGAGTGTAATTTTTTTCAAAATATTTATACAAATAATTTCATTTTGAGAATAATAATGTCAAATACGAAATATAGACCATTCAAATATCTTTTTCCTCCACACAAGGAGCCATTCCCACATAGCTGAAATAATAATGCATGCAGACAACAGTTTTCATGAAGCTGAAAAAAAAAATGCCTGCAGAAACTTATATAGGATCCCGGTTAGCTTAATCCGTATTTAGACCTAAGAGATTGTCAGGCGGCTATATAAAGAAGTATATTGCTCAAGTGCATTCTTCACTGCTTACCACCAGTATAAAGTGGCTGGGTTTGGCTGGGAGGAAGTCCTGTACCGGGGATTGTGGTACAGTACAACTTTTTATTTTGGAGTTGCACTGTAATTCTGTGGAGCCTACTTATGTTGCTTCCTCTCTTATTCTTTTTCTTACCTTTATATACTGGACTGTTTAATCTTTTTGTTGTTTATCTGATGGTGGTGGGGAAATGTTAGGCTTTGAGGTTTGTTTTTAGTGAGGGAAGTAGAGAGTAGAGCCTTCTTTACAGCCGTCTTCATGTAAGAAGATACTCCACTGTAATTTGGGCATTAAGTCCTATAGCTTCATAAAAGGAAAATAAAGCAAAATAAGTGTGCAGAGCGAATAGAAAATATAACAACAGAGAACAGAGAACTCTTGAGATGGATATCAGAGAGCTGTGTGTGCCCTTTACTTACAACTTTGTCATACTGTAGATAGTTATAAGTACTACCTAAATTTTTCACTGAGCAGAGCTTGGAAACCACAGAGAGACACAATATAAAGATTTTCAGAACAGACAGTAAAATGTTATTTCTAGCTGAAATAAAACAGATATGTTCACAGTTGCAGTAATAAATTTGTTTTGCCCTATTGGATCAATATTCATCTTTTACTTTTTTCCTCCTCCAAATTCAGATTCAACTTATGACAACAATACAAGAGAAAGAAGAAGATATCTTTAAAAATCTAATTAACAGTATGGCATCTATTGTAGAAATGACAAGATAGTCATGTTATTAAAAGGAAATCCATGTATAATGTTCAAGTATAAGCAGCTGATTGCGAAAGTTATGTTCACAACACATAATGGAAAAACATGAACAGCTAAAAATACTCAGCCTTAAAAACTGAAGCACAGATTTCTCTAGGATGCTGTTACCATTCTCCCAGGCTGCTTTGTCTTCCAGTCATCAGTTTGGTTTTCCAACTCACCCTGTGGCACTGTTCCCTAACCACCAGGGAATGCACGCAATGCTTGAGATGCATTGGAGCTGCCTTGCTAAGGCTGGCAGAGAGCTGTGGAGTTGGAAGTTGGCAGAATACTGCATGGTGCCCTGAGGAAAAGCACTCATCCACAGCCTTTCTTTTTAAACAGTCTCCTGCCATATTTCTATCCCATCACTCCCATGCAAACAGTGTCCAATGTACAGGAATTGCAGCGGGGTTTACATTTATGTTGTGCTTATGTGTGACACATGCACCTAAATAATTATGTAGCCCTAACGTCTGCCCACTGTACCATTAAAATCTGAAACCATAACTTGTACTTTTCTTAGTGGTAAGCACAGAGTCTCAGCAAAACACCAAGTGTCGTGCCAGGATAGCTGATAAACTCATCCAGTGACTGCCTTCTGTTCACTGGTGTCAACTTGTAAATCTTTCGTTGTGCGAAGAGATCTCTTTATCCTTTATGTAGACTCCAGCAACAGAATGTGTGGGCAGTGCAATGTTTCCTGACTTCAGAAGTTAGTATTTGGGTTCTAGTTTGAGCCAGTATCAGTAAGAAGTCACTAATTAAGTGAAAAGTTAAGCTTCTCAAAGGCTGTAGAGAAAAATCGTGACTTCTGGTTCAGCCTTATTTCTCTTATATACCCTCTTCACATCTAGCTGAAGTTCTTACTCATTTCAGGAATATTCCTTCCCACATGTTATCTGGGAACAAAAGTAGCAGTAAGCTACCTTGTACTGATTTGGCTTCAAACAATAAACCCAATGAGGTTCTATCCTTCTCTGGGCACAAATGTCAGAAGTTATTACAGTGGGACTCTGGGGTCATTCTTACTACCATACTAGTAAATTACGTAGCCACTCCCTACTGTTTCAAGATACAGAGACAAATTTACCATGGTGTGCTTCCCTGGGAGAAGGGGGCACACAGCCTCATTCTCTAGAAAGGGTCTTGTCATAAATAGGCTGTACGACTGCAGTCCAGAATGGCTGAGAGACATTTCCCCAAGCCCTACATTGGAGTCAGTCATGCAGGCTTTGGGACGGCCCAGAATCCTCTGTGAGTCCTTTGGCTTCATAAATTGGGATCTGCTCTGAATGGCACCAGCAGAAGTCTGCTTTTGTGTCAGTTTCTCCATTTCCCTGAGGAGCTAACCAATGATTAGTGCTTGTCTTAAGGATTTTTTTCTTAAGATAATGAAACGATCTTTTATAAAATATGTTTTGTGCCAAAATACTATCTTCTAGCCATCATTTTAATCATCTATAAGCATTTCTTGTAATCAGGGAAATAAAATTCACATTTCTCAGGGCTAAACATCTGAAGGACCTTAAGTAAATACCTGGCTATACCCTGAAACCTGAATTTTCTTTTTTATGGATTTTTGCAATGAGTTTTTACTTATCTTCAGTTTTTCAGAGTAACGCAGGTGTTTCAAGAGCTGCAAGGATGACAGTGCTTAAGTCAGCCTTTTAGCCAGGGCAGTCTATCTCCAAAGGAAAGAAAGTTAAACATATCAATTATTAAATGCTTTCAGATAGATTCTTCTTAAAAAATTTAAAGGAAATGTAGGTGGTTTAGATGCGACAAAATAAGAAATGGCCTTCAAACAAAATGCTAGCTGAATGAGAAACAGACTAGAAATAGAGAGAAAATTTTCCTTATATGAAGGAAGTTCAAAGGAGAATGTTGATTTCTTCACACCTTACTAGAACAAATTGTATTTCTGTATTGCTGCAGATGATCTATATGGACAAAGTCTATATAGATGTCTATCAAAGACATTTGTTAAGCAAATGAAGTGAATCATTCTTGAGGAATAAAACTATGTTTAAAGCTACCTTCTGAAGTCCTGTTAGACTCCTTTATCAATGTAAAAATTGGGGTCATAAAAATCAATCAATGCAGTGGTTTTCCCTTCGAATTTTGTGTTTGTGTGACATTTCTCTGGCAGTGTTATTAGATACTCTGCGGCTGCTGAAGCCTCAGAGATCAGGAGAGAAAGACAACAGAAGTACTCTGAGATTTCAGTTTCACATTAATGTTCTTAAATTATTTTACTCCCTTCTATTCAGGCACCCGAAAAAAAGAAAAAAACAAAGTAGACTCCAAACAGAATTCTATTAAATTATGATGCAAATTCATTTTCTGTTACTAAGCACAAATGAAAATAGAAAAAGGGCTGAGCCTACTAGCCCTTCTTTGTTCTTAATTTGTGTGCAATGTGCCAGAAGTAGGCCAGGTTTTTAATAAAGAATAAGAAACCATTCCTATTATAACTTTCAGATGGCCAACAAAAAGGGAATGATGGAGTTGTGAGGCTTACATACAACTTGCTGGTTTCCCTTTTTAAATGTATCTTTTGATCACTTATTTTGACAACTCTTTTTTGAGAGTAAAGATATAAATACACAAAAGAGAGAGAAAATCACTTGCTAATTACACATTTGGAGCTGAAATATGAAATGATACAGTATGGGTTCAAGGTAGTGTAGATTCTAAGTGGTAGATTCCCAGTGATCCGATTTTCTCAAATACAGTTTCTGTTGTACACATTTTCATTGCACAGTGTCAGAAGCCTTTCAGATGTCAGTCAATTACCCGCTTAGTTTCCCTCTTACCTGTACTGTATTTATATTAGTCATTTTCCTGGGCATTGATTTGTAAAAGAAGAATATTTTTCTAGAAAAAAAGCAATTGAATAGATGAATCCAATGAAACTTTTCTTATTCTTGCGTATGCAAATACTAATTAATATTTTATAAGTCATATCCAGTGAATGCTGACATCTCCTGTGGGTTGGAAAATCCTGCCACTCACTTTTTGAGTTTGGGAGGGGAGGATTCTAATGGGGAAAATCCAATTTAGCAAGCTTACACATTCAATGTGCAACTGTGCCTTCAAGAGTCAAAGGGAACAAAGTGCCTGTGGACTTCTTATGGAGATGTTAAATGCCAGAGAATCCGTACACCAGTTTTTCACTCTTTGAAAAAAACAGCCTACACAATTAGTACTATGCTTGCTTTTCAAAGAACTGTTAGGGCATGTTCTAGCATCTTTCATTAATTTTATTTGCATGCCTATTTGCAAAATTTGCTAGATAGAAAATTCAGTCTTTTATGTGAGTATACAGAATGTTGAAAATACCATTAATTGGATGCTGAAGTGTTTAAAACAGTTAAGTTGTTCTGCAGTCCTTTCACTTGTCCATAATGCTAACTAGCATGAATCAGTGAAGCATTATTGGCACGAATGCATGTATCAAAAAGTCAAACTTCCTAGGGGTATTTCTGATTTGTTTTAATGGATATAAAGCACTTATATATCCATAGGCTATATATGTCAAGTTACATATATATAGAGCAAACTCTCTCTGAACCTTTCTAGATGTTGCTTCTGTGGAACTTGTAAAGCATATGCACAATAAATTCCAGTGCTTCCATCTTACTGCAGGTCTGGTAATCATCAGTCTTGAGACTTAAAAAGCTTTCAGGTCCTGTACCCCAGGCTTACAAGGCATCTTCAGCTGCCTTACCCATCTGACAGTGTCAATGCTACTGCAGAACATTTGGATGGCCAATGATTCAGATACTGAGGAAGGCAAAATACTCCGTTAAATAAAGGACTTCTAGACCTCTGATAGCAGAGGAACAGACTCAGTGATCCAAAAGGTCCCTTCTGTTTTGGTGCAATGTTCTTCTATTGTCAAGGCAAAGATCCCTTTCTGTAGCACATCCTGCCAGCAGCTTTCTTTATGATGTGGGAAAAAAATACAGGTTTCTGCAGATGGTAGCTACGGTAATACGGCATGGTGAAGGAAGCATTCTCTTAAGCAGTAAAGTATAAAGCTATTTTAGGTTTTATGGGTCACAGTCTTAAAGTCCACCCAGCTAGCAGCAGGAGATTCCTGGAGATCACAGAACAAAGGTTGTATATGCTGTCTCTCAGAGACATAGTGCCAGCAAGAAGTATTCCCTTATTCTGCATTGTTTTAAGCTCCTCAGTAGATGCAGTCTGTATTGCCTCCTCTGATGTGAAGAGGCTTTTAAAAGCCACAATTTTACAATCAAGTTTGGATGTGAATATTCACATTAGCATGCTTCTTTGAGACTCATCTATACAAATTATTTTAGTTCTAATTTATATTCTGTTAACAATGACAGATTTTACAGTATGTTTATTTTTAACACGTCAGTGAAGGGGACCTGGGCAACCTGAAAATGTGCTTTCC
The DNA here is from genome assembly GCF_030936135.1 of Gavia stellata. Classification (NCBI taxonomy): domain Eukaryota; kingdom Metazoa; phylum Chordata; class Aves; order Gaviiformes; family Gaviidae; genus Gavia; species Gavia stellata. The sequence continues at coordinate 41,599,900 of NC_082637.1, forward strand.
TTCCAAACTGCAAATATAGAGGGATATATAATTATAGATGCTCTGAACTGTGTTGCTCTTTCTAAGTCTTTTCCAATGCCTATTGAAATCAAAGGGAGTGCTCCCCCAGCTTCAATGAGCTTTAGGTTTGGCCTTTGGTTATTTTCTTTTTGGTTTAGTTCCGAAACCATATAATCAGCTGTGGGATGTGGGGTAACCTGCTGTAAATTCTTCTTCATTGCATTAAAAAAAAGAAAATCGTTTATTCTGCAGAACTTTCTTTTCACTAGATATCTCATAATTAGTAACAAATTATTTCTGCTTTTGCAGTATTTTATGTAGGTTCCATTTTTAGTTGAAATTAACCTTTTCAGATGTTTGTGATGCTCAAAGTTAAGATAATATACATATGCAGCACAATATTTAATATAAAGACATATCTGTGTGTAAGTAATTTTCTTTTTCTTTACAGTTTCTCGCACTTTCTTACAACGTTCAGGCTTTTCTATGTTATTCATTCAAAGTTATTAAACTTCATATTAAGATTTTTTTGGTATCTCCACAACAACTGACTCCTTGGCCAAATCATTGAGATTGCATAAGTATTTTCAGGACTGTATTCTGGAGGGTGCTGCTGATACAGAAAGGCTAAATGAGTTTGGTGGGAGACTGGACAATGTTCACAGAACAGAAGCCACTTTCAGGGCTGCTAAGGACTTACAAACCACCTCAAATCCAGGAAGCTGTGAATGTATGGGTGCTAGGACGCCAACACCCCTCACCACTGTACGTGTGCATTTGCCCTATCCTTACATTCTTCCATAGGCACTGCCTTTAGCAAATGTTGGAGACAGGATGCTTTGGTCTGACTGTCTTTCTGTTCTGATGTTCTTCATATCTGTATGCACATTGGTGTGGTCTTTACACAATCTGTAATGCCAATCTGTGATTTTGTAGAAAAACCCCACTTTTGAGTTGTCATCCTTTAAATTTGACACTCCCTGTATCATAGTAATCTCAGACTGTTGTAGAGTTTGTAGAGCGCATGTTCACACTGGCGTTATTTAAAGATGCTTGCTCAAGATATGGAGTAGGAAGAGAGTGCAAAATCAAGCTGATTATTTAGTACAGTCATATTATTTTGATACTTTAAATGGTTTCTATCAATGAACATATTGCAAAATTAATTAATTGGACAATTTGTCTTTGATATATGACAGCAGCGTGGAGTTATGGGAAAAAGAAGTTATGTCAGAAAAATTGAGAAAAGAAAAAAAGAAAAAAATTATGCCTAAGAGTGCCATTTGTCTGAATTATACCAACTTGTCTGAAAGTTATAACACAGGGCTGTGCTGATGTACAATTTGTGCTGGGTACAAAAGGAAAGAGTGTGAGTAAACATTTTTACAGATATCATATGAATTTCATAAAAACTAGGAAGTTATTCCAGTACGTTCATGTATTGTAGTTCATTTTTCTCAGTGCTCTGATAATCAGACACCACCTACTTTCCTTTCATAGCAATCTCATACATATTGTGCATTCTACTATTTCAAATCTGTTGTGTTGTGTTATTCACAAATACTCTTGTGATAAGAAGAGAATAAAAGGGAGAGAAACAAGCAGCAATAGTGCAAAAAGTAGAATGCTGAGAAAGTTTCTCAGCAAATACAGCATCACCCTGGTTTTAAATTGATTTCTCTGACAAGAGTAGTCCTAAAATGGTACAAACTTATTTTCTGTCTGATAGATTTAAATCTTACTTGGCTGTCAAGGTAATGATCAGAACTTTTCCTCAAACTAAGGTAAGTTCCTCTCAAACTTGGTAACTGAACAACTCCTTAGGCAAAAAGCTCGACCAGTTGTCTGTTAGATATAATCCTTTCTTAGTGAGAATTTGCTTTTACATTTATTTTAATACGTTGCTAATCACAAGGCAGTTAAAGGAAAAGTTAGAGTCCATAAATGATGTAACAAAGGTGCATTATGATTCAGCAAGGAAAACCTACTTTTTAAGAATTACCCATCTTCCTAATGTTGCCTGGCTGTGGTAGCTGTCACACTCCTGGCAGAAATTTCCTAAGCTTGCTGTTATGCAACTTGCAAATAAAATTTAATGCTGCTGACCACTGCATATCTTAGAGCTTTACTGCAACACTAACATCTGAGATGTTTTTACTACTACACAGTGTTGTTTAGTCTGCTGGTATAGGTGCCACAGTTTCCCATTGTTTGTGGTCTGTAATGTAATTGTAACCTACAGTTCCATCAAATAGTGGGAGACAAGGAGTTTGAAAATATTTAATTCCCTCTGTAGGCAAAAAGCTTTCAAGCTTCCTTAATTTTTGTTCTTTTAAATCAGCATACTGCTTGGTGGGGTTTTTTACTTAAATATTGATATGGCTAGAAATTTCTAGACCTTTTAAAGGCAAGTTTGTACAGCAGTCAAGGTTGTTTATCCTGAAATGTTCGTTTATAAAGGTTATCATATCACAGATAAGAACAGCCTCTTCTATGTCAGTCCCAAGGTCCACCCACACCATTTATCTATCTCTGACATTGACCATTAGAGAAGTCTGAGAACAGGACAACCATACAGTGAGACTTAAGGACACTCTCCAGCCTCCAGCATTTTGACATAAAGCTATTCAGAGCTAGATGTGGTCTCCCTGTGTTTAACAGACGTAGATGAACTTTTTCTTTCCTCCATGAATTTGTTAAATTTCTTCAGATATCCTAGTGACTTCTATGTATCTGTGATGTCCTGGGACAAAGCATTCCACACCAAGTACAGGCTGTGCAGAGGAGCAGGGTTTTTGTTTATTTTGTACCAGCTAGTTTTCTTTAATATCTCTTAGTTATTGTAAAAAAGAAAACCTCAACAATTCTTTCCTGTTCACTTTTGCTATTCCATTTGCAATGTTGTCTTTCTACCATACCTGTTCTGCTTATCTCTTTCCCAGGGCAATGACTCCTTGTCAGCTTAATCATTCCTATTTACACTTACAGTTAACAATGTCACCTTCCTCAGAACTTTTTCAGTCTACATACTGTTTTAAGAAGAAGAATCAAACCCTACACAACGTTGAAGATGATATGTACTACGGATTTATGTAGTAGAAAATATCATTATGCTGTTAAGCTTTTTCCTTTCCTAATAAATCCTAGCATCTGATTTGCTTTTTTTATCTCTGCTGAGCTGAGATGACATTTTCATGGAATTATCTATTATAGTCCTGAAATCTCATTTTTAAGTAGTAAAAGCCACCTCAGAGACTATCACTAGGTATATAAAATCAGGATTGGAGGTTATTTGTGTGCCTTACTTTGCCTGCATGAAGTTCATAATTTTATCAGTAATTCAGTCTTGAATTACTCATGCCTTTCTTCATGGTAGGGCATCTTCTTTAATTTTGTAAATATCAGTAAACTTTGTCAGTCACTATTTTTTACTTTTCTAGGGCATTCATAAATCTGATGAATGGTATGAGACAAAAACGCACTGTGGAACATTGCTGACCTTTCTCTAGTGCAAAAACTTGCCTTTCAACTCAGTTCTTTGTTTCCACTAGTGATTAGATGCTAGTTTTCCATTTAAACTTTCCTGGTTTAGTTTCTTTAAGGATTCGTCATACAAAATCTCTCTCAAGTGCCTTTTGAAAACTCAGATAAGCTGTATCAACCCCACCTTCTTTGCCCATGTACTTACCAAATATCCCGAAGAACCCTTGTGTTTACAAGAAATGTCTTTCCTTCAGAAAATTCTGTTGATGGTTTTACTGTATCTGTGTTTCCACAGATTCTGTTCTAGAGTACTTTGTCTCACAAATGTGTGAGGCTTTCTGGCCTTTTCTTCCCTGAATCTTTTCCTGAACTCTGTAAAAATTTTGCTATCAAATTTGATGCCTTCCAGTTTTCCTGCTGTCATGCAGTTTCAAACCAGATGAACTTAAATTGAATGTAATCTCTCCCTAGTCTTATATTATTGTTCATTTTGTCAATGCATTTTCTATGTCATTTGACTTCACTTTAAGGCAGAGGGAATTCCTCAGAAAGGATTCCAACGTGAGAAACCGCCTTCTGCTGTCCATGGTGAACATAGCTATGAAAAATTTATTTGCTTTCTGTTATAACCTTCTCTCAGAAATCTATGATGTTCTGTCAGTCATCTGCTGGCTCTACAAACTCTCTGGCAGACTTCCTCCTCCTTAATGTGCTTAAATATGCATATATGTGTGTATACATATATATATATATATGTATGTTTAAACCCTCTGCAAGTGCTTCTCAAATTCTCTTTTTGCTTCTTTGTGTTTTTAACCTGCCAGAGTTTATAATCGTTTTTATTACCCTTCCTTAAACATTAATTTGGCTTTTTAAAGACACCCTCTTATTTCTAACATCTTTCTGTAGTGCCTTGCAGACCTTATTTTGGTCTTCCTAAAATCTTCTTGGACAAGTGCTATGCAGTTGACCCAAGTTGCTAATAAATACTTTCTGTGCTGTCCTCAAACATTTTTCTCTTTTAATTGTTCTTCATTATTTCTTTTTAGAGAGTTTCCTCTCTAAAGTACTACCATAATGAAGTTGTTGGTTTCTTTTTCTCGTGCAAGGAAGCTGAATCAAAGTATACTTTTGATACCTTTGGAAAGCTTTTCACTAAAAACATTTTGAATAATGTCCTGTGTGCTACTCAGGATAGCTTTTTCTCTCCTAGGTGCCACGTATAATTCTGCCTCAGCATTAGGATTTGTTTTCATATGGACTGAATCTAATTAGACGTATCACACAGAATCACAGAATCATTAAGGTTGGAAAAGACCTGTAAGATCATCAAGTCCAACCATCAACCCAACACCACCATGCCCACTAAACCATGTCCCGCAATGCCACGTCCACATGTTCCTTCAACACTGCCAATGATGGTGACTCCACCACCTCCCTGGGCACCCTGTTCCAATGCTTCACCACTCTCTCAGTAAAGAAATTTTTCCTAATATCCAGCCTAAACCTCCCCTGGCACAACTTGTGGCCATTTCCTCTTGTCCTATCACTTGTCACTTGGGAGAAGAGGCCAACACCCACCTCTCTGCAACCCCCTTTCAGGTAATTGTAGAGAGCCATAAGGTCTCCCCTCAGCCTCCTCTTCTCCAGACTAAACAACCCCAGTTCCCTCAGCTGCTCCTCATAAGGCTTGTGCTCCAGACCCTTCACCAGTCACACTCTTCTCTTGTTCCTATGTTTCTTGCCTTCCCAGACACACTCATCTCCCTAAACAAGTCACAGTCACTGTTCCTATCTTGGTAAGACAATAATAAGATTGTATATGCAAAAAAGTTACTTCACTTATCTTAGTTTTATAGAGATAGAATTAATGTTACCATCAGAATTTATCTCACTCCCAGTAACTTAAAATCTAAATCTAAAAAATTAAATTTCAGGGCACAATTAGTTCCATCTATCTGGGTATCAATGGTCCACTAAGCTAAAATAGGCAGTAGATGGGGAAACTTAAGTAGACTCTCCTTTGAGAACATCATCTCTTGCGTTCCTATTTATGAAACACTAAATACACATTACTATTTAAACATGTCTTCAGTAGTATTTTATTACTGGTTATTAGCGCAAATGCTGAAACATATGTACCTGCTGGTCATTTATCCTATGGATAAACAAGACAGAGAAATGCTTGTAAAGGTTACTGTATTGAAATAATGACAGACCACAGCATTCATTCTGCTGGTTCTGTGTTTTTTTTCCTGAACAACACATTCACACTGGAGTCTGACTTAGCTCTACATGTTCCCAGCCTTTTGCACAGCAGTACAGCAAAACTAGCTCAGCCATTGCTGCTGATTTCTCACCTAGGAAACCTGTGTGCTGCTGCTGGTGATCACTTACGGTTGATATCAGAATCATACTCCTCCTCATGTCCATGAATTTCTCAGCTGTTAAGTCCTTACCTGTAGAATACAGCTAAGACATAAAACAGAGGTGTGAATTTAGCTTGCAGGATTATAGTGGGTGAAGGCATTTTGTGAGGGGGCACATACTGCTAATGAACATAGTGGATTACAGAGATGAAGTCACTTGAGAGTACATGCTCTGGTAGCTATGCCAGACGTGGGCTATACTGATACAATGAATGGTGTGTAGAAATGAGTTTTGCTGATAAGAGGTACAGCTTATGTACCAGGAGCAGTCTGTATCTCCCAAGGAACTGCGGAGCCAAATTATAATCATTCCAAAACTGGTTAGTTCTTAGGTAGCTATTTCAGTATGAATACCTTTCCCTTGTTTGAAAACGTGAAACAGCATATATAAGGCAAACCCTCACTTTTTTCAAAACACCCTCAGTGACTATTTGAGAATAGCAAACAGAAGAAGATCCACAAAGATAATCAGTCAGTTAGGGCTCAGACGTGAATAAAATCATCAACATTATTTTTCACTATATAAATTTTTAATAGCTAGTGCTTAATTGTAATGGTAAATTTCTAGGCTCCCACTTAGACTAATTTATCCTAATTTCTCTCCTCAAAAAAGTCAAAGTGCATATAAGCCTCACTGGTCTTTATTACCTGACTGCTATTTAATAAACTACAGCAATCTCTGATATAGAAACCTCTGAAAGCTCTTCATGGGGCTGCATTGATCCTTTTTTAATCCAGGTCTGCCAGGAGAGGGGTTGGTAGACCTAGTGTGTAAGGCATAGGCAGAATTTCTACTGTGTGGTTATTTATATATTTCACAGCAATCTCTAAGAGATTGCTACCTTCACCATTCCTGTCTTGGGTATTTGCATACTGTTTACCTCCCAGTTATAATGCACTGTGGAAGAGGATTTATTTATTGGATTCATTTCCTTTCCTTATCTGTTGCATGCAGTTGCTGTGCAAAGCTAAGCAGTCATTCATATGACTTATCCTATGGATAAGTCTACATTTCAGTGAAAGGGGACATGAGATGATTGACTAGGGCTTTTAAAAAATTTAAAATTGAAATTGCTAAATTTTGTAATTTTTCAGGATAAAAAAACATTTTATGAACATAAAGTTACAGTCAGTAAAGTGCCACTGTCAATTACAAATTCTACCATTCTTGTTTTTCTAAAGAGGATGTTTAAGTCCCTAGAGTTGCTGCAAACCAAAGCAAACCAAACCAAACCAAATCAAACCAAACCAAACCAAACCAAACCAAACCTAAAAATGTCCTTTTGTAAGACACTCACTTCATGAGTTGAAATGGACTTTGTATAAAGTCTACCAGTTACAAAACATGGTTTTAGTTTGTAAAATAAGAACAATCAGGGCTTCGCTGGTGTGAATGTACCTGACTGTGTCTCCTCTTAGAACTTACGGTCCTGCAATGGCAAGAGGCAAACTACTCCAGGACTCAGATATCATTGCTGTGAGCCAAGGAGTATTTGTTTGTCTCCAAATGTTCATCCACAGACTCTGAAGGTGTGAAAAGACTCAGCTCCTCTGTGTAAAAACTGTCAGCTTCATAAATAGGAATAGATTTGTTCTTCAAGACTGGAGCATGTACCTCTTCCTTATCAGGAAGAAGTAGTAGTTGAGGCCTCCTTCAAAAATGGGAAGAAGCCTCATGTTCACAGGCCTTGGTCCTCATGAGGGACTTGTATCAGACTGATATTTGCTGGAGGGGCAGCGCAGCAAGCATGAGCGATCCAGGAGGTTTCTGGAGTGCTTTAATGACAACTTGATGACAGAATAAATCAAGGAGCCAAAGAGCTCCCCTCTGCAAAGAGCTCCTTTCTGCTGAACCTCATACTTGCAAACAAGGAAGGACTGGTCAAGGATGTGAAGGTCAGGGTCAACCATGGCTGCAGTGAACATGAGATGATGGAGTTCAGGATCGAGAGACGAGGGAAAAAAAGCAAAAAGCAGGTTCACAACCCCGGACTTCAGGAGCACAGAGTTTGGCCTGTTTAGGGACCTGCTAGGAAGAATCCTGGGGGAAATGGTCTTGGAGAGAAGAAGGGTCCGGGAGAGCTGGTTGGTTTTCAAGGTGATCCACCCCCAAGATCAAGAGTGGTCTGCTCCTGACAATCTGGAAATCAAGCAGGAGGCCTACATGGATAAACAAGTTGCTCTTGACAAAACTCAGACATAAAAAAGAAGTGCACGAGAGGTACAAGTAGGGTCAGGTGGCCCATGAGGGCCATGTTCAGAGACACACTCTGAATATGCAGGGGTAGGGTTAGGAAAGATGAAGTCCATTTGGAGTTGAATCTGGTGAAGAAATTGAAGGGTAACAAGAAAGGCTTTTATGGGTATATCAGCAAAAAAGGAAGAATAGGAAAAGCGTGGTCCCGTTGGTGAAAGGGGCAGAGAACCTGGTGACCCAGGAGACGGGAAAAACAATGTACTTGGTGCTTTCTTTGCTTTAGTTTTTACTGGTAAGACTTGCTCTCAGGAATCCAAGGCCATAGAGACGAGTGGGAAAGTCCAGAGAACAGAAGACTTACCTTAGTGGAGAAGCATCAGGTTAAGGAGCATTTAAACAGATTGGACGCACACAAGGCTGTGGGCCCTGATGGGATGCACCTGCGAGTGCTGAGGGAGTTGACTGATACCATTGTGAGACTTACCTGGACGCAGTCCTGGGTACCCTGCTGACTCTGCTCTGTGCCTGTGTTAAGTATGCAATACTCAGGTGTTTTGGGTGCTCAGTCATAACAGTGAGTGAGCATTTTGGAGGATCAATGTTCATCAAAAAATAATTATTTTGAAGAGGTTTTGGGGTTTTTTTCCATTATTGGCTGATCAAATGAACAAATAACTTGACCAGTTGATCAGACATATGAAATTTTTCTTTAAAGTATTAATCAATCCCTTTTAAATTTTTCTTTTTGTCAGTTCTAATTATATATATATTAGTTTCATATTGTTCCTGAAATGTGTGCTTAATTATATTCCAAAAGCAGCTGTATGATTTAGCCATATTCTATTTGGTTTCATGAAAGGTATTCTAAATGCTTAAAAATACGAGCTAATGTGTGCAACACTATGCTTGAAAAAGTTCGTTTTCCTTCTCTAATTAGAGTTGCTTAGTGGCATTTCAAGTAGAGCCAGATGTAACTTCACTGAGTTGGTCTTTCTAACTCAGACGAACATGGAAAAGCAGCACCAAGGCAGAAGACTGGGTTCTGATATTTGTACTAATAACACTTATTTCCATTTTACATTTTATTGTGGCCAGCCCTTGTCACATGACATTGTTCAAGCTTGCTTTATAAGAGCTGTTAGACAGGAACCACATTTTAAGTGGTCTTTGAAAAACTGTAACTTTCAAGGTAATTTTTTCTTGTTATTGAAACAGTGCAAAAGAAAAGCTCTTCATTTGCTGTGTAGAGGATATAAGAGATATAGCTGTAACTTCATGGTATCTAAATGTTGGTACAAAACACTGATTTTCCACTCCTCCATGTACAATTGCTTGACAGTATCTTTAATCAACACTGGAGGAAACCCATCAAATAAGTTTGCTTAATAGTTTCAATTAATGCATTTAAATTGCACAGAATTTTATGTAGCATCCCACTTGCATGGCATGGCATCTGTTCTAGGTTTTAACCCTCATAATTATTTACACACGATGGCCCTCGAGCCATTGCTATCATCTGCACAAAAAAATATACATCAATTTTGCTCGTTGATGGGCATATGTTAGGTAATATGTTTAATGGGCCACAAATTAACTTCCATGGAAAACCACTGGATATCAGATGAATAGATTGTTTAACCAGTTATGCTAAACCGCCCATCTAAAATACGAAGAATAAAAATTGCATAAACATGTTCTAAAATTTTCCTCTAATAGGATGCTTACAAAATATCTAGCAATGTGTAACCTTTTTACCCCTGCAAAGTTTATTCACCACTTATATCTGACTAATAACACAAATTCAAATATGGTTACATTGTCTTTGTGATGCCTTTCTATATGTTTTTTGATACAGGCTCTTTAGAAAGGATGACCTTTTCATTATAGGTACAGGTGTCTAGTTGGGACCGGACAGGACATAGGACTCTTGACATGGTCGTGTTGCACATACATAAAGCAGCAGCATTCTCAAGACTTCTGGTTAAAATGCATTCTCTGGTAAACCAGTCACTCCAGTGCCTTCTGTTATACATCATGGGAGCCATTATATATTTGCACATTGTTGTCACAAAGTTTCAGGAGAGATTGTTACTGCTGATGTCTCTTAATTAAGGAATTGCATTTCTGCTACACATTTCCTGCTCTTTCATGGAGAACTGAAAGAAGCTCCCCACCCAGGGAGGTGGTAGAGTCACCCTCCCTGGAGGTATTCAAGGAGCGTGTGGATGTGGCATTGTGGGATGTAGCTTGATGGACATGGTGCTGTGTGGTGTTGGGTGGGTTGTGGCTTGTTATTGTTGTTGTGTGGCGTGGGTTTTGTGTTTTTTTTTTTTTTTTGGTGGGTTTTTTTGGTGTTGGTTTTTTTTTTTTTTTTTTTTTTCTTTTTTTTTTCAGGTTGGACTCGATGATCTTACAGGTCTTTTCCAACCGTACTGATTCTGTGATTCTGTGATTCTGTGAAGCTGAAGGCAGAACCAAGTTTGTACTATATTAGTTAAGTTGGAAAGTGTTGAGTAGTGTCAATAAATGACATTTCATTAAATAAAATGTAGTACTGGGCTGTAGAAAATTATGTACTGTAGTATGCCAAGAAAAAGATACTCAGTGAATGTTTTATATGTTTATAATGATGTTTTGGTACAGAGTCCTTCCCATAAAAGTAGTATCTTTGCCTACTTAAGGCTCTTGCAGTACTATTGAATTGCATGAACTGTGACCACAGATATTTATACAAGTGACTGGAATTACATTTGGCTTATACAGAAAATTAGTCCTCAGGTTGCCCTAGCACAGTTAGAAAAAAGAGAAAAAAGAGCAAAGGGGCTGCCAGGACTTCCTCGGTTCTTAAGTTGCACATCCAGGCTATTGTTCCAGATAAGAGGAGGAGCCATAGAGTTACTGTTTCCCACCCATCAGGAAATGAGGGAGGAGACAACAGGCCACAAAAGGCTGTATTTGTTGTTAACAGCACTTGAATTCTTAGCAGCGTATTAAACAGTTATTGGAATGATTGTATTTCTCTTCCTTCAAACTCTCTTTCCAAGGTGGATAATACATTTCTTTGACAACAAAATGCTCGGGAAGTCACTGATATTCGTTATGGAAATTCTCATGAAGTATCTTCTCACTGTTTCCATTTTGTACTTGGAAATTGCCTACTGTGTTAATCTATTATATAAATAATATAGTATACCTCTCAAGTCAAATGCAAAAAAAGTATGTATAACAGAAATGCAATTTTAGTAATGCTCAGTAGAGCATTATAGTGAAAGCAGACCCTTTTCCCTAGGAAAGAAGGAAAAAAAAATGGGTTGCCTGTGCCCAAAGCAGTCCAGATGGAATCCCAGTAGGCAGCATACTAGTGTAAATGAAAGCAGTTTTATTTATTTCAGGCAATATACACTTCACGTTTCTGTTATGTTTCTTTGCTTTCCCAACTATGGCATGCTAATATTCAATTACTGAGTCTTCAGGGATTTTTTAATTTCCAATGTGCTTTGTCCTAAAGAGCTTCAACATTTTCCTTGTATTAAAAATATATTTATGACAAGACTGGTTTCAAACCACTGCACAATGCTTTTGTTTTCCTATATGCTTCAATATAGTTGAAATACTGCATATTACACCAAAGAAAATACCTCAGGTAGAAAACCATCTTATCTTGTTACAATCTTGAAAGTAATTTATGTAAGCTGTGCTGTAACAACTTTCTGGAGCTCAAAATATAAATCTAGGTTGTCATGGATACACTCATGAGAAGGCTTTCTTTATAAATATGTTATGAGTCTGACAATTTATTTTTAGCACATAAAAGCAGATTTTTCAAAAAAAAAGATGTCATATATAACTAGGGTCATTATTGATTACTCTGATTGCACTTAAGTACAATTTCTTATTCTTCCTGCTCATCATGGCGAAATATTTTTAAACGTTGAGGTTTATGTGGATGTCAAAATGTCTGATGAGAGCCCTGGGCTTTTCTCTCACCTGTTTGACCCCCCTTGTGCCGAGTATGCCTGAAGTAGAATTTGTATATTGCTTACCACCAGTTAGAAAGTTAGGCTTTTTTATCTAGCACAGGGTCCAGCAATGCTTTCAGGTCTGAGGATATTTCAGATGGCATTTTTCTCTCCCAGTTGTTAAGTGCATACAGTAATTATAACATGTAGCTGGATAACCTAAATAATTCATGCAACTTTCAAGTCAGTAGATACCTTCTAGTATCACATGTTATATCATGCTCCCCCTTCTCCTCTACTTCAGTAGTGCAAGAGGCAATGCCCTAATATGTGATTTTCTGTTACTGGTGATTATAAACCAGAAAGTTATAAGCCTGTGATAAAAACTGATAAGCCTGTGATTAAAAAAAAAAAAAATAAGAAAACAGATTGCTGAGAATAAATCACAGTAATAGAATAAAAGTATGCTAAACAAATGATGCTTTTAACACTTTTGATCTCTAGATTTTTATAGAACACCAAACAGAGGAGATGATCGTTTAGAGCTCTCAAACCGAGTGTGTCTTGATATGAAGTAAAGCAAAATAAAACAAAGCAAACCCTTAAAGAGGATAAATGGAGCATTTCCATAGAATAAGCACAAAATATTAACAATTATTTAGAAAATCACGTTTCTTCCAAGCATCCATAAATGTTAATCTCCTGCTTGTTGCATGAACTGTGGTGAAAAAACAGATTGTATTTAGAATTTCTGCTGTTCTTTTCACAGAAACATTATGTTAACTAAAAATTTACGAATAATTCCAGATGCAAAAATATAATCCAAAGAGCTGACTTGTTTGAAGTTTGTATTAAACATCAAATAATTTTGAAAACCAGCTATCAAAAACCAGCTATGTTGATGCAAATACTTGTACAGGCATTAATTGTTATTTTCTAGGCGGCTTTTCTCCCAAGAATTTCTAACGTGCTTATGTTTGTCCAGCTTCAATAGTCAGTTTTCAGTTTTTTCTCCTCTGAATTAGCTTAACAGCTGTAGTAAAATGATACATAAATCATATCCATAGATGTTCTGTTCCATTAAGAATCAGAAAGTCTTTTTTATTAGTCTGAAAAATAATTCATGACTTGTGTCCTAAATATAACAGATACTTTATACATAACATAGAAGCATAAAGTCTAGTGCCAACAAACCAGGAAGAATCTGTTTGTTTGCCTTCTGGGACTAAGTCATAAATCACAAAGTCAAAACTTCTGACTTAGCATATTAAGTAAGTCCTAAAAACATGAAAGAGAGGGTGAAATGACACAGTCCTGGAGAGAATCTGTCATTTGTTAAGGCTGCCAGCATCACCATTATTTGAAGAAATAGAACATGGGATTACTACATTAGGTCTGTCTCTCAAATTTATTTTCAGGTTCTAATGTAGAGAAAGGGCCTAAAATACAATATAAATGTACTCTTTTCTTCTGATTTGAAAATCTTACTAATAAAGATTCATAAGTAGGAGTAGAATTAGTAGAATTTTACAAATAACAGAGTGCTTTAAAAATAACTAATATGCTATGCCTGTTGGATGTTACAGGACAGTCCACAAGGAGGACATTAACCTGACAAAGACTTGCTAGGTACGCCAAGAAACCTCCTCCAGAAAAGCCTTCCAGCAGCTCTATGTTGCCAGTGGGATCTGTCCATTTAGTGTTGGTATGAGTGGCTAGAGTTTCGTAGTAGTGATAGGGGAGCCACGAGCACAGTGCAGTGTTACAAAATACATGCTTAAAGGCTATTGCAGAGACCAACTGAATAACTGAGTGACACTTTTAAGGAAAATAATCCCCTTTCCTTTTCTTTTGCTCTGTTTTCCTGCTCCTATGGATTCTGCTGTTGCTACGTCAAAATTGTTATGTGTATTCTCTTTGGAGACATGGAAAAGCATGGGCAGCTTGTCTCCTTAAATAAACGAGTAGTTAGTCTGTCATGAGTAGTACTACAGTTGTGCTCTACCAAAAAAGATAGATTCTTCTGCAGTGCAGTTTTATATTCCAGTTCCACTCTGCTGTCTGGGTTAAGAGTTTAGAACTGCATGAATAGGGGACTATTGTTACTACTCACTTAGTACGGGGATTCACAAACAAATATTTAAAAATCCCCCCCCAAAGTAATACAGTTTGGGCAGGCATTTTTGGAGTATGAGTGATGGCTTTTCAAATGGGATAATTCAATTAATCTGTAAACTGTGAAACAGATGTGATGCAATGTAAAAATAACAATACGGATTTAGTTTCTGATTTCCTAATTTCTGTGATTTTTTTTGAGCAAGGAACTAAACTATGCTTTACTTCTGAGCAGGAAAAGCATTTAAATCACATAACAACAGCAACAATAGCAACAACAACAACAAAAGGGATTTAGAAAAGACAAGCAGAGTTTTTCCTATCTTTCCAAGAAAAAAATTACTGGAAAATGTTTCCTCCTGATAAGCAATTTTTTTCGGTAATTTCCCTTGTATCTACAGTCACAGGACTTCAGAAATATATCATTTACATGCAATATCAGACTCCAGTAAATAACTGCCTATAATAAAAGATACTATGAGAGAATGTCATGTTTAATGGTGGTATATGTACTTGATAGGTTTGAGTCTTCTGTCAGAGCTAGAAGGATTTTTAGTAAGTCAGTGCAGACCATTTCTCTAATTTTTACAGGCATCTGCCTTAGTGTCTTCAAACAGCATCCCCAGGAAGTGGTTAGGCAAGTGCAAGCTGAGCCTACAGCTTATTTGATACATGTGATGCTCTTTTTTACTGTTGTCCTCATCTGGCACTTTTTGTGTCACCCATCTGTTGTGTCTGGGTAGGAAACTAGATTACTGTCTCTGGAGGGCATTAACTACTTTTCCTACAGCTTTGATCAGTCTAAAAAACCCCAAACTTTGGTTTTGTCCCCAGTGTGCCACTGAGTGCAAATACATAATAAATGCAACAGTCACTATGGAAAACACCTATATCACACCATCCAAAGTTTGTCACTGTCCAGATGTGCTTATAATTGTCTCAGTGAATATGTAGGTGTAAAATTGCAGGTGTTTGTGAGCCCAGGATATAACAAGAACGTATGTGGAGTTGGTGTGTTACTTTAAAAATAAATCAAAGCAAAACCTGTAAAGTGCTAAAAATAGACTTGATTAAGGTGGTCAGTTTGAAAGTGTATTTTAAAGTATACCACAGGAGTCATTTATATGTATTTGAAAAGAGGTGTGGTTTTGAATAACATTTTTTGTTGCATGCCTTGGTCCAGCTTTTACCATTCCCCTTTCGTTTAATTTCATGAAGATCCCAATCTTACACTTTCCCTTGTGCTATTCTTTAAAAGAAAAACACAAATTGCTCAGGGGATGCAGAGGATCAGCAGCTCTGTAAGTCGTCTTCCCATTGCCTGGTAGAAGACATTGCTGCTCAAAACGTGTGAGGAAAAAATACTTACAACTCTTGTGCAACCTTTGTTTTCCAGTGAGTCTGAAACTTCTGTGAAGGATTTCCTAATAAAAGTTCAAGTATGCAGTTAGTTAATTTGTAGAACCTGTGTAATAAGCATAATTTTAGCTTTTTACCAAGGACTTTTTGCTGTTAGTTGCTAGCGCTACACCTGTTTGTATTAAACTGATATGACAATCTTCCTGCAACTGCTCTGTGGTGCTGCCTGCTGTGTCTATCTGTTCTGGGCCATCAGTCACTGGGGTGTTTCTTCACGAGTGTGAGGGTGCCCCAGTATGGTCTTTTCTCTCCAGTTTTGGTGACTGAACCATTCACCAGCAGACACCCTTCACCATAACCACTCGGTGGCCAGATTAGTTTCTCAAACCAATATGAATCTTGGTACACAGCTAACTGAGCAGCTGGGGAAAGTACTAAAGGCAGCGCAGGATTAGCGGTTTGCACTGATGCGTGCTGAAGACGATAAAAATTTGGTGGAAGGGAATTCACAGGAAAGCAGGTAGGTCAGTAATGAAACACCAAATGTGCCCAACCCTGCAAGTCTGAGCCACGTGATTGCAGGAGGCTTAATCAGCAGAGATGGAGTCTACTCTAGGGTAAGGCCTTTGCCTTTGGGAGGAGGGTAAAGGTGGTGTGGGGGATGCACACAGATACACAGTATATGTGGAAAATACCATTTGGCTGTCTTGGTTCTTTATAACCCCATAGCAGAAGGCATTAGAGATTTTTATAATTCTTTGCCACTTTCAAAGGATACCAAACTACTTTCCAGTTCTGGAGGACTAGGAGCTGAGGTGAGAAAGATGCTCTTGTTGCATACTGCATCTGTCTGCAGCAAATGAAGGGAAACACCCTAATGCAAGATAGTTGCTGTGTTAGGGTCTTTGTTGAAATGCTTAACAGTCAGGGTGAATTGCTTCCTTTCATGAAGTTTCATGGTTTTTCGACATTTTATTTACCAAGATAATCAAGACTAGAAAATGTTTCCCATTTCTCTATGGGAAAATACCACACCAATGTAACTCAGTAAAGTTGATAATCTGAGCTGGAAATGATAGAGAAAATGAGGTTACAGGTCAAAGCTGAGAAAGCATTAACACAAAGTTAAATAGTGCAGGTAAGAACATGATGGCTAAGATGGAGAGAAACTTTTAGCATAAACAGAAATCTGAATGTTTGAGCAGCCTAATTTCTGTCGTATGTTGTAGAGGTTACAGAACTAACAGCTTGCCTACACTTGAAAGTCAATTTAAATTAAGATAGATTGTAATTTAAAATGAAGTATTTGTTTCTAAGTAACAATCAACTATGGACATTTCTAGTCCTAAAATAAAAGTGTTATATGCCTGTGTGTTTTAATCCCTTTCAAAGATAAAGTCTAAAAGGCTGCAAACTGCGATTAAAGAGGAATCTGTGGTGAAATACACCATTCAAAGATACAGCTTCAATAGTTAGGGGTAGACAGATTTACACATACCCAGAGAGCCACTGAAGGTAAAATGCTGCAAATCATCAGGACTTTCTGCCAGTAGCTGCAGAAGTGTCACTGTCTCCCACAGTATTCTCCTGGAGAAGCTGGCGAATCGTGGCTTAGACAGGTGCACTATTCGGTGGGTAAAAAACTGTCTGGATGGCCGAGCCCAGAGAGTTGTGGTGAATGGGGTGAAATCCAGCTGGTGGTCGGTCACAAGCGGAGTCCCCCAGGGCTCAGTTTTGGGACTGGTCTTGTTTAATATCTTTATCGATGATCTGGATGAGGGGATTGAGTGCTCCCTCAGAAAGTTTGCAGATGACACCAAGTCGGGTGGGAGTGTTGATCTGCTTGAGGGTAGGAAGGCTCTGCAGAGGGATCTGGACAGGCTGGATGGATGGGGCCAGGCCAATGGTAAGAGGTTCAACAAGGCCAAGTGCAGAGTCCTGCATTTGAGTCACAACAACCCCATGCAATGCTACAAGCTTGGGGATGAGTGGCTGGAAAGCTGCCCCGCAGAAAAGGACCTGGGGGTGTTGGTCGACAGCCCTCTGAACATGAGCCAGCAGTGTGCCCAGGTGGCCAAGAAGGCCAAAAACATCCTGGCCTGTATCAGAAATAGTGTGGCCAGCAGGAGCAGGGAGGTGATTGTACCCTTGGACTCAGCGCTGATGAGGCCGCACCTCGAATACTGTGTTCAGTTTTGGGCCCCTCTCTACAAGAAGGACATGGAGGTGCTGGAGCGTGTCCAGAGAAGGGCGACGAAGCTGGTGAGGGGTCTGGAGCACAAGTCTTATGAGGAGCGGCTGAGGGAACTGGGGTTGTTCAGTCTGGAGAAGAGGAGGCTGAGGGGAGACCTCATCACTCTCTACAATTACCTGAAAGGGGGTTGCAGAGAGGTGGGTGTTGGCCTCTTCTCCCAAGTGACGAGTGACAGGACAAGAAGAAATGGCCTCAAGTTGCACCAGGGGAGGTATAGACTGGATATTAGGAAAAATTTCTTTACTGAGAGAGTGTTGAAAAACTGGAATAAGCTGCCCAGGGAAGTGGTGGAGTCACCATCCCTGGAGGTGTTCAAGGAATGTGTGGACAAGGCATTATGGGACATGGTTTAATGGGCATGGTGGTGGTAGTTGATGGTTGGACTTGACGATCTTACAGGTCTTTTCCAACCTGAGTGGTTCTTTGATTCTGTGATTCTGTGAAGTGAGACCACAAACAATGGTGTAGTCTGCTTGTGACATACCTGCTCCAACTTCCATTTTCTGTGTGTCTAGGTCTGACTTTGAGCCTGCACCTCCACTTGCTTATTTTGGAACTGGGAACAATCTATCAGGGTTTCTAGGAAATTACCTCTGACGAGGGAGCATTGGGTGTGTCTGCACTGCCCAGATCACCTGCTGTCTCACAAGTCCACTTACCCTTGTTCTCCACAGTGGCTGTGTGCTGTGGTACCCCTGAGATCTCTTGTGGTAGCCCAGCTAGGTGCTTTCCCAGGCAAAAGCCTGATGCAGATCAGTTAAAGGTGACCTCAAGGTGGTAGTGAGTAGGCGTATAAAATAATTTAATAATGTTTTGTATTCATCACATACCCAAAAAACTTAAGAGAAAGAACACCCTGTATTCTGGCTTTTCAGTCAGTTGCCAAAAGCTGTAATTTATAGCTATATACAATACCGTTTATGTATGTGCTTGAAACCATCTACAGAATTGCCTGCATCTAGGACAAATTATTTAATTAACACTTAATAAGTATATAGATGTTACATTAATATGTGTGTCTGTGTCTGGGAGAGAGGGAGTAATGAATATGAGCATCTGGCAGAAGACCTGTGAAATACCTTAGCAAAGATAACCGCAGAAAAAGCTACCTCAGGCATGCTGTGAATAGAAAAGGTGCGAGAGCAGTGGAGAAATTTTATAAATTAATTATCAGTTGACTTAAGCTTCAAGAAAATCTGAGTCAATTAGGATGTTATCGCAGGCATAAAATTAAGCATAGTTTATCCAAACTTTATAACATATCTTTCTATTCTCTTTTTTTTGCAAGGTATCGCACAAAATGAAGGTAAATAAATTGAAATATGAGTGTGTTGAAAAAAATGCTATTGCTATTATAAAAACAGGCTTCTGTTCATTGATGTACTCTTCGATATTGTTTAGCTTAGAGACCTGCGAAGTGACTGGGTGATAAGATGACCGATACTTCTTGACTATACCTGTGAAATGCTTTGCTAGCTCTGACTTTTAAATAAGGGCTTCTGAATTACTTCTTTTTTATTGCCATCCTGCCGTTTCCTTCACAAACCTAGGAGATGGCCAAAGTGCATTGTGGAGAGCTACCACCTTGCTTCAGCGTGTCTGTGTAGTACTCCCATGATGAGCACTGCAAGAAAAGGGGTGCAAGGGTGGTTCTATTTTATGTGGTATTTGCTACCCCACTGGGCAGTGCAAGCCCTTGGGGAAGCAGGACAGGTGCTCCAAGAGCAAGGAAGCCTTGGCAAAGTAGCCCTATAGCTGCACTGTGAAGATATATCTTTATTCTCACATCTGTTGATGTACATGGGAAAAACAGATGTGATGTCATGGGAAAACTGTTCTACGTCCACCTGATGTTTGTCCCCAGTTAGGCAGCAGCCGGACAGAAGAGGTTGCTTTCTACCATGCTGACCAGTACATCTTTCTGTTTTCCTTGTCCTGCCCTTTCTGCTTTTGATTTACACAGCGTCTCTTATTTCATAAAGGAATTGTTAACTGGTCAGGATAGGAGAGCAGTGGCTGGGTTTGTAGTCCATAATACCTTTTTGTTGAATGTTTGCTTGCAGGTTGAAAATGTTGGACATTACTGGTGTGCTGAGAGTGATCTGGATGTTAATGGGCTTCTCAGCAATTTTTCATTCTGTAGCATTCCTAGAGGTGTTAAAGTTTACTGTACCAGAGCTTTCTAAGTGTAGGATTATTATCACATTAGGTGGCAGGAATCTAGAAAGGGGTGCTCTTAAAAATGCTTTCTATGAACAATAGGTTTAAGAAGAACAGAAATCTCTCTGTTTTGCAGGAAGCAATGGAATTTGTCTTCTATTTGCTATGCCTTCCTGTGGTACCAAAGGTGCTCCTTGGCAAGAGACAAAGAACTAGATGTGAATACTGACAGCGCAATGAGCATGCTTCAGGGGTGAAGTGTTTTAATATGAAAGTGGCAGCTCTGTCTTTTAGCTCTAGCTAAGTAGGAACTTAAATCCTAGTGGGATTGCTATACCTTTGCATCTCCTAATGGGCCTCAGATTGTAGAAGAGCTGAGCACAGCACTTGCTTTTTCCAACAGAATAGAATAAGAGATTCAAACTCCTGACTTTTTCACTGAAGTGATAAAAAGCCCCACAAAACAAACAAAAACCCAACATCTCCCTAATCTTTCACTATATCTTTTAACCGTTGTTGTCAGCATCTCTGGAAAAAAGCTTTTCAGAATTTGCTTCTTTGCTTCCTAACACTTCACCATTTACACTTACCAAAAATTTGTGGAGGCTGCTGCCAAGACAAAGAAATCTTTCTTGACTTTTCTCAGATTTATACTCAAGAGCCTCAAAATCCCTGCAGTAATGTTTATAGGTAAGAGACATACATTAAAATTAAAATGAATGAAAATGAAGGCCAAGCAGGGATTAAATGATCTATCCAAAGTCACCCAAGAACTTTGTGGTGGAAGTGAAGCTTCCACGTCATGGTAGTGTCCTGTCTGTCAGAGCTTCTTTGCTGCCACTGACAGACATTAGTATTCTTGCACTCACTTTCTGCAAATACGAATGACTAGGCAAGGCACAAGGCCATGGAAAACAGGCTTTGTGAAAGAAGGTTGTTGTGTATTAAACATCGTAGCACATAACAGCTCTTGTCCCTAAGGTACTGTTTGCAGAAGGCAGCAATGATAGAGCTCATCTCAAAGATGGGAAACCTGTGGAAGCTAGAAGATACATTGGGCATACTATTTTTAGTTTATTAAAGCTATCTGTTATGTTTCTTTATTGTCTTCAGCTCTCTAGCTTCCTCAGAGATTTGTTACTCTACTCATTGAAAAGAAGGGCAGCATGCTATGATTCCTCTGTCTCCTTTGTCCCTAGCACATAGGCGGAACATTTTGGTTTATGACAGATGCCTAATGCAAAACAGATGTGAAAAGGTCAAGGTATGATGAGTCTGGTACCTTCCCAAGAAACTTTTTCCTGATCTTCAATGGTGAAGAAAAGTTATCAGCATGGCTTGGGAGGTAGGGGATAGGGGAAAGGCATGATCTTGAGAGTGTTGGGAGTCCTTGTTTCTGGTTTGTTTGAATCATTTACTTTCTTTTTACTATGAGCCCCAAAAGCTTAATCATTGGATATTATTACCTTTATAACAGAGGAAAATTATCATGCCGCACATGTTTTAAGGTGCATGCTGTTTAAAGTCAGGATTATTTTTTTCTACCTAGTTAATTTTACCTCTTAAATGGAGCCTTAGAAAAGTAGTTTCAGAAAATCAGATTTCCTTATTCATGTTCCATTTCACTATCAAGAGCAAGGTTTTTTTCCTCCTTTTGTAAAACAAATACATTCAGAGCTCAAGCAAGAAGGCATTTAAATATGTATAATTTCAACTAGCTGCCCAATCATAACCAGAAATTCATCTGCACAAATTTTGTCACAAGGGAATGGCTTTTGGTGTTTTACCCATTCTGTTCCACAGACAACCCATGGTCTGGTCTCTGCTCCTTTGACATGTACAGTGGGGTGGAACAGGTGAGAGAGCTCTTCTGGTGCATAGTCAGCCTTGCACTGTATTCTGGGACATTATATTATGGGCAGAAGAATTTTTTATCCAACACTAAGGTAGAATAAGAACATGCATACAATTCTTGAGAGGGTACAGTGAGGAAGAGCTGGCTGGTATGCATATGTTCAAAAGAAGCATAAAGGTAGTGGGCTTCCACCCCAATGCACATGGACTCCTTCTACATGGGCCCCAATATATAGGCTTTGGAAAACATCAATCTATGTACAAGGGCAAGACTTCCTCTGGAGAGGAAGACTGGGGTGTAAACATCAATCCTTACCCTACTCTAGTGGGATAACTCCAGTGTTTTTAGGATCCTCCGTTTACCTTGGAGGATCTGATGGTATTGACTGAGGTACTGAGCTTCCCTGTTCTCCCCAGGGTTCTCTGTCCTTATACAAACTTTAAAATGCAAACAAGAAGTATTGTCTGAAGTTAGTTTCAGATTTGCAACCCTACTGCAAAGCATTATAGACAGTAATATGTAAACCAGGCAGATTAGCATAGCCTCACGGAAACAATATTCTTCATCTCTTTCCTCTCATTTGGAGAATTATTCAGCTTTTGCTGATGAGTGTAGACACAATAATAAGAATAAATTATAAATAGAGAAGAAAAATTTGTGCACTGTGGGGATTAAAAGGAAATATGAAAATGGCAGATCAATGAAATGTAGCCAAATAAATTGAATGTGTATTTTCTAAACTGAGTTACGAGAGATTTAAACTTTACTGAGAAGTGGCTGTTTTCCTCCCTAATCTGCGTAAAACCTGGTTATTACTGGGAAAACGAAAAATTCCCATTGCTTTATAAGATGTTTGCTTTTGCACTTTCTAACTCTTCCCTCATGTAATCTTCCCTCCCTCCAAAAAATAGTGGGAAAAGTATTTCTCCCTTAGCTGGAGAGCTGGCATTAAGAATATCTTCACTAGCTGGGAAAGCCAGTTTCTGCCCCAAATGGAAACATGCTGTGCTATACTTGAATTGCCTTATTACTTCATGTGTTTGCATGTCTTGAAAGAATTATTCTGCACATAGATTTAACATTAAAATGAGCTGAATTCTGAACTTGGTTTGTTCTCTTTTTTTGCCAGAATGTGCACGTTAACGCTCATAGTCTTATAGTACAGCTTTCAACAGCTGCCACTCGCCGCTAGCACACCAATACTATGCCAGATCAGTGAAACTATGCTTTCTAGGTCCATTGTATCAGTAAATCAAGAAGGAATTAATTTTTTCCCCTCTCAATCTGTGCTGTCTGAGCGTTGGCCCCTCCCCTCATGCCGGTTTCCCTCTCCTCGCAATGCTTTGGGAAAGAAAGTGCAAGTACCCCTCCGCTTGCTTGCTTTAAATTATCTCCTTTCTGCCCTGCTTTTCGCCCAGGGAAGCGGAGGAGCGGGGCGGATGGCTCAGCTTGCCTGGGAGAGGCTAACCTGGCTGCTCTCCGAGGAGGGCAGGAGGGAGAGAGCAGGAGCGGCAGCTCCCACTGCAGCCTTTTTTTTTATGCGGGCTGCCCCTTTCCGCTCCACCAGTGCAGCCTGCCCCGAGCAGCGGGCTGCTCGCCGCCTCCATTCAGCCGCACTTGGTATGCGTGAGCACTGCTGTTCCCACGCAGGAGGCCGCTTTCTTAAGGAGGACCGGTGGCTACCGCCGCGGCGCTCGCCCAGCCCAGCCCAGCCCAGCCCAGCCCTCTGCCCGCGCCGGGCGAGCCCTGCTCTGCGGCACCGCGGGCGCGGGCGGGGTGCGCGTGGGATGCCGGCGCCCCGGCGGGCGGTTTCCGCGGTCGGCGCTGTCAGGTCTGCGGCGGCTCGCCCGGCGGGATTTGCGGAGGGTCATGAATCAGACCGATGCTCCCCGGCCACTCAACTGGACCATCCGGAAGCTGTGCCATGCCGCCTTCCTCCCCTCCGTCAGACTTCTTAAGGTACGGTGACAGCCCGCGTTGAGAACCGGCGTCCGCCGCGCAGCATCTGCCCGGAGGACTGCGGGCGCTGTTGCTGGAAAGTTAATTCAGAAATGGTCCCGGCTTTGCTGCTAATTAGCCTCCCTGCTGCCTTTAAAACCCCTTGCGAGTGCCTGAAGGTGCCAAAATTGCGCCTCTGTACTCCAGTTCGGCACGTTTATCGGTCGAGAAAGGTCTATGAGAGGGGTAAAAAGGGAGTAAGGGATGGTGGGTAACATCTCTTGCTTCTATTTGCCTCGTCTTACAAAAAATCAAGCCGTGAACTTCTAGGGATGGAGTCTGTTTCTAAGGTGTGTTCCTTTGTGAGCAGTCCTCTGCTATCTGTTCTTGGGGGTTATCTAGTCGCTAGGAAATACCCCAAGGTCCAGGACTACTCAGACCAACTTGTAAGTGGAACAGTATGTGAGTGGACAAAAACTACCTTGGTTTGTTGAAAGCTGTACGTAGGAACAGGATCGGTTAAAAACTGGCAGTGCTGACAGCATTAGTGAAACTTTCTGATGATGATTTTTTTGTTTGTTTAAAACAAGTCACACAGTTTTGAAGGTGCTTTTGAAGGTGTTTTTAAACGTCCTTTCCTAGGAGATATTTGTTAATTATTTGAAAAAATCATTTGCGATTATAGACAGTGGAGGGCTTTTAGTCTCAGCAAGCAAAGTATCACTACTACTGCGTGTCCGGCTGTTTTAGGGCATTTGTAACTGGAAAACAAAATACGTTGAATCAACCTCACGACGAAAAAAGGTTACATTAAACTGAAAAGTCTCCTTGTTCTTGGAACTTCTTAATTAATTGGGTTGTACAATGAAAATTTAAACAATATAGTCAGGTCCCTTTAGGCTTTTGCACCTGTGGTGTGTTTTATAAAATGCTGGATTCATGACACTAATTACCTCAGTTCATCTTAGTACTTGATAGTTTGGCTTTGAAATTAATATGCAGCCAGGTAAAACATGCCTACTCTAACAGTGTATTAGAAGGTAATGTTTGCTATAACCATTTGATGTTGCCTGAGTAGCTTTGAAATTAGGTCAGTCCTTACTAATGCAACATATTTGAATAGTAGTATAGGGTATGACAGTGCACTTAGCAGACGTGTATTGTACGAATAGTTATTGTGTATGTGATGCACAAGTGACCACACTGTGTATCTTAACAGGTATTTGTTGCATCCTGAGAGGAAGGGGCTACCCTAGAAAAATATTTCTGTTTCCAAACTGTCTGTATGGCTGCTGGGAGGTACACTGGGAGGTACATTGTGAGCAGCTCCAAAGAACAGAAGAAACATAAAACTTAGATTGCTGAAAAATCAAAATATAACTAATACAGAACAAATCAGAAAATGGTGTTGATTCTCTTGCAAAGGCTCCCCCCCCCGCCCCCCCCCCCACCCCCGAAGCACACATTAGAATATCCATACTCTACAAGTCAGACACATTTAGGAAAACGTCATTTTCCCAAGGTGTGAGAACTCAGATGTGGGTAATTTTATTACCATTCTCAATATCGGGGGGGAAAAAAAAAAGTCTGCAATATTTCTTTTTTGGCAGACAAATGTTGCCCCCTGTGTATAGTTTCTCTTCATTGCATGTTTTAAGGGTGAACATTGCGATTAATTATTAAAAGAGATGACTAAAAATCATAGCCACAGCTATAACCTTTTAGGGCCAGAGAGGGAGTGGACCCTGCAGAGTTAACAACAGCAGGGCCAATAACCAGAGGTAAGCAACATCTGCATGGAGGGGGGAGTGTGTGAGAGAGACCACAGCAAAGGAGGTGGGACTCTGGCACCTTTCTGAGCTGATGAGCAGAGCTGGTTGATTGGAGAGGGAAATAGATCTTCAAGGCTCCCAATCATCTTAAAATTTTGCTTCCAATATATACTTCTTATCTTTGTCTTTTATTATTTAATGTGTTCAAAGCAAGTGATTCACTTAAGGGCAGGATCCCATTGTCTTAATTCCCCAAAAGTACCATAGCCAACCTGAAGGAACTCTGCTGTCATGAAGAGCTATCAAGGAAAGAGTGTGATAACAGCAGCATTAAATTACCAGATGAGCAGTATTTTCCTGTTTTTCCTCAGGGAATTTGAAAATTTTTATGTACACAGATTCAGTCATCAGAAGGGTGTCTGTATTCTTTTCTCTTTTGTGTCTTTCTCCAAAAAATAAAGAAGACACACTTTTTTTTTCCCTACATGAAAAGTGCTCCTGTAAATCCACAAACATTGGAAAGGCAAGTGCAATAATCTAAGCTAATTTTCTAATTGCCCAGTTTCCAAATGGATTAAGTGGTCTTAAGGGCTAGTGCAATATTGTTTCTCAGTAGACATCCAGTAGACCCTTTTTTATATAGCCTTTCTCTGCAGAGAATGCCCTCAATACCAGAATAAACTTTGAAAAAGCTCGTATGTAATGGCACATTTTTATTATTATCTGCTTTATCTATGGTTGCCAAACTCTGTTTCAATGTAGATTGTAAATTTATTAAGTGTAAGAGAATATAAAATATTGTTGTGTCTTTGTCATTTCCATGCTTTATTTTAGTCTACCAGAACAAAACAACTAAATGACATCATTAAGTTCAAGAATATACTTTTGCCTGAACTTGTAAGAATGAGAGATATCAGAAATTTCCTGGTTTACACACGAAAAAATCACTTGGCATGACCCGGAACTTGGTAATAAACAGCACGAACTTTTCAATTCGTTCCATGTCTTCTCAATGAAAAGTTTAAAGTTCTTATCCTGCCGATGTAATTTTAAGTGTAGCATCAGTGCTTTCACACTGATGGATCTCAATAAACACTGTATCTAGGACTTGCATGGAGGCCTCTCACTTTTATTACTCACTAACGAATCTATAGGATTGTCTTGAAATAACTGGTTTTAAATAAATAATAGAAGCTGTTATTCAACAGGTAGGGTATGCTATTATTCTATTTTGTTGAAAGGGTGTGTACTGTGCAATTGGATGAGCTGACATTTGATACGGCTCTGGGCATAGTGGCCTCATTTGATTTAGATAAACTAGGATCATTTCCAGATGCTGTCCAGCTTTGCTCCCTGTGCTTTTCTTCCAGGCGTGTGTTCCTGTTCTAACCCACTTCACTAATACCCTCATGTTTAGGTATGGTTTTATAATCCTATTTTCTCAGTTTTTCATTTTCTAACAGGCTCACAGAGTACTAGGAGCTGTATTTGAAGTGCAGATTGAAACAAATTATTGGAGAACATTCTTATGACTTGTGTCATCAGCTCATCCTTCACTGCTCCCTTTTTTCCCCCTAATAAGTATTTCCTGTAGCACATTTAATGCTGGTACCTTTTGTAGTTGTTTGAATGTGCTTAAACATATGCTAACGCACCATCTAATGCCTTCCCATCTGAAGTAAGAGAATTAAGAAGTGCCTTGAGCACATGTGCAGAGAGGGTGGCTTGTGCAGTGAGGGGAACCCTCATTCTCCTGAGACAGTCAGGTTAGTTTCCAGAGGTGGCTTTCCAGCAGAGACTTGTTTCTCTACCTGAGTTTTGAAGCTTGTTTCTTTGTGTGTTTGGCTAAGGTCTTGTTACCTTGATTATTTTTTTATTTCTTTTAAGGAAGGGTTAATATTAGTGGCAAGCAGTCCTGAGCCGCTTTGTGCCATTGTATATCTAAGAGCTATTGTTCCAGTTGCAGAAAACTCTGGTAGTCACATTTCTGTTTTGTTTTATGGTGGAAGAGAGTTTCTGAGACTCCACATGTCAGAAGAAGAGATTGCCTCCCAAGAAAGGAAGCCAAGTCCAAATAGCAGGATTTAGAGAAAACAGACATTTTAGAACAATGTTGTAGGCTCTTAAAAAATTAATGAATTTCATCATATTAAAGACTGCACTCAGAGAACCCTATGCCCTAGGAGAGACTGCAGATGTTGCACTTCTGCTTGGGACAGAAATGATACATGCCATGGGATCAAGGAATAAGCAATACACTAAAAAAAACCCCTAAACTGAAAGTAGACAGAGACTGAAAAATAAAAGGTCTGTAATGTGCAATAAGCTTAACACCACAGATTTAGAGACATGCATGTGTAGAAGTACTGTACTAAACATTTGGAAAGCAACAAATTGCCCAGCTTATTTTTTCTTCATAAGACTACTAAAATTTTTTATAACTGCATGCCAGCAAGTAGACTTGGAAGGCAGGAGCTTTGGAAGGGCCAGAGGAAAGGAAACAGAGTGAATCAGAAGAAACACTGGAGAGAATGTTTTGGCTAATTTTTCCCAGCATACGGCTCAGTAAAAATGCCTGCTCAGCTGTACCAAATAAATACAAAGAACATTTACCTAACCTGGGCAGCAGCCTAATCTAGCTCCAAGAACTGCTGGAAGCTTAAAGAGATAAGACACTAAATTTCTTACCAAATGAGAAACTGGATGTTATTTTTGTTAATTATTTTTATTTGATTGCCCTACCAAGAATGCATATGGTAATCAAATGGAAGACTAAAAAGCTAAAAAATGGTTCATTAGAAAGAGACACAGTGTCTTTTAAGTGTGACAGTACATACATATTAATTTCTGGCTGGGCTGAAATATGTGAAATAGAGGTGTGGACAATATTTCTCCTGCTATAGCAAGTTTGGTTATGTCCATAAAGAAGGTATCTACAGGAATAAAGACTGGGAAAGACATAGCAGGCTTTATTAAGGTACATGGTGAAATACCACACCGTTCGAGAGCTTAAATCAGCTAAAATCTCATTGCTATTTGATTACCAAATTAATCTTATTTCATGATACTTTTAAAAAATCTGATTTGGTAAACTGAATGAAAAATTTGCTTCTCCAGAATGGTGGAAGAATGAAATGTCTTCTTTATAAAACATTGAATATTTATGCTTCTGAACTCTCTACTGTGAGAAAAAGTGACTGTAAAAGAGGAGAAAGCCATATTTTTTGGAGCTGATTTTATTCCTCACGTGGATTTGAAAAAAAAAAAGGTTATTGAACTGATAGAACAGTCCTGTAACTCAGGGAAGATACTGTTGATAAATAATTTTTAATATTAATTGTAAGTGGATTTCTGTGCCATAATCATGAGACGGTAATGTTAGATTGTGTTATGGTCTTCAGAAACAGCAGTGTAAGCTTTCTATGCTATTTTATTCACTATCATTTGGAAAATTATCAGAAATCTAGACACAAAGGCAGTCAAAATGTGTAGATTTTTTTCTCTTACCTAGTCTTTTGATGTCCAGTAGGCAGTGGGGTCTTCTGGTTTATCACTGCTTAATAGTTAAGAATTGATTCTGATTATTATTTTAGTTAATTTACCATATCCACCTTTCAAACTGCAACAAAATGAGAGGGCAGCTCTACTCAGTCTCAGTTGAAAAACTGAGATACTTGGAACACATCCTAATGCATAGTGTTACCATAAGTGAGTTGGCGCACTACATGTTTCTGAAAGTAATATACACATTACCGACAGTAAATGAGGGTAATATTTACCTGTGCCTGCACTCAGCTGCTTACTGACTTAAATTGTAATAATGAATAAGCCACCACTATGCTTCCTTCAGGAGGACTTGATGCATTCTGGGAAGTAATGACAGTTCAGCCCTTAGGATCAGACTGCTTAAAACACAGGCATGTAGAAAATATCAGGCAATGTAACAATTTTATTGTAAATTCACTAACAGAAAAACTAGTCACACCTCTCAGTATGGTGGGATGCTGTATACGGTATGAAAGATAGATGAGTTTTAAGAGTCCATATAAGTTCTGTTCAGAAAGAAATTATTTGATAAACAAACTTATGTTTTCCTGCCAGAAAGATCATAGTTATGTCTATTACAGTTATAATAGATGTTGCATGTTTTTGACTCTACTTGACAGATTTTCTGGGGTACATTATTTGTCCTTAGGAGACCAAAAGCCATGTTACCAGCAAAGAGAAAGGTTCTGCTTTCTGTTGTGTGTTCTGCTCCTGTGCCATCAGTTTCATCATTTAAGGATGGCAGGAAAGAGACCTGGCTAGGGCATTGCTATGTCTTTGCAGTCTCCTGCTTTATCATCAAGAAATTAATTTAACACCCCGAATCAGGGGAGCAATGGGTGTTGCAATGTAGCTTCATGGCAACTTTGCATAGGTATGCTTGCATTACTGCTGCTCCACTGTTAGTTGTGCCTCTAGTACTTCACATTCTATAACCAAGTAATGGCAGTGTAGTGAAGACATTTTGCAGCTGGGATTGAAGAACTGACAATATGCCTTTTGGGGACTGCACATTCCCAAAAGCTGCTTGTTTCTTGAAGTCATGCTTCTCACCAACGGTGAGATAAGCTGATCCTTCTCATATGGCAACTGAGCATAGGATCATAGAATTGTTTAGGTTGGAAAAGACCCTTAAGATCATCAAGTCCAACCGTTAACCTAACACTGCTAAGTTCACCACTAAACCATGTCCCTAAGTGCCTCATCCATACGTCTTTTAAATACTTCCAGGGATGGTGACTCAACCACCTCCCTGGGCAGCCTGTTCCAATGTCTGACAACCCTTTCAGAGAAGAAAGTTTTCCTAATACCCAATCTAAACCTCCCCTGATGCAACTTGTGTCCATTTCCTCTTGTCCTATCACTTGTCACTGGGGAGAAGAGACCAACACCCACCTCTTTACAACCTCCTTTCAGCTAATTGTAGAGAGTGATAAGGTCTCCCCTCAGCCTCCTCTTCTCCAGACTAAACAACCCCAGTTCCCTCAGCTGCTCCTTGTAAGTCTTGTGGTCTAGACTCCACACCAGCTTCGTCGCCCTTGTCTGGACATGCTCCAGCACCTCAACGTCTTTCTTGTAGTTACGAGCCCAAAACTGAACACAGTATTCAAGGTGCAGCCTCACCAGTGCTGAGTACAAAGGTAAAATCACTTCCCTACTCCTGCTGGCCACACAGGATACAAGCCACGACGCTATTGGCCTTCTTGGCCACCTGGGCACACTGCTGGCTCATATTCAGCCAGCTGTCAATCAACACCCGCAGGTCCTTTTCCACCCGGCAGCTTTCCAGCCACTAGTCCCTAAGCCTGTAGTATTGCATGGGGTTGTTGTGACCCAAGTGTAGGACTCTGCACTTGGCCTTGCTGAACCTCATCTAATTGGCCTCAGCCCATCGATCCAGCCTGTCCAGATCCCTCTGAAAACCCCTCCAACCCTCAAGCAGACCAACACTCCCACCCAACTTGGTGTCATCTGTAAGCTTACTGAAGGTGCACTTGATCCCCTCATCGAGATCAATGATAAAGATATTAAACAAAACTGGCCCCAATATTGAGCCCTGGGGAACACCACTTGTGACCGGCCACCAACTGGATTTAACTCCGTTCACCACAACCCTTTGGGCCCGGCCATCCAGCCAATTTTTTACCCAGCAAAGTATACGCCCATCCAAGACATGAGCAGCCAGTTTCTCCAGGAGAATGCTGTGGGAAATAGTATCAAAAACTAAAGTCTAGGTAGACTACATCCACAGCCTTTCCCTTGTGCACTAAGCAGTTCACCTTGTCGTAGAAGGAGATCGGGTTAATCAAGCAGGACCTGCCTTTCATAAACCCAAGCTGAATGGGCCTGATCACCAGTTTGTCCTGTAGATGCCGCATGATGACACTCAAGATGATCTGCTCCATAATCTTCCCCAGCACCGTGGTCAGGCTGACAGGCCTGTAGTTCCCCAGATCCTCCTTCTGGCCCTTCTTGTAGATGGGTGTCACATTTGCTAATCTCCAGTCCACTGGGACCTCCCCGGTTAGCCAGGACTGCTGGTAGATGATGGAAAGTGGCTTGGTGAGCACTTCTGCCAGCTCCCTCAGTACCCTTGGGTGCATGTTCATGTGTAAGGAGTTTCTGAGAGGTTATGTCAGTTCATGTCTTCTGAACAGGAAGGAAATGTGGAAGCTGATAATGACTTTTCCTTTTTTATATACAGAATTAGTCACCTTGTGTGGTTAATTCTTCAGTGCAGTGTACATTTTGTGTGTGATCTAAGGTGAATCAGGGCTTGTTAGCAGTTTGCCTTATTGACTGAATCTTTTCCCTGAATATGACTAAGGTTGGTGACCACTGACTTGGAAGTGATGTAGCAGCAAATCAGTTTCCACAAGAAGAAATATCATCCCAATTAAGAAAAAGAAAGGGAGAGATCAAAACAAAAAGCCTACCAGGGGAAGTCATGTTTCCATGGGATTGTCTACATGTAAAAGAGGTAGACACATCAGTGTCGTTTTGAAGGAGGAGGCTGTAGTCTACTAATTTCATGTAGAGGGAAAAATGGTTTTGATTTTCAGGTTGAAAAAGACTGTGTGAATGCAAAATTTCCTCTTTTAAAGCAGAGAATTTTAGAAAAAAATGGCTTTTCTTTCTAAGTATGTCATCACCGTGTGAGTGCTTTTCAGAAAGAAGTGATAGAAAACATAATACTAAATTTTCAGTCTTGATGCAGCAGCTAAGGTACAGAAATACCTGGCTGTTTTAAAGTAAGGATCTTGCAACAGCCACAGGTTTTTATCCTTTTGCACGTCAGTATTATTTTGCAGTGCTTTCCCTAAATCCAGCTGTTTCATTAGTGTCTTTACCTTTATCTTAGAAAATACAGTGGGGTTTTACCTTTTTCTGTGCCACACGGCCAGTGGGCTACAGTGATGAAGGTGAGGTATCAGAGGAGCCATCCAGGGTTGTCCATGTTTCCTTCATGCAGAAGGACTTGGCTCATAAATGATGTCTGCCTCCCATGAGGCTCAGTCTTTTCAGATTTGAATACTTACAGGGGTGGCAAGTGGCCTCAATTCCCACTGGCCTTCGCAAGAATTGGTAATATATGAAACACTGCAATAAACTTGCCTATGAGAAATTAAATGCAAGTTTCCTGATTTGTGACTGCATGAGAGATGCTTTATGGTCTTGTTTCCAGAGAAATTAAAAAAAAAAAAACAATAGCGGTTTTGATGTATATTAGCAGAATAGAAAAAAATTAAGGTTGGTTCTGAACAGACACTATTGTAAAAATAATTGTGAAATGCGACTAAGTACAGAAGTCATACAAGCAAGAGGCTACAAATACAATGCTGCTTAATGGGTTAGTGGAATCCTCTGTTAACAGCATAAGATTTTAATGTTGTTCTGCAATATTGTTCCTTATGTTTGAAAGGGTGCCATGTGAAAAATTCAGGGCACAAGACCATAAAGTGAAGCTGAGTGGTTTTATTCCACCTGAATTGCAACAAGACTATGCTATAGTGTAAAAAGAAATGCCCTTGGGGCTCTCTGGAAATTTATGTCAAAGCCGGTAATAAAGCATGAAATAAAATCACTTCATTGAAAATATCTTTCATCCCCCAAATAATATGATCACATGAAACAGTCTGACAAAGTGCTTTTAGCAGTGTCAAGGAAATTACTGAAGAAAATATCAAGATTCTTATAATTAAAACAATCATCAGGCTTATTCTACATTAGTGAGAAGGTGACTGGTTGAAAACATTGTCTTTCAGTTGCCTTTTTCTTCACCTGTTGTTGTTGATAGATGCAAAGGGCAGATATAGTAACTTACTGAGCCATCATAATTAAGAATTCAAGGGGGATGCACTGCATTGTTTTGTTACGGAGCGGTGCCGGTTTTTGAACAATGTGGTTTACTGAATCAGCATGGCATGATGCTGCTGGGTCTGTTGTAATGCAGTATCACACCTCAGTTTCCCAGTGTGATGGCTCAACGTGCATCTTTGCATTCAGCTAGAAAGAGAGACTAAAACTACAACTGGATGTACTAATTAAAGGATACGCTGAGGACATTCAGACTGACTTTTCTATGATTGTATGTAGAATTTTCTAAGTTTTCTTAATCACAGAAGGCATTTTCCAAATACATTCTTGTTCAGCTTTTTGATTCAGTACTTCACATTACTAGGTGGTGTCTTATGCAGCAGGCCATATTTGATAAACAGTGTTTTTTTCTGGCTGCAAATTCTGTGCTATCACATTAAAACTGTGAAGGTCCACACAACCTAGCCATAATACTACTGCTTTTCTCAGGCGTTTTTCCTACATTTCTGCCCACCTCCCCACTGGCCCTTTTCCTAAAATGCATCACTCAAAGCGGTTTTCTGACATTTAGCTGCTTAGCCTGTGCTCACAGAAGCAATAGGGGTGCCAGGTTACAATGGCAATAATGATAACAAACAATTTGCTACATGCAGTCCAATGACTGAGCCATGCAAGGAAGAGGTCAACGGTCAACTCCCTCTGCTGTAAGGATGGGTAGATCAGGCATCAAGATTGCCCAAAATGCTCATTAAGACAAGCACAGCAGTAGTTAAAGGTATCCCTTTGTTTTTGGATGTGATGTCTGTAATTTTGTATTGCCTTTGATATATCTGGTTGTGAAGTAATACTGCTTGGAAGCCAAATACTTTTTAGAATTTTTCAGTTCAGATCCCACTTTGTATTAAAAAAGAATATGATGCAATTTTTTGGAGGTCCTACACTTACATTCTTCTGTGAGAATGGGGTAAATTGGGATACATCATGAAAAGAGACCTCCAAAAGTTGCTTACTCTATCCTGCCACTAGCAGGACTACTTCAATATGCGTAATTTCTTATAGGTGTTTGTCTAAGTTACTAAAGCCATAACCCTCATAGGCAGTCTTTTACAGTGACCCTATCCATGCCATCAGAAGTATTTTTCTGTGGTGTCTGCCTGGATCTGTCTTGCTGCACTTAAAGTCTATGATTTCTTGTTTTGCCCACTCTGAGCAGAGGGGACAGATGTAGCAACCTTTTGTGCTTAAAAATTTTTGTGTTGTGTTTGGAAATCAGCTAGTTTAATAGATCCACTCATGACTTATGGCTCTCTGTCATCTTCCAACATAGATTATTAGATTATTTATTCCACTATTTCCTCCATGTAAATTAGACTGAGTTTCCCTTGCTGCTTGATTTTTTCTCTCTTTCTCCAGCCTTCAGGTGTCTTACTGGAAAGGCCAGCAGGGACATGAGGGACTCCTGCTCAACCTTCCATGCTAATCCTAGCTTTATAAACTGGGGAAGGGTTGATAAGGAAACAGAAGGTATCACAACCCTCCTTCCTTTCTGTCTCCTGAAGAGACTAAATAACATTTCTGTTAAATTGCCTACAAAGTCTTTCTGTTTTAGCTGACTTTACAAGAACGTGAGGTGACTAATAACTATCAGTCTTCAGGGAGAGCTTTGAGGGAGCCCAATCACTTCCTATTGCACAGTAGAAATATTCTTTTCGTTTCTTTGCATAATAATAAAACCAGTGCTTTTTAATGGTTGCATTAGCAAAGAAATTTTAAAACCCAATATGGGGGACAATCAGCAGTGCAGTACTTATTAAGACACTGAACTTCAAGCATATGTGCTACCTTTATTACATACAACTGAAGAAATTTAATGTTTATGTGCATTTCTCTGGAATGAAAAGGTGATTTTGATCCTTCTAACACAAATCGGGGGCGGGGGGGGACACACGGACGGGACACAAAAAAGGTTTTCAGAGATATCCTAGTGGAAAATTGGGTGTGATTCGGTTATTTTATCTTGATACATGTAATTGTTTAAGAATAACTTAAAGGTAAAGATCTGATCTATCAAGCCAAAAAGATCAGGTGCAGTTTCTTATTAATGGTAACTGTGGGAGCTTTAGGTTATTCAAGATGGGAATAGTAAATTGTTCAGAGGATTGCTTCCCCTTAGAAGCTGCTGACTGCTATTACTAACATCCAAGGATGAGGTTTGTTCTTTTGGTTACTTTAATTTTTAAGTAGTGCAGATTTCCATTTTTATTTAATGTTCAAAAATTTTCAAGCATTACTGAAACATCCCATAATAAAACGGTTGTCTGTAGAGTTAGAACAAATGAGAAGGACTACTTGCTCAAGCAATATTGCAGTCTGCCAGAGATGTGACTACAATAGGAAGTCTTTAAGTAAGCACTGAAACTGAGCGAATTGTTTGCATCAAATT
Organism: Gavia stellata; assembly: GCF_030936135.1. Taxonomy (NCBI): domain Eukaryota; kingdom Metazoa; phylum Chordata; class Aves; order Gaviiformes; family Gaviidae; genus Gavia; species Gavia stellata. Next base: position 41,635,727 of record NC_082637.1, read on the forward strand.
ATCGGACAAATTTAGCATCTCAGTGCCATGAAACTTGTTAGCACAGATAGTTTCCATTAATTTATTTAGGACTCATCTGAAATCCAATTGAATCAATGGAGACACTTCCACCTATTTTTAGGGGGTGTGACCCTTATTTGCCAGATAGCAGAGCTTGAAGCTTGAAGCAGAAACACTGCAATAGTCCCGAATATGTATAATGTACATTACATTATTTTAATTCAAGACTGGACATGTGTTCAGGTATCTCTGCTGCAAATAGTTGTGTGCATAACTAATTCTGCAAATTTTTTCCTTATCAACTCCTGTCTATTCTGCCCTTAAAGTAAATGAGGAGGGCAAAAAGCTGAAGCAAACTACTTAATATGGTTAAACAAATATGAGCAGCTGCAGAGAAATGTGTGGAACATTTATTAATTAAATTGATTAACAGCATAGCATAGAAAAAAAATGCTTTTTCATTTTCTTTGAGTAATGAGGATATGCTCACTATCCATGGCAGTTCTAGCCCTTGTTTGCATTGTTGCAATCACAAAATGACATTTTATTACAGTTAAAACACATTAATGGTGGAGTATTTGCTCCTACTGCTTTGGAATTGCGTAGTGAAGTATTCAACTTTAGCTCATTTTGTGGAATACGCTTTATTTCAGTATCAATGTGATCACTTAATATGACATTGCTTCAGGCCTTGATAACTAGATTCTTTGTGACAGTCATCCCAATCCTAATTCTACTCTTAGTGCTTGTTAGTAAATGCTCGTTTGAAAGGCAGCAGTCATTTCATGTCAGGAAGGATTTCTCCCCAATAGTGTTTCAAGCTTGGCTGATGTGGCAGTTGGACCCCAGTTCTGGGACACACTCTCTTTCTTGGCCTTAGCCAAAGCAAGATTAATACTGCAACACCATCTGAACTAAGCTTGCATGTGTCTCTTCTCCTATAGCATTTCTTCCTCGTGTCAAAATGTTATGGCATACAGTGTATGTATATGTATAGTCTAGAAAAACATCTCTTGCAGATGAAAAACCCCAGTTTCGAAGCATCTTTTATGTATCATCATGAGTAAAACTAGCATTAACATCCTCAGAGTTGCTTTTTGATGCCTTGTTTTTGTGTGCTCGTAATTACTATCCCTTGACTCTAGACTGATTTTTCAAAAACTGCTGAGGTAACATTCTCTGGAAATAACAGTACCAATACAACTGTAACAGGCCATTATCTTGTTTCCTGAAGCTGGAGAACTCAAAATCACTAAGATGAGGGACCTACAGTGTGTATGGTCCATTAAAGTTTTAACTCTTTCTGGATTTCTTGTTTCCATGATGCAGTAGGCTATGACTCTGAATTTCATGTTTGAGGTCTTCCTCAGATACTCAGATTAGCTGTCATTAAAACACTTGCTTCCTGCTGTGGGGGCTTTCAACTTTTCACTGGGAGGCCACAGGCAGCATAACGTAATGCACTTGTTTCAGTGCAAAAAAGAAAGATTCAGTAAGGAATGAGATAGATACCCATAATTAATTCAGGTAGTTGATATGTGATCTGAATAATCTGTGAATACATAAATGCTAAAACACATTATGCTTAAAGCAGCAATTATTATTATATCCCACTTGTTTGTATTACGTATGTATTAATAGTTCTCTGCTTATACTAGATTTTTTTCAAATTCCATTCATAAAAGTGGGTTATTTAAAAATAAAAAAATGAAGTAGGTTAGCAACAGAAATATTGACAAGATGTTGTAAGTAAAATAAAGCAGATGAAAATAGGAAAGTTAACATTAACACAATGTCTTTGAACTCCATGCACAGGGTAAAATACAAATACATTTTAGAATGTTGTATTACTAATATCAGTTTGTTGCAGAAAGTTTATCTAATCAAGTTAATCCTTTCACTAGCTGCTGTTTGCTGTCTGCTTCCTGATCTCATTCTAGAGATAGCAGATTACTAGTCCTAGATCTGAGCTAAAATTAGTTAGCTCATCCATGTATACTTAGAATCATAGAATTATAGAATATCTCGAGTTGGAAAGGACCTATAAGGATCATTGAGTCCAACTGCCTGCTCCTCGCAGGACTACCTAAAATTAAACCATATGACTAAAAGCGTCGTCCAGACGCTCCTTGAACTCTGACAGGCTTGGTGCCATGACCACTTCCCTGGGGAGCCTGTTCCACTAATGAACCACCCTCTCACTGAAGAACCTTTTCCCAATGTCCAATCTGAACTTCCCCTGATGCAGCTTCATTCCATTTCCTCATATCCTATCGTTGGTCACCAAAGAGAGGAGATCAGCACCTCCCCCTCCGCTGCCCTCCTTGAGGAATTTGCAGACTGCCATGAGGTCACCCCTCAGCCTTCTCTTCTCCAAGCTCAATAAGCCAAGTGACCTCAGCCGCTCCTCATATGTCTTGCCCTCGAGGCCTTTCACCAACTTTTTTGCCCTCCTCTGGACACACTGTAATAGTTTGATGTCCTTCTTATATTGAGGCGTCCAAAACTGCACACAGTACTCGAGGTGGAGCCACACCAGTGCAGTGCAGAGTGGGACAATCATCTCCCTTGACCGGCTAGCTATGTGGTGCTTGATGCACCCCAGGACATATTTGGTCTTTTTGGCTGTCAGGGCACACTGTTGACTCATATTCAACTTGCCATCAACCCAGACCTCCAGATCTCTTTCTGCGGGGCTGCTCTCCAACATCTTTTTGTATGCATAACCAGGATTACTCCATCCCAGATGGAGAATCCAGCACTTGCTCTTGTAAAATTTCATACGGTTGGTGACTGCCCAAGCTCTCTAATCTATCCAGATCTCTCTGTAAGGCCTCTCTACCCTTGAGGGTGTCCACAGCTCTTCCTAGTTTAGTATCATCAGCAAACTTACTTGATGTACATTTGATTCCTGCACCCAGATAATTTCTAAAAACATTAAAACATTACTTGACTTCCCATTTGCTATTTTACTCTCAATATTAGAAATAGTGGTGGAAACTGGAGTTTATGGTGGACAGCAAGGTTGAACATGAGGCAGCAGTGTGCTCTTTCAGCAAAGAGGGCCAGCTGCATCCTGCACTGTGTTAGGACTGTAGCCAGCACGGGTCAAGGGAAGTGATCCTTCTCCGCTATTTGTGACACCACATCTGAGTGCTGTGTCCAGTTCTGGGCTCCTCAGAACAAGAAGCGTATGGACACGTTGGAGTGAGTGCGGTGGAGGCCACTAAACTGGTCAGGGAGTTTTGCACATGTCATGCCCAAGAGTTGAAACCCATCACAGAGCTGGGTTTGTTCAACCACAGGAAGTGAAGGTGGAGGGGAAATCCTATTTCTGACTTTCTATACCTAAAAGTAGGGTACAGAGGAGATGAAGCCACAGGTTTTTCAGAGATGCAGAGTGTCAGGACAAGAGTAATGGAAACAAATAATAATAAGGGTGTTTAGGCACTGAAACAGGTTGTCTGGAGAGGCTGTAGACTTTCCATCCTTGGAGATGCTCGAAACTGAGCTGTATGGGGCCTGAGAAGCCAGATATATCAGGGGATGTCTGGTGAATTGTGTTTTCCTGATTTGATGTAGCTTGCAAAATGTAGAAAAGACTGTTAATCTTCAAAGAAAATGTGCTTGGTTTTGCAGGCATCTCTTCTGTTTTAAATGCAGGGGGAGATATATTTTTAAACACTTTCTTAAGCAGTGAGGAACAGCACTGCAACTGCTAGGCTGTTATCACAGGAGCTTCTTGAGTTCAGGAGTTGTCAGAAGAGTCTTCTGAAGTTACTCTCAATGCTTGGTGGTAGCGGATATATCAAGGGTGAAAGGTGACAAACTTTGTATATATTCTGTGGATTTGGAGCAGAGTGGTTTCTAGGTACACATTACATTGCAGTTATGTTCTGGAGCTGGTTTTGCTGTAGCAGCTTTGTAGCTGAGTGTCTTACAAATTTGTTTGGATAGCTGATTGTATCACAATTGTAGAAACTGATTTACAGCAACAGGCAGCTTTCAGAAAGTTCAGACAGCCATTGTGTCTCTGACTCTTTAGAATGCTAGCGGTTGAGCTAGCAATTTATATCAGCTACATGCTGTCAAGCTGTTTGTTATCTGTGACCTACTTCGTTTCAAATTGAATATTTACTTGTTTATGCACAGTTATGCACAGTGGGACTATCAGTCATTTCTTTGGCAGGACTTGTTTTGATAAGTCTGTATGAATAGGGCTAGGCACCACTGGCAGCTATGGTGGAGGAAGCATCCCGAAAGCTCCTGAGGCAGGGTTTTGTCTTCAGGCTCTGGCTATCTCCTTCCCAGAGAAAAGCACAAGGATCCTGATTGTCAGTTAACAATGAGGTTGTGCTGCTGCAACCATGCCCACAAGGGTGACAGGAAAATTGTGTGCAAGGTGAGGAAGGACAAAGTGTCTGGGGTCTCGTGTTATGGGTCCCGTTTGGATGATCCTGCTATCTACAGCAGAGGCAGTGGTTGATGTAGGGCACAACTGCGTAGAAACTGGGCCTTTCTGGGTAAATTGAGCAGCCACAAAACTATGCGAGTCAGGTCTGACAAAGGCTCCAGCCTCTGGGGCAGGTTAGCCCTGGTCATCTCAATGGAAATGGCTTCAGTCAGCCCTAAGCTGTAGTGGGTTCACTGCCCCACACTCAGTTTCCACAGACAGCTTCATGATGGTATGGTGAACCATGGCCATGGACACAAGGTCACAGTCCCCAGAGTACTGCTCCAGGGCAGTGAATGAGGATTTGCAGACAGGGATTGCTGTGGGGGCAGGAGGTGTTACAGAAGCTTGCAGGGCTCTGACCTGCCTCTGTCAGAGCTGGCCTTGAGTACAGGCAGCCATACCCCTAGATGCTGGAGAAATGAGGTTGCAGAGGAGGACTGCATAGAAAGATGGTTTCAGGATGGTCAGGGCAAATCAGAGCTGAAGGCCTTGGACAAACCCTTGCATGGGGATGCAATAGTGATCAATTTTTTTTTTTTTTTTTTTTTTGGAGGAGGGAAGCACAGAGCACTTGAGAGGGTCTGTGCAAGACTTTCTAGTCTCGCTTGAATCAATGTGTCATTCTGAGTGCTTGCTTCGTAAAAGAACTTAAAGCAATCTAGTAAGCTAGATTTCATTAATTCCCGGCTATCTTTCCCATTTTCTTTAGATGGGCAATTTAAACACCATTATTTGTACGTGATTGTAAATGTAGACTCAGTTGAAGCATATTTTGGAAAAAAAGCTTTTTAAAATATGAATTATGTTTTACAAAGAATTTTCACTTAAGATAAATATATAGTAGAATATTTTTTATGAATAAATATTCCCCCTTGCAGTGTGCACTGATATGACCATATTTTAAGGGTAAACCACTAAGCAGCCATTAGGCTATGGCTTTTTCTCAAGAAGCTGTGATGTATTTGAAGCATTGATCAAGGTATTAATATGGAAAATACAAGCAAAAGTTTTTCTACTTTATTGAAAATACAAATTCAGTATTTTCCCTGCAGTCTCAACCTCATTGTTCTTTTTCAAAGGAAAACATGTATGATACCTTTCTGAAAAGCTCTAGAATTGTTCCTTCAGTACTGGTATTGGGGCTCATACCCATCAGTTGCTGTTTGTTTGTAGGGCAGGCCTTTTTTTTTCCTGATTGTTATACTTTTCATTGCCTGAAGTAGTTTTTTCTTAAGCCGACTAGGTATTAATAAACCAGTGCTGTGGAGGAATCTCTCAATTCTAGCTGAGCTCGTGTATGTGCTCATACATCTCCTCGTAGTCATAGTGCTAGCTATGACATTGCACCTTAGAATGATGGTGGGTACAGTTTGAAGAAGGCTATATGATGTAAGAGATCACAAGTATAGCTATTAGTTTTGTCTTGTAAGGGTAAGGAAAATAAAATGTGTATCCACCAAAGGTATGTTTCCACAGCAGAGGGAACAAGAAGTCTTCAGAAGTATCCACCCTGCTTATAGCTCTGTACTGTGACACTAAAACTCAAACCTTCTCACTCAAGATGGTTTCAGGTGCTCTGGAAGAATTATCTCCCCTTCTTCTTCTTCCCCTCTTTCCAGGAATTGTCCAGAGGCTGTTTTCCTTTTCTTCTGCTTTCCTTGAAAGATGAGCTAGTGACTGTATCTGGAAGCAAAGCATCAACTCACAGTCAGTTCTTCTGAAGGATCCTGAATGATCCTTTCTGAAGTACTGTGGTAGAAACACCTGCATTTCTTTCCAAAGCTAGAAGATCTGGTCAGATAATTCCACTTCTGAAGCATGGAAGATTAATCATCTGTTAAGGTTATGCAGCTATATCCAGCTAGATGACATATGAGTTATTCATCAGTTATTCACCGGGCCTTGGGCATCAAGGATGCTTTGAGCTCTGCTCTTTCTTCTGTTTGGCATATGACAAAGGGTTTGTGAGGATTGAAAGAGTTTTAATTAGAACTAATTCAGCAAAATATAGAGATCTACAATATGCTGAAGGTCAGGTCATATGATTTCTTTTCTGAATGTCTTTGAATTCTTTAAAAATATTAGAAATGGATCTCATTTTTCTTTTTAAAACATTTTCTCAATTGGAAGTGGAAACAAAAACTCATTGCAGTGAATTAGAAGGACGGTTTCCTCCTCCATATTTGAATGAAAACAGAGAGAGAGAAATATTATTTTTCTTGGTAAATATGTGGTCTGTTGTATGACAAAATATAGCAGTTCTAGTACAATTCAGGTAAAAAAAAAAATTCTTGGTTTCTTAATTATGTTACTGTTTGGATCATTCAGTGTGTTTAAATATGATGTGCTCTATCAGTAGTCATTATTTTCATTGACAATTAGATGCCTAAGAAACATCGTATTCACCCCTCGATATTTTACAAACCCATGTTTGCTTTTGTACTCAGGAAACATAGTAGGACCCCAGAACAGTACCTTTTCAGGTTGTGATGCCTTCACAGTGTATGAGCCAACAAATTTAAGATTGATTAATTGACCAAGAATCTTCAAAGACAACTCAAAGGGAGAAAGAAGATAGCATTAGTGATTCAATAGGTGATTCTACAAGTTGTGAGCCAGTGAGCTGAACCAATACTTCAGTATAGTGTTAGATGGACTGCACAGCTTTTTCTGATGGAATGTAAAAAATAAGGTTCAACTCATTCATGTAATCACTAAGTACCCACAGTTATGTCTTGGGTAGATCTACTGTTTTGCACATTACCTATATAATTTGGGATGGGTATGTATTTATCAGCTTTGAACGACCTGTGTTTCATTGGTAAGCAAGTTTACCTAATCATCTGCATATTGCAGCCCAGACCTAATGCTTTCCTGTGACAGAATACATGGTTTGCACAGATAATTTGTTCTTTGTTCAGGGTTTTTTAATTTCTTTTTTTGAAGCTTGACAGTGAAAGCTGATAAATGTAAGTTACTGTCTCCAAGGCCATGCAGAATGAAGATATAAATAAACTATTTATGAGGTATGAATCTCTAGCTAAGAAAATGAAGAATTTCTGATATAGCTACCTGAGAAAATGTTTTTGAAATGTGAAAATTAGATACATACTTATGAAACCTTGATTAAATTAGAATTGTCATCAGAATGTATGAGCAATAATCATAATAATCTGCCTGTTCTTAATCTTTGCATCAATTGCACAATGATACATGCAACTGAGCTGAATAAAACAAGATGCTGTGTTTTCCATAGCCAGTATCTGTGCATAAAACAAACAAATAAAAAACAGTCTAAACTAAATGACCTTAACCTAAACTCTATTTTTTTCCAAATCCTGTAATTGCTGCAAGCAATTACCTGTTAAAGCAAAAAGAATCAGGAGAAAACCTTGTCACTCTCTTCAGAATGACTTTTTGTTAGGAAATGGTTACGCTACCCCAATAAACGTGTTAATAACCTTATATTGAATGCTTGCCTTTTTGTCTTACCTCCAAGTCCTGAGGGACTTCACTGAGGTACATATACATGGAGACCTATTGTACCAGAGGACATGCACTGTTTTAAATTGCCACCTTGGCCGGTTTTGGCTCGAGTGGTAGCAGGTCATCTGTTTCTATTTTACGGTCCTTGTAGCTTTCCTGACTGGAACCATATGATTGCAAAACAGAAATTAGGCCCAGATGAAGCTATAAAATAATTATGTTGTAAAAAAAAGGTGATTTGAAAATAAAGTCCAAGGGCAGTTTCAGTGCTAACATCGAAGTAGGTAATTTTTTAAAAAAATAGATAATGCAATGAGTAACAAGTGATATATTGGTTGCTTTTCTTTGTGCCTGTATGCATAACACAAATGATAGTATTTACCCAAAAACATGAAACAACAATGCATTTCTTAAAAAGCAGATAGTGAGAACAACAGAATAAAACAAACAAACCAAAATACCCAATTGTACCTAAGTTTGGCACATATTTTAATTCTTTTCATTAATTCATGCACTTTAAAAGATTTTTCTCCAAATTAGGAATACCCCGTCTTTTGCTATGAATGATAATGTCTGCTTCAGGAAGCTGAAGTATAAGGATTGCAGACTAAAATGAAGGTAAAATAGTAAGCCTGCAAGAGAAAAGATTAGAAGGGTGATGCTGAATTAAGTACAATACCACTATAAACACCATTGCATACATTCTTCATATAGTAAATCTACACTGCAGATTCAAATTTACTCTATTCATATGGTAATTTATCATATCCAGTTTTTCAGCTGCAGAATAGGAAATGTTTCCCAAGCTGCCAGACAGATTTTTACAAAGGAGATTCAGCTTTCATATCTTACTGTGAGATTGATTATTTTTGCTTGATATAGCTCATTTGTGTAAGTATGTACAGTATTTTTGTTAGTTATTCGGTTGTCTGAATCTTCATAAGGTAATAATGTACCAACAAAGATCATGAAGGTGTCCATTTTTTTTTCCTTTGTGGTATTAGTCTATACATTTCATTTGTTCTTGATATATTGCTGTGGAGACAAGGAAGCTGTCTTTATTCAGAACAGTATTGTTAGTCTGATGCATTTGTGTGGTGTCTTCAAACGTGGCTGGATCTGGCAATATTCCAGATTAAATTCTATGGAGATGATCAGAGAAGGTGCTTGTACAGGCTACACTAAGGCCACACTCAGATGGCGCTAATTTTTCAGTCCCTGTATCTGGATTATACACAGTTCTGCTAAGATGTTGTATCTTATTTTGTAGAATTTATGTGATCTATTTTTGTGTATTTATATGCAAATCACTTATGACCAACTGAAAACTTCCACTTTGAGCTACTAGCGAAAAATGTCTCACTCATGAGTCTGCTATGCATTATTTTACAGGAAACGTGGTTTCATATTTTCTTAGTGGACTTCCAACATTCTTATCTGTTTGGTGCATTATAGTATATATAGTATTGAATTCACCTCGGTTATGATGGTTGCTTGGGTGTTGAAAGTAGCAAAAGACAAGAAGGCTTCCATGATCATTTTATGACGTGAAACTCAATTTTTGAGAGTGATGCAATTTTTTTCAGTTCCCTTTTGAGTAAGCCTGGTCCAAATATAGTGCTACTGATCTCAACTGGCAAGGTTTGTAGGTCTTTGGTTATTCATGCACTTCATTTGTAAGATACATGCTTCTGCTCAAATCAGTTTGCAGCCCCAGCTGTGCTAATTGCACACTGTTCTGGAGGCTGGCAATGATTCCAGTTCACTGCGTTGCATATAGGGTATGAAGATACAGTTGACTTCTTTATTATCACCTTATGGATCATCATGAGACATCCCTTGAAGAAACTCATTTTTGTTTGATTGTCGTACCTAAAACTGCACAATGTGAAGATTTATGGCATCCATTGACAGCTGACTTTCGCCTTTGTTGTAAGAATGCAAATCTCCGCAAATCCACAAATTTCTATTGTACAGCACATTTGCTTTTGTGTGGGGTGGTTTACTTTTATAGAGCATCTTTTCCATCTGGATGACTTGTCTTTTCAGGTTACATGCACTTTGTTGCACATTCACAGTTTGCATTTTATTCCTGTAAGGCCTGTAAATCAGACATTCCTGGCTGTCTGCAGTGTAACATGAGATCTATAAAGCAGATTTTTATCCTTGGTGCAACATCATAGTTTATTTGAGATAGAAGTGTACTCATTTTTTTGGATCATCATTTTGTCTGTGAGACTTCTTTTGGCTTTCATTTCCAAATATTAATATTCAACCACGAAACCAGCATTAGGTTGCTTTGTGGACATATGTTGGATATGATGAGCTGCATTTGAGTATAAAATGTTTGGCTGCTTCTTTCTGCACATGGAGTGTATATTCTGTTTATTCTGTTTATATCTTCTGGCACTTTTTTTTTTCTTTTGATATTTTTCTAGCGTGCAGCTTTTTATTTTTATAGTCCTCGATAGAGCTGAACAGAAAATAATTTCCCTATCCTGCAAGAAGCATTGAGATTTCATAAATTCCTTCCTACTCCAGAACAGACACGAGGTTGCCACCCCTTCCCTTGGTGACTCCTGAGACTTATAGGAAACTTCAGTTCAAAAGGTCCTCTAGTCAATATTAAATTATTATATCATCTTTCTTTATTTTGTGTTACAATAAGTAACTATTGGTAAATTCCTGCAGATTATCCAGGTGGGGTCTTAGTAAATTGCCTGTTATTTAATTAAATAATTTTTCCTTCATTATAATTAAAACATAATGAATTTTTAGGACAAATCTTCTTTTTATTTAAAAGGATAAGATTCTTATAAAATTCACTGAGAAGGTTAAACATCAGTTAGAAAAAAACACTATAAAATATTAAATACTTCAAATGCGTTTTTTTTTTTTTTTCCATTTGAGATGAGTTTATATTTCAAGAACTGCTTCCCTTTTAGGGGATCTTTATGAATTTCCAAAAACTAAATTAAGTTCTCATTTATTAAATGCAGATTAAGAATCAGTAAATGATAACAAGTCAGTACTTTAGGGCCCAGTTCAGCTTAGGCAGAGCAGATAGACCAGGCCACAGGAGTTTGTGGGCATATTACACAAGCCTTGTACATGACATAAGCCACTTATTTTTTCTGTCACCCAAATTCTGTGCCCAGTCTTATCTTGATCAGCATTTGTTTCCTGTTCAACAAAGAGCAAAGGAACAAAACATTCAATGTCACCTAAAATGGTTTTAGTTGCTTCTTTCAGATCAGAGAACTGTATTTTTCAACCTCTGTGGGGAAACAACTTTTTAAATTAGGAACTATCTAATTTTTAGGAGTCTCCTCATCAGTGCTCCTCATGAGAGCCCTTCCTGCTCTTCTGTTTTGAAAGTGATGTCTGAGAATGTCTCCCAGATGCCCGTGATACCTTCTGTTGTAGTACTGAGCCAGCAGCTTCTCTCAGTCTTTAAAAAGGACAATGCATTTTGTTTACATGTCCCTCTTACAGATCAACAGAATAAGGTCTTTTCCAACCTTAATGATTCTCTGATTCTGTGAATCTGTGAATAAAATGGAAAATAACAGAAGTAGATTTTGGAAAATGGCGGGATTTGGTTCAAAGTCCAGTTTGAAAAAATATAAAATAGAGCTCATTCCCCTTTTCCAGCTTTCCTTTATACACCTGAGTTTAAGCCAGATAATTTTATTCTGGCAAAAGCTAATGGCTGTTGAAAAGGGAGGCGCTTTCCTGCTTCTTCAATGCCAGCTGCTTTTTCCCTACCAGCTCTCTTTTGCCAGTATCGGCATTCATGTGGCCACATCCTGAGCAGGGTAGTAACAGATCCAGTCCAGAAAGATCTCCACTTTTATCAGCACAAGGGGAAACAATGGGAGCAAGCTACTTGAGACAAGAGAAAAGTGTGATTGTTCTTTTTGGATTTTTCCTAGATTAAAGTAGCAAAGTAACCACAGCTTTAATGTCTGTCTTTTCATGGCAGACTATTCAGATTTCTTTTGAAAGCATATTTGTTCAATACAGTAAGTGCTTGATACCAGCTCCTTCCTTCCTTCATATGATCCTTTGCACTTCAGTTTTTTTTCTGTTTCTGCAGGCATTGGTGAAAATCACACACTGCTTCTATACCAAGGAAGCAAATTCAGTCTGCATTATTAGCATTTTGGATACCCTGTATATTGTAATTTCCTTTTAGTCTCAAACCAGCCCAGTATATTCTTGCTTTCACCTCCTTCCTTACCTGTATACCTGCATTAGCATTGAAATACTCTGGGCGGTGCATTTCCAATGAATTATTGAACTTCTTGAGCCTTTAAGTTCCGGCTGTGCGTGACGTGCCTTAGATTACCACCAGCAGCATGCAATAATTTCCAACCAAATGCATTTTTTTCATGTCTTATAATATAAATGAGTTATATTCCATTGACTGTATACATAGCTGTCTAAGAAACTATTTCATGATCCATGCCTGAAAATTTCTATATTCTAATACTGTATGTTTTGATTTGGGGCTTTTGCACTCCCTAGCTTTCTTCTTCAGCAGCAGCAGTCAGAAGTGATGTTGATGGGGTCAGTGGGCACATTGCTATGGTTGCCCTTATTTGTTCATTGTGGCAGTACAACTTATCAGTCCCTGTTTTTTTAAGTTTTGACCTGACTTTTAAATGCTCCTGAAAATATAAACCCTAATAGGCCAGACTGTTCACTGTCTCACATCAGTCCTACACAGCTAGCAAGTCAAAAACACTTGGTGTTGGTATTTGTATACAGTGCAGCTTCAGAACAAATACATCTAATCAACTTAATTTTAAACCAGAGAACTTTTACACAAGATTTCTTTTGACATTTCTTCCTTAATATGTTTTTCTTTATTCTGAGTACAAAAGGTGGGTGCACACATATACATATATACTGTGCAGTTTAACTATATGTCAGTTCAATATGTAAATGCGATTCATTCTCTATGCATTTTATCAGTAGTGAAAATGCTATTACCAAGAAGACTAAGACTGGATAAGCAATGAAAAACAGATGTTTCACCCTCTCTTCAAATCATCTTAAACTGTGACCTGGAGGAGGATCAACAGCAGTGTTGATATAGACAAGTAAGCATATGGCAGATGTTACTATGATTTTGTTAGAGCAGCTAATACTAAGACATCACAGTCTTATAAGGTCCTGAACACAAATAATTGTTTCAAAGGGAGAGAAGCAGTAAGACAGGTGTATTTACAATAATGGCTTTATTTCCATACAGTTTGCAGTGAATTTTGTTTTCTTTCAGATAGGAGTTTTTACCTTTGACACTATTCCCTTCTTTCTCTTCTATCCTCAGTAAATCTTCTGGTTTAAAAAACAAAAAGACCCTTCACTAAAATCTATGTGAATTTGCACAAGCCATTTACAAATACAGATAAATACTTCTTCACTGTGCTGCTGCAATATACAACGTTCTATCTTCCTGTGCCCTTTTAAAAAAAGTATAGCCTAAGAACCTGAGGCCCCTGAATAAACCTGAAGAAGATACAGTGTGTTTTTCTATATTCTCACAGGGGAGGAGAAATTACACTGTAGCCCAGTGTTAGAAAGTACAGACAAGGAGATAGATTCCTCCTCTGTGTCCATGAGTGATCTACCAGGCATGGTAGCTCATGTGTCCATGAGTGAGCTACCACGAGTGAGCATGCAGGCATAGTTTTCTCTGCGACGCTAGAAAAATGAGAATTCTGTAAATCCTGAATTCTTGGTAGGAAAGATGCTAGCCATTGGCAAATGCTTCTTCTTTTTTTTCCCTAGAAAGGAGCATTTGTACCTTCCTTATTCCATTTCTGTCCTTGAGGAGTGAGGGGAGAGATGTCTGTCCGAAAAAACTGGAGGTCCTGGGGAAGAGAGGGGGTGACTAAGGGCATTCTTACAGTGCATACCTAGGAATGCCACAAAGGTGAATATTTTGGGAATTCCATAAATTTTGAATGTTGGGGTTTCCAGACAGGCATTCAGATGCAGTTCTGCATGCTATCTGTTTTTTTTTAAACACTGGCGTTTTAGAAATGCCTGAAGACTACAACTCAGCAGGGTGTTATTGTGACAGGCATTGTACAAATATAGTATACAAGTGAGTCTAAAATTATTGCAGTGAAAGTGTCAAGAAAGAAACAGAGAGATCAGTGAAGAAATTGGGTGTTTGTATAACCCATAGCGCAAGCTGTGTCACAGAGCAGCACAGCTGAAACCCTGCTGCTTCCCCTACTTGTGTAAAGAGTCGGTGATTCTCCAGGGGAGCTGTACTTGGTTACTATGAAACTTGGAACTGGCTGCAGAACTGATTCATGTAAAAGCACCATAGCAAGGGTTTGTCTCAAAATGACATTATACATTAATTTTAATGTAATATAATGCTTGATCTGTATTTTAATGCTCACTGTATTAGTACTGGTCCAGCTTTAAGAGTTGTTACTGTGCTGCTATGTTTTAACAAATATTTTGTTTAGTATCTGTTGTGTCCAGTTATGCTCTCTCGACATATTTTAAATTCTATGAGGGACAGCAGCTTTGTAAGTTCATAATCTTGATGGCCTTGAAGTCAATTTGGCCTGAGTTATCTACAAAGAGATTTCCTCTTTCACAGGATAATAATAATTTCAGGATCTCTACCAAGTTATTTGACTTCTTTTCAGAATATAGTTTTTTCCTGCTGAACTAACTTCTTTTGTAACTATGGTGTAGCTATAGACTGTAGAAAAAAAGACAAATGTTCTCAGAACAGCCTGGTATTTGAACTTGTTGAGGCTCTGCTCCTCCAGTCTTCTGGTGAAGGCTTTTTTCTGAATCCCATCAAATTTCCTTTAACGTCAATGTTTACAGGAGTTTGACATCTCATGTTAGGCAGTCTCATGTGAATACTCTTTTTTGATAAGGAAGTGTAAGAACTTCTCTATTGCCATCTTACATGAGTAGCTACTCTTTCTTGTAAGTGGATGAATGATTTACAGAGGTGCTAGATGGCAGAAGAAAGACTCATGCCTCAGGGAGGATATAATCTGAGAGTAAATTAAGTGGTGTGTTTCACCTACTGGAAGAGAGAAGAATTATTGTGTGTATTTTCTGAGGAGAAAAAAAAATGTTGATTTGGTATTTAATATGTTCAAGTCTTTATGAATTTGTAGCACTGACTTTGAAATGTAAATGCAGTGGTAGAGTATACAGGTGTTACCACTGAGTGTTACTGTGTTACCTCATGAGAACAGCCCAAGTATTTCGAAGAGTTGGATGTCAGCTTATCAAACAACTAGAAACCAAGATTTGAAGATCTCTTGATTTGTGTGTGCAGAATATGTAGAATAGGATTTAAAATACAGCTTATGTGAATTAAAGAATTGTACCCAAATAATGATTTTTTTTTTTTTTTTTATTGAATAGGTAGTTAATAGCTCCATTTCCAGTAATTATTTCTTGGAGATCAAATGTAGGCTGGAATAGTTTTCATAGCTCTCAGCTATAAGGAAATCTGTGCAAAATATCCATAGTAATAGAACTGATACCTCATGTAAAAGGTCATCAATGTCTTTCTGGCATGGCAAAAAGCCTGTAGCCAGTAGTCCTTAAGCAAAAATCATCTCTTGCCTCCCCACAAAATTTGACAGTACTTCTTTATATCTATCGAGTTGCTCAGATCTCATGTATGTTTATAACAAATCAGAGATGAAATTGTTATCCTTCACACATGTGTACTATGTAGAAACAATATAAAGGAGCATAAAACAGTTATAATCTACTCATGTTAAATTCAAACTTAGAGAGCAGCTATGCTTCAAACATAGCAAGCAGCAAAGCCCTCAAAATATAAGCATTGTCCCCAGAAAGCATTATCAGTGAATTAAAAGCACTGGGAATCTCTGCAACAGCCTGTAGAGATTCATCAGGTTTGGCTGAAAGCAAATTTTTTTTTTCTCCATTGAAATGCTGTTGGCTTCACCAGATACAATAAACAAAATAAAGCAAACTCAGAGCAATTTCCTCCTTCTGAGAATTTTCTCTCTATTGACATAGCTGTAGTTAAATAACAAAACAGAGTACTATAGTCTCAGATTGGCAAAGTTTGGGTTGTGTAGACACCTTTCTACTACTATTATTTACTGCCTTTTCACATAATTCTTATATATGTGGGGATTTTATCATTGTTGCCAATATCGGGAGCTCTATTTGCATGTTTGTTGAAGCAGCATCCTTTTAACACGGGTCTTCTTAGAATTGAAGTGTGACTTCCTCTAGGGAGATGTCATCTAAGAGTGCCTGTAAATTTATCATAAAGGAAGTCCTTGCCTTCCAGTTTCATGGTACAAAATGCAGGTTTCTCAGAACTACATTCAATTTTGAAAGTGATGAAATGGGTAAAAAATACACTACTTTTGTTAAAAAGTAGTGCATTATGACATCTTTTTGACACCTACAGCTTACCTATGATAGCATGTTAATTCTTTGACAACAATAGTGCTATGTCAAAAATTTGAGGCAAATTTCCTACAAATATAAGGACGATTTTTATTCTAGGAGTCAGCTAAGTATTTTACTGTTCATATACTTACAGACCCATGAAGTAGTGATATTTTAATATACAATCTTTAATTATCATTTTGAGCAGCACAGAGTTTCCAGTAATATTGGTTTTATTATTTTATTAGCATTTTTTAAGACAGTCTTTCTGGTGATACTTTGGCTTGAAGCCAGAGCAAAAGGGTTTCCTGAGAGTAGAGGTTGTATTACCTACATTGCTCTGTTTCTTCAGTGATGAAGCTGGTTATTTGTGTTCAGGGAAGAGATGCACATGGCTATCTTTTGAGCTACTTTATAAATGCAACATTTGGTTTAAAAGAGAAATTTCAATTTAAGTGTATGAACATGAAAACTGAATCTCTACAAGAACACCTATTTCTGTGGAAATAAAGTTATTAAAAAAAATTAACAACACATAACTGTTAGATTTCAGAATAAAAGGGATTGTTTCTCATTTTCTAGTGCAAGAGAACTGTAGTTTTTAGATAGGTCACTGATTTTTTTTATTTTTATTTTTTTTTTTAAATTACTGTGTGCTGGAAAGGACAAAAAGGAAAGACAGTCATTGATAAGATACTGAATAGCTAAACAAAACTTTGACATGGGATTTAGTTAACAAGAAGGTGTTTCTGGTCAAAGCAAATACTCAAAGGTCTCTCTCAATTATTCTTGCTGGATCTGTTCCATGTTGCATAGATTAAGTCGTTACTGAACCAGGACTTAAACCTATTACTTGTAAGGGTGAGTTACTGCACTGCTGTATCCGTCTACAGATATGTCAGGAGCAGAGATGGTAGTAGAGAGGAAGGTAGGCAGCTTCCAGAAAAGTCATGTGCAATCTAGTAGTTATACAGTGTCAATGGAAATTTTGCATAAACCAAAAATCCCCTCTTCCCTGTTGGTCATCTTCCCTAACCCATCCATTTTCTCCCCTGTATGAACCACTGCCACCATGGTAGTGAAGAATGCTGATTGCTGAGGGAAGAAGCTATTTAAATGGAAAATAAAGGAAAACTCCACTCATTCTATGCTATGAATTATTCCTGGGTATGCACAAATCTTTCTGTTTCCGTCTATCAAAAGAAACTCTATTTTTATTTAATTGACTTGTATCCTGTATTATAAATCTCTCTGCTCATTAAACTCAGGCAGAATTACAGTGGAATTTAATACAGCGGTAGCTATTAATAATCCTCAGAATTTAGCACTTAGTACTGTCCCAACTAATGCCTACCAGACAGAATGATGATATTCTTGCAGCATTAAAATGTTGTAAAACATTATCTCAGTGTTATTCATGCTAAGAATCTCATTTGCAAAATATCCAGTGTCTTTCCACTTCTGCTCTGCTCAAACGTGTGTTCGCATCTTCCATGAAGATGTGAAGAAGGATAGGATTTTGCAAACACAACCAGATGCAGTGTGCTGTACTGTGAGCAGCTGTAGTAAATCCAGGAGGTCTAGGGTTTTAGTGGAGCCAAAAGCCAGACTACAGCTCTTAAGACCATAAATGATCAAACTTCTCATTGGAACTGTTTCACTTTGTACAAATATTCATTTGCTGTGGTATGTTAGGGTGGCAGGAACAGTGTTTAAGTCAGGACACCAAAATACAGACCCTGACATCTCTTTCTGACTTAGATGGGAGGTACCTTTGCTTTACTGAAAAAGACTTGGGTTAAAAAAAAAAATAATGAGCGTATGAAATCTGGGATCATCAAAAGAAGACAGCATGCAAGTGATAAGGAAAAGATCATTTTTAAAAGGAGGAGTTGAGAGGAAATTGCAGGAAAGACAAGGCATTGGAATCCAAGTAAAAGACCTGAGCAGCCTTTTTGTCTCTGTCATGGGTACAGGGAAGAAAAAGCAGACGTGCAAGTCAGTATTGTGAGGAGAACGTGTTAAGCATTAGCTCTCTTGCAGCTGTAAAAGAAGTTCCAAGGAAATCTAGGCTAAAAATTGCTTTTAAGGTCTGTTTTTTCAAGCTTCCTTGCTCCTTTATTATAGAAATTCTTGCTTCCCCTCCTGTCGCCCTTTCCTTCACTGAAAACCTAATGATGATTTAATTTCTCACAGAAATGAATAAAGGTAGTGCCTGTTATAAATATTTATTTTAGAGAAAGTTAGGGTACTTTTTAAAAATTACAAGCATGGGAATTTGGTCATTTTGTTCCCAACTGAAAAAAAAATGTAATAACACATATTTCAAAGACACACAGAAACAGAAAAGATCTTTTAAATGTTTGTTTCATGAGTGAAAATTAAATCCAGAGCCAATGTACAGAATGCAGATGGAATTAGAAATGAACAATGCACTGTGTTCTGCAAAAGTGACTTTCTTGTAAGTGTATGCATCTTTCATCATCTCTCATAGCATGCAAAGCATATAGCAGCCAGCAATACAGGAACACATCCCTCAGTCAGCCCATTTCTGCTGATCTCACCAGTATCTTCTTCCTTTTTTTTTTTTTCTGGAAGACAAGCTGTGTTGCGTAAATATTTTACAATGTTTCATTCTCATTCTTTCATGGCATTCTGAATAGCACAAACAAAGATTCTATGCATCTTATCAAAATACGCTTTCCACCTTCATTCGTTTCCTCCATTCCCAAAAATCTTTCTCTTCGAACAAAGTCTTCTGTCTCATTTATCGTCATGGACTCCAAAAGGAATATATCTTGTGTACAGAACCTTTCAGGTAGAGAGGTTCTCACAAGCATTATGACATTTGAAATGTTGTTTGAAATATCAACTTCCATTAAAAAAATGCACTAATTGACTTACAGGCCAGACTGCGGCTTGAAGGCCGCAGGTTGTGGATATATATGTGTGTGAGATGGCTTGATAGCTTATTGCTACCTGATGTCTTTGGGGGACTCTCCAGTATTATTCTTCCCCTCACACCAAATGCACATGTGCTGGAGTAACATCTCCATCTCAGCCACTGAAGGGGTGCTGCCTTCTGCAAGACCAACTTTGTTTGGATGCTCAGGCGAGGAAAGGACATTGCCCTAGTTTTATACTACTTTTTTTCACTTTTGGAGAAACTGACACCCTATCCACTAGGATGCTAGTGTTGGTTATGATTTAGAGTATTTATTCAGCCAGCAGTACAGGCTGAATACCCCTTGCACAGGATTTGAGGGAAGTGAAAGGGCTGTGCATATCATCTCCTTTTATGCATCTGCAAGAGCCAATCTCAAGTGGATTACAACATCTCTGGAGCATAGAGTACCCAGAGGATCACTAGTGCTGCAGGTAGCTGCTCATCAATGACTATTCTTGTACACATTTCTAGGAATGACTGTTTAACGTAGAAATATCTTGAAGGGTTGTTCATAAATGTCCTACATTTTCTTTTCGTTCATTTTCCTAAAATATGCGGCCCAGCTGTTTGCAAAGTGGATCATGATGGAAGTTTGGAGCAGGGAGTGAAAATACAGTGCAGATGTCCTAAACAGACTTGGGTATAAAGAGGCCTAAGTTTCTGAGATCTCTTAACCTGATGATGTTAATCCTATGCGTTTGGTAAAGCTAACGTATAGCTTCTCTTCTTGTGAGCACAGCTTGTGTTTGTGAAATTTTTCCTAAATATTGAAATGTATTGTGAGTCTGAACAGAGAAAGAGAGGTGCAAGTTGTTACGCGTTAAGGTAATAAGAAGTGTCATAAAGCAAAAACATGTTCCAGACAGCATCCTATCTCTGACAGTGACTAATGCTTCCTCCTTTATACAAATGTTCCAAGTACCCTACAGAAGATATTTATGGAAAAGTTTCAGCTTTACCCTGAGCAGTAAATGTGTGGCATATTTGCAGAAGCATAAGCGTGTGCATATATAGCAACCCCATCTAATAGAACTGTGAATTGTAGCAATATTTTAAATTATATCCAGTCCTAATTTAGTTCTTGTTTTCCATATTATGTGGAAATAAATAATTTTGATTAATTATTCACCCAGTCAGTTTTCTTTCACTGGATTTAAATTTCACTGAATATGTCTGTGTTTTTCCAGTTTTCACTTACAATTAATGATCTCCATTAGCATTTATCTTAATTGCCTCTTCAAAATAAATAGTTCTAGTAGTCAGTCCTTCATATATACGATATGTCCTTTCCATGCTATGTTCATCAGGTATACAGCAATCGGGCTTTTTAGCATACAGTGAGAACCCTAAATGAATTGAAACGGAGTGAGCCACTTGTGTTAAAACTGCATCCTTAAACTCACGCCTCACTATCCAGCCAACACAACTACTTTTCTTTATAGAATTAACTAATCTTTTCATGCCTGTTTATCTGAGTAACTAGGATTTCTTATAAAGCCAGTTGGGGCTTTTTTTGGGGGGATGGCCTTTTTTTTTGATTTATAGCTGTGCTGTACTTTTATTATGATGCAAGTTTGCTCCAGAAACAGTTCAGTAATTCTTCTACCATCTAGCTGAAGGTAGGACTCATCATCCCTCGCTGATGTGAATGGGTTGATTTTGAGTAAGTATTGTGTATGAAAGTTATCTCTGTGACCACTGTTGCTTCCACACAAGAGGTTTTAGAGCCAGATCCAGAAAGTCCTTGCAACACGGTTGCAAAAAGTGGTGGAACCACTTATGAAATGTCATTGCTTCCTCCTACCCATACACTTATATGAGTGAAATGTGTTACGTGTAAAGTATTTCTGAATACTTACTTGTAAACCAGGAACTCTTCTTTTCTCTCCCCTAATGTGGGCCATCATCAGAAGTAGTGGGGAGGCACTTTCGGGGTTGGAAGCACAGGAGACAAGTGGTTTCCCTCCCTCCTCCGCCTGACAGAGCAACTGCATTCGCATGATTTCCTCGAGCTCCCTACCAGCAGCTCTCACTCCAATTTCATCTTGCAGTCAACAGCCTCCTGCTCCTCCGGGAGCATAGCCCTGGTGGTGGAGGCTGCTCAGAGGAGATACGCACATGTCTCTGTCCTGTCCCCAGCTGGCTCTGGGGGCTCCACTGCCAGCTCCCAGGCTGCTGCCAGAGGAAAAGGCAGGCAGTAGCTGCCAGCACAGCTGCTCTCTGCTCCCAGGAGACACCCTTCTGCTGGGACTCCTGAGTGAATGTCTTGCCAGCACTGTTAATCAGGACCCAACTTTTTCATAATGCTCTCTCCCCGTGCTTTTTAAAATAAATAATAATAATTTAAAAATCCAACTGTGAGTGGAATTGTGGATATAGATGTTTGAGCTGATGTTCAAATAACATCTGCCCCCTCAGTGTTTCTGTTTTGTTTATCTTCTGCCAGGGTAGCCTATGAGGACATTAGCAGAGACAGTGCTGGAGACACAGCTCTTAAGCCTGTCACTTTCTGTGTCAGTGGAAGCTACATTGAAGGGACTTGTCAGAGGAGAGCTAGCTCTGCGAATTAGTTTGTAACAGTTGGCTGCTTCAGAAAAAGGGAATTTTCTTCATTGCCAGATCCCACCTCATCAATATTTTATTGCTTTCACTCTCCCTGGGGAGCCAGAGTAAGCATAGTACATCTCTACCCATTTGCACAGTACGTCAGAGAGTTTTAATGTCATTATACTGCCTAGAATGGAAGTAGCATTAAAAAGGCTTTAGAAAGTGGTTCTCCTGTATCTTTTTAATGTTCTTGCACTGGAAGGAATGATTGCAATTAGTAATAGATAACATTAAGTGGAAAGTAAGAACTAATTTTCTTCTTTCCCCTGAAATAAATTAAAGGGGTTTTGTGTCTGAAAGAAGAACCATATGCAATTGAAATGATTGCAAAAGCTTACAAAACTTAAGTACTTCTCAATTATATTTGCATACCTTGGGGATTGTTCAAGTAATGCTCACTATATGAACAAAATAATAGTGTTTTACCTATAGTTTATTTATACGTTTTGTTAGCTGTGTGTGGTAGTGTCTTTTTACATGGAGATAAAGCACTCATTTAACATCTTGTTTCACATCTGTACACCACAGCTGTTTTTAGACCAGGAGGGAGAGCAGATCCTGTGTCTCCTTGGATTACTAGTTTCTATGACAGCAGAAATAGAGATAATGAATTTGGAGGATCTGGGTTTCTTTTATAATTTGCTGTTATAGTCTCTTCCAAAGCTGCTATGCTTCACTGCAAGGGGAAGGAGGCAATGACCTGTGCGGAATTACCTAGAAGAAGAAAGAAAATCAAAGCTGATGATTCCCCTAAAAGATTATTGAGATTCTCTATTCTTACTAACTAACCAGCAGTTTGTGTATTCTATCTGAAATATTTCTATACATTTTCAGCACCTGAATTATCTGAAATAGTAGTCTAGGGATTGGAAAAGTTGATGTTGATTGGATATTATTCTTTCATCCTACCACAGACTAAGGACAGAGAGGAGAAAAATATCACTCTTTGTCTGCCCACTTATGCTTTTTGCTTTTTTTTTTAAAGCTATAATGTATTTCCTTATGTTTACATATAGGGGAATGTTGCTGTCATGGCAAACCCGAAATTGTGTCTGATTCAGCTTGCATTTTTCCCTTGTGGTTGCTTCAAAACATGTTCTTCCCCCTTTAAACAGGCCAATACGTAGTGTTCTTGTTGGCTTCTTGCTTCTTTACAAAACTTAATGCTGGTATCAAGACAAGGAATGCAACTATTAGTCCTTAGAATAATGCGAAAGAAAGCAAACAACCAGGTAAATACAGTTACAACTTTTAAAAAATGCAATTAAGTACAATTGGGAAGTGCAGTTAACCATTCAAACCAAACTGATATTTGTAACATAAGGAAGCAAGTTATTTTTGTGATTATAGGTTACATTTATTCTAATATGTTTATCATCCTATGGCAGATCACGTTCAAGCCTTTCCCCTTTAAAATGGGGCAAAACACTGAACTCAAATAGTGTCACCACCTCAAAGTCCAATGTATTTTTGCACAAAAGTCTCCACATTTTTCACTTATATGTGCTGGTCTAGCTAATTGTATTAGTCTTCTCTACAGATTTTGCCTTTCAGAAATTTTTTTCCAGGAAGTAAAAACTTGGATTCTCTATGGTTACTGTTGCTCCAAAACCATCTGGATGGCTGAGCCAGGCCCATGGCTCACTAACCATGCCCTCCCAACCTTACTGGTGTTGCTGTAGGCATGCTGGCTTGTGCCAAGTCCATGGGAGGGATGTGTTGTCCCCATTCCTGTTCTGGAAGAACCAGAGAGCAAATTTCTGCCTCCCTCAAGCAGCTTCTGTGCACTGGGCATGTGTGGGTTTCAAACTGTCTGGTGATAAACACCCTGAATATCAGACATGTAGCAGGTCTTTTCCCTTCATCCATTTCCAGTGATATTTGGAGAAAGTCCAACAATATTTGAATTGCTGCCTTCTTCCAAGGCCACAGACTTTTTTCTTTTCATCTGTCTGGATCTATGTGTGTGAGGAAGGTTATCTCTACCTAAGATCTTGAACATAATGAGGAAGAGGTTCTTTGCTGTTGTAGATATCCGGAGGTCATCTGGTCCAGCCTCCTGGTAAGCAAGACAAATTCCAGTTAGGTCAGATTGCTCAGCTGAGTTGTTAAAATCTTCAAAGATGGATATACCACAATCTGCCTGGGCAACCTGTCCCAGTGTTCACTACCCCAACAGCATTTTTTACCTATGTGCATTTGGAATTGTCCTTATTGCAACTTGAGACCACTGCCTCTTGTCCTTTCACGGTACCTCTGAGCAAACTCTGACACTGTCTTTTCTACAAGTCCCTTTGTGTAGTGGAATTCAGGAATTATGTCCCACCCTTAACCTTCTCTAGGCTGAATAAACCAATTCCCTTATCTGGTCCTCATATGTCATTTGCTCCTGTAATGAGCTTTTTGGGTTCTTCCTTACACTGAAATTACCTCAGTGGAGAAGATTAATGTGAATGTCGCATATTGGGATCCCTTGTTACTACTGTTATAGCTAGCAAAAGCAAAACTGTCATAAGGAAATGTCCTTTACATAACTAGTAATAACTCGTATTCTAAAAAGAAAAAACCTGGCCCTTTCGTTTCCTTCTTTTTCCTCACACAGTTTTCAGCTTGTGTCCTCTTCTGTATGCCTATATGTAATTGCCATCCCTGACCACCCAGCTTGATCAAGTCTATGACCATACCATTCAGTCTTGTTCTACCTATGATACTTGTGTCACCTAAAATCATCCCAGAATCAGGCTGAATGACTGGCCCAGACAAAAGACTTGAGTAGCTTCTGTGGATCAGCCTGCCCTAAGGCTGCTTCTTTTCAGCACAGGAGTCTGAGTAATGGCAGAGCTTTCTGGATCAATTTATTGGTACAACTACCATTAGGTCACTGTATTCTTTATGGTTTTCATAATGATCCAATGGCAAATCTGCCTAAGGCAATGACCTGCCTCACCTTTGAATTATGAATAGCCTACACAGTGCAGTCACTCAGGGAAGTGTGTTAACTGTAATTAATAAAGCACTCATACTGAGTGGACCATAGAGAAATCTAAAAAAGAGCTTTACCCCCAATTTCATTTAATTGACTCTGAATTTGGACAAAGGAAATTTGGCCAAGACCAGCCAGCTGCTCATTATGATGTACATGTAAATACTATCCTGAGTTTTAAATTTTTTAACAGTTTGTAGAGCATATCGAAGGAAAAGTGGAGTTTCTGTGGATTTCATCAGTTCCCCAGGTCATAGACATTCTTATAAGGTAGCCTCCACTGAGGCATTTTATTGCTAGATTGTAATTTATAGCAGTAAGAAGAAAAAAAAGAAATTACAGGAGTAACAGCTTCTGTCTCAAATTCTGTTTGGAGCATTACAGAACTTACCCAACAGCCAAGTTCTGGTCAGCTTCTTCCTATCTGGTTTCCTCTTTCATTGTACTTATACATCAGTTTTAAGCAAAATTAACAGCCTTTGAATGTGGAGTGAGTGTATGTAAGTTCTGTGCTATATAAAACATGATATTTCTGTATGCGTGTGTGTATATATATACATATATGTATAAAACATCGCAACAAGCAGACTGTTAGTGGCTGGATATAGAACATAGCAAAGTACCAATTTTCTTGCTTTTCTTATCTTTCCCTTACCTCCCATGACACACAAAGCTGAAGAAGTCACTTAGGACTAGATGTACAAACACAAGGCACCATGGTTTGGCTGCTTGTCTAATTTGTCTTAAAGGAACATTGAATAAAATGCCTTCATCCCCAAGCTACAGTCAGTCTCTCTCTCACATGTTTGTGCATACACAAATTTGTTGATCACTTTGGTCATAATCGCAGTCCCAGCAGGAACCATTGAATTCATTATTCCACCCATAAAGAAAAAAACCCAAGCTTTTGGAGTTTTGAGGTTTCTCCCACTAGACTCCATTCTCCAGGATGATTTAGTTGCCTATACAAAATTTATGATAGCAGAAATTCACTTGCATGTCTATGCCTAACAGAGATGCTGTTCTTTCTTGTGTTTGCAAAAAGTAAGAGGAAAAAAGGAGGATTTTTTTCACATTGGCTGGCCACATGACATTTGTCTGATTTTCAACTCTGAAAGACGGTGCTCTTATGACAAAAAAATGGAGGTTTATGCTTTGACTAGAACTGTGTCTAAATTGATGTTTTATGAGCTTTTCGGTTGAATTGATGTAGCTCAATAGACTTAATGCAGTTGAAAATTAACCATTTCCCTGTTCTAAGCAATACCTTAAATATGAACTGAAAGTATCGCAATAAAGAACTGAAAGTTGTTGTTCACCTAGTAAACATTTACAGCTAAATCTTACTTCCTCCTATAATGCTGTTTAAAACCAGAGATGGAAAAAATTCCTTTAATAGATGATAGCTATTTTCCAGTGATGAATCAGGAGAATTTATATTGTTTATTTGCTAAGCATGAACAATGTAGTCAATGTTGCATAAGGCATAAAAACAGTCTGTGCCTTGAAGAACATTTTAATCTAACAACACAGATGTTGAGTAGGCAAAACATGCCAGAATCCCCAGCAGCAGATAATTCACATTTTTATTCAAATTTGTAATTAATATGATTTATTCACTGTTTCTGGGCTCAGTTGAAAAGGGCTTGACTTAATACTTAGTGAGACAAGAGTCCATTTACTAGGCTGTATGAAAACATAATATGAGAAGTGGTTAGTGTAATTTCATCTGGCATCAAGCAGATCAATGAGTGACTGAAATAATTATTTTAAATTATTTGCTTTACTCAAAGCACAAGATAATTCTTTGTACATGAAGAGGCAATGGTATTCCTTACTGGAAACAGCAATTGGTATTGTATGTGAACTGTTGCTGTTACAAATTTCAACAGTACCTTCTTGCTACTACTTTTCTTTTCATATATGCACTCCATAGGACTAACAATGTTGAGTATTTGAAGTCAAGGGGACTACCTGTTGGCTTCCTGTGGATACAGATGTTTGGGTTATGAATCCAGAACAGAAAAGATGAGCTCTATTCTCCATGGGCAGTGAACAGCAGACCTCTCTCTACCTGTCTTGAAAACTAGGCTCTGTCAGGCAGAGATGTGGCACTCTTGCAGCTGCAGTCAAGGGAAAGGAATGTTTTAAATAGCAAATCTCTCTCTGTGATGTGACGTGTTCTAAAAAAAAGGCATAGTGTTTGCTCATTTGAGTGCCCAAAATTAGAATGTATGTTGGCATGAATCTGTCTCTGGCAGACAGATAATGCAACTGCTGATTTCACAAGTCTTGTGAAAATTGCTATCTGTGAAGCTCTCAGACATCAGTGAAGATAGATGCAAAAAATCATTAGCATAGCCTGTTTCTCCATTTATAGTCTTATGCAAGAGAGAAGAAAATAGGTATCTACTGATTTTCGTAAACAGTTCTTGCGCATACAACTCAAAAATAGCTGTGTGTTAAAAGGCTGAATTTTCCTGTCACTGGAATTTACTGAAGATTATTTTTAAAACTCCATTATAATTTCCTGATGAAAAATTATTTGTTGCATTTTCTTACTGATGTATTGAAAGTTATCCTCGCCTACAGGTATAAAAACGTCTTCTGTCTTTCTCACTTGAAACTTACGGAACTCTAAGGATTAGGTGTGAGAGAAGTAGCTTGAAAAAGAGACTGAAAACCAGCAGCAAGTGCTGGCTGGCGGGGCAGGTGCTGCCACTGCAGCTTCCCAGCGCTTGAGCTGAGAGAACGGGGTGGTGGAGGCGGGTCTGGATTACTGCTTCAGATTTTAAAAAAATCAGAAACAATAAGATTACCAGGAGGATGGACTGGGCCATATCCACTCCACCAAGACTAAGAAAACATTTTTTCAGACATATGTGAGTGCTATTCTGGATTCTCCTCTTCCTCTCCTAGCCAGGATTCATGCCACAGTGATACTGCTGGGATGGTAGGAGAGCTTAAGTTTCATCCAGCGTGAAAGAGGCAGCACTGTGATAGTGCAAACATGAGTGATTGGTATTGAGTGGGATGATAACCATGTGCAGAAGTCTTGTCCTGAATGCATGAAAATTGGTGGATCTGGTATTGGCCACTGGATTTTACAATGTAATACAGGAGTTCACCTGCCGGACAAGTAAATTCCTCCGTTCCAGTAGTGGAAATGCAGCCTCCTTAGGCCATGCCAGAATCCTTGCGTTCTCAACGTGGGAAAGGCAGAGTGCTTAATATGCTGATGATGTGCACTTTGTTTCTAATTCTATTCTTTTTGTGGCTTCTTATGATGAAGATGATTGCAATAACAAATTTTTCCTTTGAGCAAAATGTTACTCTTGGTGGGTATTTATTTGATATTTTTAAATTATTGATATTCTCTGGGGGAAAAGAAAACAGGAGAAGTAGAGAGAGAAATTTAATGCCATCTAAAGAAAATGATAAATAACAAAATGAAATAACAAAAATATCTTTTGCTTAAACATTGTGCAGTTTACCTGAAGTAAGTTAAAAGTACTTTGCTTCATGTAATGCCATTCTTTATTACATTCTTGATAGGATTAAAGTCAGCTGTAAGCAACCGCATTATTTAATTAATTAGATATTATTTTAAGAGCTGAACTAACATGGTATTAGTTGGAAAGCCAACACTTGTGAATCAAAATCTTTATACATCCTCTGATCCTGCTTCTTTTCAAATTCTGTTTTCATGCCTACTACTAGCATCAACTAAATAAGCACAAACATAAGATCGATATAGCCTGTTTAGAAGCTAGCCGTGAAAAACATATCATTCACTAAATACAAGTGTACTTGTGTGTAGAACCAGTAGAAGTATTTTAAATCTCCTCCGATAGCTATTATAGTCATTTCTGAATCCAGCTTAGCAGTTCTGTTCATGTCACATTTCATTTTATTGCTTACATTTGAACACACTGAGGACCTTTCTGATTATCCTTTTATGACTTTTTCATTTCCTCAATTGGTAAGTGGGTAATATTTATTTAAAATGAAATTTCATGGTGCCAATCACAACCATTAAATTTTTGAAGTGCATCATATGGCAAATTCCAGCTTCTGCTCAGTCAGAAAGAGATGGGAGGTATAGTGAACAACATTAGCAAATAGAAGATGGCACATATGCAGATATTTTTATTTATGATAGACAGTTATCAAACACAAACTTTGGTTTCAGTAAAAAGGACATGAGTAGTATTTAGCACTCGGATTCCCTTTATTTCAATAAAGTAGTGTATTTATATGGAACACATACAGTGTGTTCAGAACTGACACACAAGTTTAATGGAAAGCTGTGGTGTGTCCAGCGCAGAAGCTGCACGTAGAATTTGCAGTTGATGCTTCTGTAAACCACCCTTGTGTCTGAGTAATCTGCTTGACACTGCAGCACAGGCATAAACCAACAAGTTCTACAGCCAGTTTGGAGTAATCCTAATGGTTTCTATAGATACCACTGGGTCAAGCTACCTCGTGCTGCAGATCTATAAGGAAAGGGAAATGGTATGCGTGCTTTGGGATGCTTGATTTGACTGATGGCAGTGGCTCTGGAAATTATAACTAGAGGCAAATAATTAATCTCAGGGCTGAGGACCGGACCCTGAGCATCACGTTGCCAATCAGGCTGGTCAGCAACCTCACTCTGTTTGCAGGTAATCAGAAGCGGCAAATGTTTTTCCAGCTAGTTTGGTTTTCCCTTTCTGTTCTCCAGGTGGGTTTGCTCCCTCTCTATTCAAAAAGCAGTCAGATGGAGGCAGTTTACTTCTGTGTATGTGTTACTCATCATGTTGTGAAGACTCTTCTTGTTTGTGCCTTGTTTGGCAATGTTTTTCATGTTCTCCGCTTGGGATCCTGTAGGAGCTAGGAAACACAGAAGGAGGCAGTAAACGCACCATCTGTGGCAGTACCCTGCAGCCTCTACTGTTTCTTCTTTTATAGATTATAAGGAATTTATCCTACTTTTCTTTGGTTTGCTTTTTTTGTTATTGTTGCTACCAGTGTTGAATTAGCGAACAAATCTCTTTGCCTGGGAGTTTGAATCTTACTGCCAGAGTTTACGTGTGGTTTCAATGGAAACATGCCTTTACAGGAAATCTCTGCTGTTCAATGAGAAAGAAAATCAGTGCTTTGGCTGATTTTAGGAAAAACAAGCTGGTCAAACTGTTAGTGATAAACAGACCATTCAACCACTTGGTGCTTTTGTATATGCATACTTTTATAGGCAAGATATTTATTTGCATGTATCAAGTGCAATAAAGGTACTACGTAAGACAATGATAGTATACTTAGTAATGTTGTATAGGAAATGCTCAATAAGCAATCAATTTAGACACATAATAGGATTTCTATTCTTTGAGAGAAGAGAAAGTGAATAAACAGGAAATGGAGAAGTTCAAATTGCTGAGCCTGTGATTCACAGAGTAAGACCAGTGTGGATAGGATCTATTAATGTTTTCATTTCAGGTCCAGCTTTGAGACATTGCTGTCAGAAAGATAGGGCTAGTAGCATTTTGGAGATAAATTTAAATAGAATTTTCTCTTGAAATCAGGAATACACTGTTATGTGTTTGGTATTTCTATATATTGGGTCAGTCACAAAAGGAATAGTCAGTTCCACCTGTTTCACTTAACCTCGGGCTTCCTGCCCGTTTTTCACGTTTCTGGCTGCAATGAGTTTCATCACTTACCCTACACAAGGTTACTGATGAACTGGGGTGTTTAACCCAGCCGTCATCACCATTGAAAAATACTTGCAGTGTGTTTGCTAGGAAAGGCTTGGTCATATTTTAGGTCATTGCTACAGTTAATTCCACATTGTTCAACGTGTTTGCTCCAAGCAGGAAGTAGGAGAAGATAACAAATGTCCAAGGACAATGCTGACTGTTTGGGAAGCAAGGTACTACCAGCATTAGAGTTTTGTCTTTATATCTGGTAGATGTCAATGCTCCTAAATGACCTGTGTGCTTTTGACATGAAGAAAAACTATTAGGCAGTTGTGGCTTCACATCTGTTCTCTTTGCTTATTGATAATAAAACTTTTCTTGCATGCAGGAAGTGGGAAGTGGGAAACTGTGATTCTAACAGACTAATACTGCTGAAGTGAATTTTCCCATAAATGTAGTACCCTCAAAAGCCTTTTCCATTTTACAATACCAAAACTGAGGCTGAGAGAAAGCCAGAGGAGAAAGTTGTCTTCATGCACATTTTCCAGAGCACATTTCTGGATCAGGCCCTATGACAAGTGGCATAGGCAGTAGCTGGCACATAGACCACCATACACACACATGCATGCAGAATAGGGTCCCTAACCCAGGTGAAGAATTAGAAATGGGATTTAATGAGAAGACAATGCAGACTACACTGATCAGGCACAGTACACATCAGATAAGTGTACTGACCAGCCCTGTTTGCACATGAATGGCTCCTTTTGCCCCCTTTTTTGTCTGTGCTTATTCCTCCTCAAACCACCATGATCCCTCCTGGTTCTTTCCCTGAACATCGAATATTAAGTCTTGTACAAGCCCAAAAGGCTCTTCCCGCCATGATGAGTCCCATGGCTCTGTTGGCCATAGCCCCACAGTCTGTGTGAGGATACAGGGTCAGTGGGCCCCAGGATCGCTGGTGGGGCTGGCCACTCTCCTGCTGTCACTCAGGGAGCCCAACCAGTGCTGTTCCCTTGCCCTCTTTGTGTTCGTGGAGACCAGCCTGTAATAACATAGCTCAACAACAAGGAGAAAGGAAATCTGGATTCCTTAGAAAAATCAATTCCATGCAACACCCAGGTAAATAATGGACTACTAGAATGCAAGGTACTCTAAAAATGTTGTGAGAATTAGGCCTTGAAGTAGCAGGAGGGAGAGAGGGATGTAGTTCTTGATACTGCGAGGCAGAAGGGGGCTGGGTCCTGCTTAGGGACCATCTGCTGCTCATTAGCAATCCCTGGCTTTCCTGAAACAGAGGTCTCCTTCCTCATGTTGCCTCATGTTACTATGGGAAGTCACTTTAGAAAATTTCTCAGAGAAGTTCTCCAATACTTCATAAGTAGACCTTGGTAAATCTCAAAACATTCTATATTGGCACTGTGACTCTTATGTTTTCAATACAATTCAATGAAGTGACTGAAATGAAATGAAGTGAGACAATTGACTATGATAGAGATTTTGATTTTCAGTATTCTTTTCCATCAGATCTAAAAAAATCATCATAATTCCATGAAACATTTTACTTCTAATTTTAAATAGTTGCACTTCTTAAAACTGGGAATCTCTTCTGTCCAAAACTGTATGGTATTTGTAACACAGTACAGTACAATATAAAGAATATGCCACCATAGTATTAGTAAAAATGTATTTATTTGCTTGATTTTGTACGTATTGGCCTCAGTATTTTCACAGTGCTTCTCAGCCCCAGATCTTCTGTTTTATTAGTTCTTACCATCTCCTAGTGATAATAGAGTGGTTTCATTTTACTGGTGTTTTTCAGGTTAGGAAACTGAGGCAAAGTCCAGGAATAACTTAAGTGAGATTATTCAGGAATTTGCTGGCAGAGCAGTAGTTTCAACCTCCAGTTGTCTCTCTGAAGGTCCAGCCATGCTGCATCTTGGATGCAGTGACAGGAACACCCACAACTTCCTTTTGCCAGAAACACACTGTTAATGTAACCAGGTTTAAGTCAAGAGTGACGTCTGGTGGTCAGACCCATTTTATTTCCAAGACTGTTTTCATTCCTCTGGCTAAGCACCAGTAATCTAAGTAGAACCTAGATTAATTTAGTCACACTTTTTTTCTGAGCATCTTCTGTGGAAGGACAGATTTTGAAAAACATGCGCTGCTCAAAAAACTGTTGGATGGATTATGTCCATGAATCCATTTTGGCATCAGAACTGCTTTGAAATTCCTTGGTTACAATTATTGCTTTATGTCTCTGCTGATGGGAATTTGTAGATTGTATTTTTGGATTGATAATCAAAGCCTCAGGGTGCTAAGCTCCTTTTACTGGATGTCTCAGACCTGCTGAAAGTTTGCAGAACGAGACGGGTAGGTGTGTGTCTGTGCGTATTTTTATGTGCATATTCCAGTACTCCTACTGATCTTTGATGCTTCACTTTTTCCATTTTATTATACACTTTGGGAGCAAAAATTCACCTAGGGAAGACTGAAACCTGTGACTGGAAGTGACCAGATGTGTCAATAAACCCACTCTGCTGTGGACAAGCATACTGCCTAATCCCTTTCAAGAATGTCTCACAGAATGGGCATCCACAAAGCAAGAATAGAAATGTAGTTCTGTCAAAGAGGCTTTTAACTCCTCTAAATATCATTCAATACTTCTTCTCCTTTCTTTTACTCAGATCTAGTCATTGCCATCTGTATCTCCTCAGATCTCAGTGGTTTTTCCCTTATCAAAATGAGAAAATTGCCACAGGTCACATACATAGAAAACACGCTCCTCAAATGATGCTAAAATCAGCCGGGGAGGGAAAGGGCCACACGGGAAAGGATGGGACTTTAATAGACAGATAGATAGATAGATAGATAGATAGACAGACAGACAGATAGATAGATAGATAGATAGATAAGAAAGAAAATACATGCTGTGTTACACGTTGATAGTAATATTTTCTCTCTGGGGAGCAAACTGATCACTGAAAATGCATATGGTAAGGGAGGAAAGTGTTCTAGAATAGAAGTGAAAAATACTAATTCTTGTATTTTTCAAGCAAAAGAAAAGCTGACATTAAATCTCCCAATGAAATATCACCAACCTGTGCAATTGAAGGTAATTTGAAGATGTGCTTTTTTCTTTCATTCTAGATATGAGAGTTACATTTCATGCTTTTTTATTCTTTCTCCCACAGCTGCTAATTAGTGTGTAAATTATTGCCCGTTACCAGGCTGACCCCACAAACTCAACTGATATGTATTCCTGTTATAAAAATTATTTGGCAAGTTAATAATTCACTTAGTTTCTAATTAACATGAGGTCAGTCAATGAACCAGGTCTGGACTAGAAGATAACTGAGTCACATAATTGAAATGGGCTATTTTATTTTAGCAGTTAAGTATCCGGGCTGAAATGAAATTACATTTCGGAGAGGTGACATGAGTGTGTTCATTCAGCCCACACTGCCTTTTGTCGAGCTGTACCTTAATATTACATTCTATCTCACAATGAATTGCAAACCAGAATCTTCTTATTTCGGAACAAAAAACCAAAACAAAACATAGGTACTGAAGTAATAAAATACTTTGTTTGTAGCAAAATTATTTTAATATTATTATTACTATTATTATTGTTGTTAGAAAAGAGCTCTTCTAATGGAATTGCCATATCAATTTGTATTAAGATAGAGGTATCTCTGTTTAAGACATTATTAAAGAACATACTGTTTCAATTGGATATATAGGAAGGCATTCTGCTAGGTAAGACTAGCAGAAAAATGTAATAAATTTAATTTTTACAGTAGTAATGAAGTCAAACTCTTCATAAAAATAGAGGCCTAAGCATGGATATCCAAGTTACTAAAGTACCTAAATTCATATCCAGAGGGTGCAGTTAAGAGATTTGTTTAGTTTATTTTTGTTTCTTATTGTTTTGGGGGGGTTGTCACACATTTTAAGAATTTGTTTCAACTTAATTCAAAGTAATTTATTTTTGTTGATCTTCAGAACAGCTGGAGGGGCAATTCGCTTTTCCAGCTCTGGGTGAGTTGCCTTTTCAGAGTAGCGAGCACTGACTAGGATAAATTCATTTTGAATTTTATATTTGTGTATCTATTGGTTTATTAATTTTTTTACTGGCTTCTGCTGAGTCACAATGGTGGTAACAGAAATGACTGCCTTGTGTATGGGTGCATTAAAACATTTCATCCATTTTTCTAGGCATGCTTTACCAGTTATTTCCTTTCACATGTACGCCTAGAAAAATCAGTGCCTGTGTTTTTGGAGGGGACGAATGCCCTGAGGAAAATACAACAAACAATTTTAGTCTGCTGTTTTCGTCATAAAGAAAGTTAAAAAACATCACATGGTAGCACTGATTTTCATTTCTGGCTGCAAGCCCAATCCAGTCTTCAAGACTAAAATTTTTTGCAAATTGCATTTTGTGGCAAAATAGTCATGTTTCATATAAGGTAGTAGTAATGTAAGCTTAATAATTGCAATGACAGAACTGTAGTGTTGCCTGCAATATTCTCTGCTCATAAAGAACCTTTTATGCCCCAAAATGTCAGTGCATTTCACAAACTAGGTATGTACTAAGGCTATATTCATCACTGAAAGGGGAAGATACACATCGTCTGTCATTACTAACACACATCAAAAGACAACTCACCAAAACTAGGCAAAACACGTAGGCCCTTGTCACTGAGGGTGACGGCAGAAAGTTACCTTGCATGGCATGTTGCAATGCAGTTGCAAAGAGAGGAAGAAACTGGTGATATTTGACTTAGGAGCGCTAGGTAAATTCTCCTTTGCAGTAAAAATATAACAGAGATTTTTAATATTTGGGATGAATAAACATAGGATTTCATGTGAAGATCTTTTGTCTGGTGAGACTGTAGAACTTGCTATGATTAATGAAAGTAAAGCAATTAATTATGTACAGTGTGGACTCAGCATTCCACAGACTGAATATCACGCATTGAAAATCACTGGGATATATTCAAAGCCTTCCTTTCCAGAGCTGACATTATCTTTCACCATTGATCAGAGAGGCTTAAAAATCCAAACTGAAACACAGATAAATAATTGCACTCACCTCCTTGGTGAACAAGTTGTTCTCATTTTCAGTGCCACAAACAGCAATCCAGGCAAAGCTTAAATTTTAAGGTACCCCTCGCTTGACTTGGTACATGCAAAATCAAGGACAGAGGCAGAGTGTAACTGTGTGGGCATGCAATGTTTCCCTTCTTGCTCCTGAAAGTCCTCATTTAGGTTCAACACTCACCTTTTTCCTTTAAGCCTCAACAGGATAAAACATCCCCCTCCCTATTAGCTGATTCACTCCCTCACTTGTTCCATCTTTGCCTGCCTGGAGTCCTCATGCAACTGTCTTCTCCAATACATTTCTAGTAAAGGTTAGCTTTACAGTTCATTTTACTTCTCCAGTGAAATTCTAGTCTCCCTTCTGCTTCCCAAACCATACTCCAGTGGCTTAACAGAGATAGCTGTGATATGCTATTTCCTTTTCTTTATTACCTGCCTGAAAATGGTTTGGGTTGTGTTTGTGGGAGGAACTACCCTCACTAGTGTAGAGATGCTGGTTTCTTAAGGCTCAAATCGGTTAAGTCATGAGCGTATATAAAAGGGAAGGAGGGGAAAAGGGATGACTGCTTTTTGGGTCAGCTTACATTGTACAACTAGCTGCCTCCCATATAATGTATAGGAACTGTCAGGGTGGGATCCTTCAAGGGACTCTCAGGCAACTGGGACTCTGCACTATGCATTCATATTTGCATGCATTGCGTGTACAATAGGGATTTAGGAAGGAGAGGTAAAATAATCACCCATTTATTAGGAGCATAATGAAATTCTGTTATAATCTAGCTTTATTGGGTTTGCATGGTAAGGTTTTGGTAGCAGGGGGGCTATTGGGGTGGCTTCTGTGAGAAGATGCCAGAAGCTTCCCCCATGTCCAACAGAGCCAATGCCAGCCAGCTCCAAGATGGACCTGCCACTGGCCAAGGCCAAGCCCATCAGTGATGGTAGAAGCGCCTCTGGAATAACATATTTAAGAAGGGGAAAAAACTGCTGCACAACAGCAATTGCAGCCAGAGAGAGGAGTGAGAATACGCGAGAGAAACAACTCTGCAGACACCAAGGTCAGTGAAGAAGGAGGGGGAGGAGGTGCTCCAGGCACCGGAGCAGAGATTCCCCAGCAGCCCATGGAGAAGACCATGGTGAGGCAGGCTGTGCCCCTGCAGCCCATGGAGGTCCACGGTGGAGCAGATATCCACCTGCAGCCCATGGAGGACCCCACGCCGGAGCAGGTGGATGTGCCCTGAAGGAGGCTGTGACCCCGTGGGAAGCCCACGCTGGAGCAGGCTCCTGGCAGGACCTGTGGACACGTGGAGAGAGGAGCCCACGCTGGCGCAGGTTTGCTGTCGGGACTTGTGACCCTGTGGGGGACCCACGCTGGAGCAGTGTGTTCCTGAAGGACTGCACCCCATGGAAGGGACCCATGCTGGAGCAGTTAATGAAGAGCTACAGCCCATGGGAAGGACTCACATTGGAGAAGTTTGTGGAGAACTGCCTCCTATGGGAGGGACCCCACGCAGGAGCCGGGGAAGAGTGTGAAGAGGAGGAGGGAGCGGCAGAGACAACGTGTGATGAACTGATCACAACCCCCATTCCCCATCCTCCTGTGCTGCTGCAGGGGAAGAGGTAGAGAACTCGGGAGTGAAGTTGAGCCTGGGAAGAAGGGAGGGGTGGGGGGAAGGTGTTTTAAGATTTGGTTTTACGTCTCATTACCCTACTCTGATTTGATTGGTAATAGACTAAATAAAATTAATTTCCCCGAGTTGAGCCTGTTTTGCCCATGATGGTAATAGCTGAGAGATCTCTCTATCCTTACCTCAATCCATGACCCTTTTGTTATATTTTCTCCCCCTGTCCAGGTGAGGAGGGGGAGTGATAGAACAGCTTGGTGAGCACCTGATGCCCAGCCAAGGTCAGCCCACCACACTAGCAAAAAAGAAAACAGTGCACCTGTTCCTGACACATTCCTGGTATAATGTTACTGAAGGCCTTGGATAGATGCTTATTCTTCTCCTAAGGAGAAGCTGATTTTTAAGTCTGAGCTTATATTACATAACACAAGAAAAGAAAGCAAATCACTGCATTTACTAATTGGTTCCTCCATACAAATAAAGGAGAATCAAATATTAATAGTTTAATTAGTTGTTAAATAAACAAAGACAGTTCCATTATTAAATAGTTAATAAGGGTTAATGTTAGCTTTCCAAAAATCAGAGGTATGGTCTGGAGGCTTCTTAGTTACCTAATCCCTGAAATCCACATTAGTCACAAGAAACCTTAAGTTTTATTCTTGTTATTTTATGTAGACAGATTAACAATGAAGATGGATAAGGGCATAATCAAAGGTTGTAGTTTTTGTGACCTAGAGAACTGATAAGAGTGCATAGCTTTTGTCCCACACTTATTAATGTGATGTAATCAGTTACCATGAATTAAAGAAAACTTACTACAATAGCATCTTCCATCTGAAATGAGTTATTCAGTGTAGTGAGTGTGCAGCCACCTTTCAAAATGATGATCAATTTTCAAGGAAAGTCTTATCACAGTTATCAAAAGACTTCCAACTGTTCTGTTGTGAAATTATTTCCTTTCATAAATAGTATTTCTACTGTAAATCTCTGAGTAGCGTCAAGAGGGTAAGCAGTGCTTAGTCAAATTGAAAATGAAGAGATGTGATTTGTACTGAAAAGAAGATTAGTCTGGTGATATTGCAGATGTTTGAAGTGTTGCATTTCATATACAGATAAATAAATAAATGACCTCTCTTGCTTCTGATTTAATCATTTTAGTTCCACCTGAAATAACTATGTTATTTGCTTTGGTGATATTACACTGACCTCATTGTGACTGCTATTATTTACCAGTTTTATTTTAGCTCTGGAGGAAGTACTGGACATTAGCACAGAAGGTGGTTTCTCTGGACATAGGTAGCTCATCAGTTCATATAAAGCAGTGTGACTCTCTTGAAGTTGATCTGATACTGCTTTACTCTTTTCAGAATCAGATTTACACTGGCAATCTGAGAGTTTTGTAGGCAGTAGAGTTGTGTGTAGCAGTAGGCAGTCTCCCAAGGTCCTGTAACCCATGGAACTCTCCGATATCGCAATATCAAAGCAAGAACACACCGTGCAGTGATTATACCATTGCTGGCTACTGTTTTACCCTTCTCTCCGTTGTGGTCAGGCTTATCTCACCCTTTCATGTGAGCACAAGGCCTCTTTGATGACTCTTCCATATTTGTAACCCATCAGTGAACAAATGTGCAACTACTGGTGCTAGATACAAATGAGTACTGAGATGCTTGTTAAAGCAGGAGCAAAAATGCAATACTAAAGGCAAAAGTAGAGAAAGTGTAATGAAGTTAAATAGAACAGTTCAGGCACAGAGAAGCACATATTGTAAATCAAAGCCAGCTTTTTGCCTTTCTCTTTTAAAATAATACTAAGATATCTCTATAGCAATTTTGAGTAAAATAAGTTGGAAATTTTAATGTTTCCATTTTAAAACACTTTCACTTGAGCTTACAGATAAAGTGATCATGTCTTAATGGGGGAACTATTTCAAATTTCCTTTGTCCCAGTTTCTTTTAATTTCATTTAAAACATTCCTTAACAAAATTTCTTCTATGGAATATAAAAATAAGAGTAATAAATACATTCTAAATTAACATAAGCAAGAAAAAGTTTCAAAAGTTATCCATATATGAATCAGGGTATGTATGTGATACTTTTTGAAATTGCATTCCTCTGACTAGTACAGACTGGTTTGTTGTTGTTTTCCCCTTATCATACAATATGTACAGCTGTGTGCACAGAAATATGTATGAATATCTCTTTATACATTTAGGAAAAACTCAGAAAGTATTTATATGACTTGTCACCTTTCCTGCCTCAACATTTGTAATTTAGATAATTAACTAATTAACATTAATTCTACTTGTCCCCTCATGAATA
The DNA here is from genome assembly GCF_030936135.1 of Gavia stellata. NCBI lineage: Eukaryota > Metazoa > Chordata > Aves > Gaviiformes > Gaviidae > Gavia > Gavia stellata. Next base: position 41,675,364 of record NC_082637.1, read on the forward strand.
TTAATCATTCCTAACTTTTGAAACCAAGTAATAATGTCTAACTAAAAATTATGTTTTCTGATCTTACCATTTCATTCAGCTTATCAGTTAATTAAATGCTTTGATTAAAGTTTGAGGAAATCCAACATTTTAGTAATGAATAAAGTACTGTTGCTCAGTTTATGCAGATATATTATTTTAGTGAGAATTATTTGAAAAAATTGCTTTTAGTTTTTGATCTGGATAGGTTTATATATGGAAGCTATTTTTTGTGCTAATACCTGAAGTATGGACCAGCTCTTTTTGAGGCTTTTTCAACATTGCAAGTGAGATGTTGATGAGAAATTTGATTTGTACTCTGATCCCCTTAAAATAAGTCATGAGGTCAGCCCCAGTTGGAGGAGGGAAGTTCTCCTACCTGTCCATAGATGACCACCAGCACCAGCTGACAGCAACAGCAGTGAGGATCAACCCTCAGCCTGCCTGGCTTTCAAACTGGGGCAAGAAATGAGCCAGCCCTGGCCCTATGACCCTGAAGGCTTGATTTGAGGATGCTGTGACTGACAGTCAAAGGCGCTAATAACTTGAATGAGGGACTAATTAGCACCAAATCCAAGCACAGATCCAGGGCTAACACACAGTACGATCACGCCTGTAATGGTACAGCTTCTGGTAGCACTGAAGCAGAATTCACAGCACATCAGTGATGCTGTTGAAGCTGTTTCCCCTCAGATTTAAAAAGTTTTATTTGGCAGAGTTTTCAGGTTCTTCAGGCTATTTTATGTGTAAATTCTTGTCGTAGGGTGGTTCTGCTGCTGCATCAGAACTCACTGACAGTGTTGAATTTCTGGTGCATATTTTTTATGTTGCTAAAAGCTCCGAAGTTATTTCTTACAGAGGCAATGGATTTGTATTTTATGCTTTCAAGAGCGCTGGCTGTCCTTAACCAGCTCACTGATGAGTTGAATAACATGACTGAGAAGTTTTGAACTGATAAAAAGTTCTGAACCAAGAACAAAGTTGTTAGCTGATTTAGAAAAGTACTGATACAGCTTCGGTTTACGTAGCATAGGATGCATTACCTGAAATATCTACAGCACGTAAATGAATGGCTTGTTACTTTGGAGTGAGAAAAAGTGTTGTCATTTCAGTGATTGTTAGAGTGCCTGCCATGGAAATCAACAGGAGACATCTCAGCTGAATCATAGAATCATAGATTTAGATTGGAAAAGACCTTTAAGATCATCAAGTCCAACCGTAAACCTAACACTGCTAAGTCCACCACTAAACCATGTCCCTAAGCACTTCATCCACACATCTTCTAAAAAACCTCCAGGGATGGTGACTCCACCACCTCCCTGGGCAGCCTGTTCCAGTGTCTGACAACCCTTTCAGTGAAGAAATTTTTCCTAATATCCAATCTAAACCTCCCCTGGAGCAACTTGAGGCCATATCCTCTTGTCCTATCACTTTTCACTTGGGAGGAGAGACCAGCACCCACCTCTCTGCAACTTCCTTTGAGGGTAGTTGTAGAGAGCGATAAGGTCAAGGAAGAGCTCTCTCTCTATGTACGGTTTTTTTCTTTCTTTCTTTCCAGAATATTTCAGGATTACAGAAGCATTTTCAATGTGTGTGTCTTGATGGATCTTTAGAAATCTGTGTGTTACCATTTTCATTAGTTTCTGAGGTGTGAAGGAGACTGAATCTTTTTTGGAAAAAAATTTTGTGATGCAGTCTGGAGGTATCTTCATCCTAATAGTACAGTCTGTTTAGCACATACCATGTTGGCAAGTGAAGGTGTTCTTGAAAAGTTACAGTGCTAGACAGAAAGCTGCAACTGCAGAAACAAATGAAAATGAGAACATGAGGCTATTCACCCACCTCACCACCAGTTCACTCTCTGTGGTTTGTCTTCCATCATCTGCCCCTTATTGTTTTCTGAACTCCTCTTTTTAGTTCAAGAGGGGATCTGTTAGAAATCAGTGACCCTCCTTCAAAAAAGCCCTCTAGCTATTTCTTAGGTATTCTTAGCTTATTCTTAGCTATTTTGGACCTCAGAACTCATTATTACTAGATGGAAAGGCTTTTAGGAGTAGTTCAAGTTCAAGCCTTTCTTGGACTTCGATAGGTACTTCTGCTTGAGGACATCACACTTAAGGCACTGGTAACTGTCCCACAGTTTAGTGTGTTGTAGCAACTTCTCCAGATGAAACAGACAAAAATCTCTAAGTAATAAGACGATATGCAAAACTGAGTTAGAGCTAAGAAACTGCACATCACAGTCCATGAACCCCAATAAGTTGAAGAAGAATGTGAGACCTTTATGCAGACAGCTTGTGGGCAGAGAGAGAACCAGTATCAAGATCTCTTGATTTTTACTTCAGTGTGATAATTGGCAGAGCTATAAAACCTTTGAATGTCTGCAGAAAGGATGTTCTGTGTGAGAATGACAAGCAGCAGTAGCTGCAAAAGGAAAATACATTAAAAGTAGGGCAATTATAAAACTATTTTCCTTTATATACACCTCAAGCTTGTGGTAGACAGCAGTTTAAAGGGTCAGTCGGGAGCATCTTCCAGAGCAGTGTGTTTCAGATACTTTGCTTAGGGACATTGATGGTGTCTTTCACTAAATTATGAATTTATTCATCTTTTAATTCATCTGTCTTTAATTCCTTTAGCACACTGTATCAATGCATTTCACAGTTTAAATAATACTCTAGCTGAAGAGGTTTTTTGTTTTTACACTTGCAGCAAAATTCTTAATTCCTAACTGCTTTTATGAGAAATAGGGAATTACCATTCCCTGGTCCCTCTCAACAATATTCATAATACTTAAAGTTTTTCATCTTATTTTCCCTCCCTCTCCCCCCTTTATTTGTCTCAGTTGGAAATGCCTTGTCTCTTACACTATGTAGTACTATAAAAGTATTTCATACCTGTAATCATCTTTGTTGTCATTCTCTATTTTTTCATAATTAACCTATATCTTTCTTAAAATCAACTAACTAAAGCTATATAACTGTTTATGTTTTGTTCTCAAATCCTTTCCCAATAATTTGTAAGGTTCTGTTTGACTTCATGATGACACTTGGTGCTGAAATTATGTTTTCCAGGAATTATCCATGACAATTTCAAAATCTTTTCCAAAAGGGAAGGGCTGAGTCAGAAGCCATACTTTTGCTTGTCCCCTTGTTGTTACCGCGTACTTTCTGTATTACATTTACCATTTTAGTGCCAATTTATTCAGTGTAAGGGAAGTCTGTATTTCCTAGTTGCCTTTAGGAATTGTGTGTTCTGAATAATTCTGTGTTGTATAGCATCCCCTCTTCAGGTCATTTTCCAGTATGCTAAACTGTTCACAGTGCCTGTAACCTTTCCCACATTGTGATGTCTGCTTCATACCTCAACACTGGTGAATGTGGAGACTCCCTTCCACCACATGACAGCTTTGTTTCTTTAAAAGGCTTTGCAACAGACTTGTTACAACTTCCCACAATATTCCTAGACACTTCTCAGCTCACCCACCTGCTCATTGAATGTCACGGAACTCTACTATACTTTTTGAGACATTTTTATCTACAAAGCTATATTGATTTCTCTCCAATACAGTTTCTTTATCCTTTTGCTTTCTGTGTGTCATCATTACAGTTTCTACTAGTCGCCTTGGTAGAGATCACAAACACACCAGTCTGACTTTTTTGTATCATTTCCAGGCACAATTTTGCAACCTTCTGTTGTTAAAACCTTGCTGACTGCACTGGGCCAGGATTTTACTCAGTGGTCATTATGTCAGAGAGGATGAGGTACCAATTAATAACATTTCAGAAATATATTCAGATATGGTATGTGTGAGATGTTTGTTTCAGTAGACTAATGCTTGATGATTTATTGCCTTTAGCTGTCTTCGCTGTCGGTTCTGTTTCATGAATTACTGTTAAACCAAATGCCACAGTATCCAACAACTCACACTCTGCACCTGCTTCTCAATCTGACACATGGATGTTTGATATTAAAAAAAATTAAGATGAACAAATTCAAGTAAGAATGTTCCTTGTTTTTTTTAATATCAGCAATATTTTGCATTGAAATATTTGGCTCATGAACAGACAGGAGATAAAACATAAAGATAAGACCATTCCCAGAAGATTAGAATGCAACTTGTTAATGAAGGAAGCAGCAGCATGCATCTTTAAATATTACTATAACAAAGTTCAAAGGCTTTGCGGAGATTCAGTTAATCTTCCTCAAATAACATTGCAGTTCTAGGTGTTTGATAGTAACTCCTACAGCATGTCAAATGCTTACTGTAAATGCACAACCAACTCTTTGGCTGTAGATACTACAGATTTTATTTGCAGTTAGGAAAGTTCTGAAATACTTTTCTTTAAAATTATGAATAATATTTTATTTTCATGGCATTTGTCTACATTGGTGTATTTGGCACTTACTAGTAGCAAATATACAAAGTGAGTGGCTGCATCTGCTTCAGTTAATTTTAGCAGGATCAAAGCCAAGTCCTGAAATAGCAAGGCATCATCCCTGATTTTAGGTAAAACTTGAAAATTTTGTTCCTCATGGTTGTGGGGAGAAGATCTGAAGAATGCTTGTTGAATCTATAATATTCTCAGTGTGAGGACCCAGGCTTTTCTCAGAGAAGGATTATTAACTTTGCAACCTGCAACACTTGCAAATTATACTGTGGCCCCTCTCAATTTGACTAGTTAACAGGGGATTTTGAGTTGTCTCCATGATGTCTGCCAACTAATACTGGAGAATGTTTTTCTTTAAATAATAGGAGGACTTACAGAGAGCAAAAGGGAGTGTATCATAGGAGAGGGCTGTTAAGTGGTTGTCCTGTTCTTTGGAAGTAGCTCCTGTTATGGCATCTTGCATAATCAGCATAGATTTTCTACATAGAAAATAGTGTCTTACAAACATCCAGAATAACTTTAATTCTTATAAGTACAGAAGCCAATTATTTATCTGCTAATTTTATTTCAGCAGATACTTGCTAAATTTTCTGATTTCAGGTTTATCTTGTAGCAGCTTGTTCTACATTTTTATAATGATTTTTAAGAGACCTTGTTCTTGCATCTAGCTCCATTTAAGGTATAGTATTCCTTTGTTTCTTTGCACTCTTCCTCTCAAGAACCACCTACGGTGGTATAGTTTACACGAGCTCTGTTGCTACATGAATCCAAAATTCAAGATGTATAGGACTGCCTGCTACAGCTTACGGGGCCACTGTGCTGTGATGATGCTTCTGTTTCTGTACTGGCTTCTAAACGTTTTAATGATAGAGCTTAGGGCTAGAAAGCCGAAACTGTATTTGAGCCCTGGGTGCTAGAAGACAACCTCTCTTTTCATGTGACACCAGTGCCGTTTCGGTCAGCATGGAGACTGAGCAATTTCCACTTCTCATTTGAAAGAAAAGAATAAAGGGTCAGAGCCTCCAAGGTCTCTGAGCTTACACTGCTTCCTGGGGACTTCAGGCATAAAAACTGTCAAGGCACTTCAGCAAAAGTTGTCCTTTCTCCCTTACTGGTGCAAGAATTATTTGAGGTGGCTCAGTTTCATCTGATGACTAACTGATCCAGTTTTGTTCTGTTCTTAGCTCAAGCCTTTAACTTTCCATCTGACAGTAGGTATCAAGCCTAGTACAAGATCAGTCAGGCCAAATTATCTATGGGAAGATACTTTGTAGCTGAGGAGTGGGGATTTTGTGCCCTGGCCTGAGGGCTGGGTGTGTGGCTTCCCTTCGGGCGTGCACAAGGTAAAGAATCCCATCTGTGTTAGATCAGATAGAGCTGGGAAACGGAGCATATGTCTAGAGTATTGCTGGGTCTTCTGGTGCAGGAGTCTCAACTGTGTAACAGAAAACATTACTAAAAGTTATTGACTAAGGCAGTTAAGTCAGTCAATGACAGCTTGAAGGCTTTTTTTTTTTTTTTTTTTTTTGAAGGGACAGCAGAACAATGTGGGTGAATTTTCAGTTTTTTAAAATTACGACCTAGAGTCACATGGCTGTTCCTAAATAAAAAAGCTCTGATTTTCTGAGGCAATACATGTTTGCAACACCTACTGATTGACTCTTTGAAATGTAAGAAGTTTTTCAAAAACTAACTTTGGGTTTTCAAGTTTTAAACTTCATTCTTCCTTTAACTTCAGAAGACTCTAGCATGCTTACACAGTATTAATGCCTGAAAATAACCATTTTACCCCTCTCAGAATTGCAAAATACAAAACCAGTAATAGGTGCACTTTCTTGAATCTTGTATCCTATCTCCCCTTTTTGATTTTTTTCCCTTCCCTACCCCCATACCCAGCACCATTGCAGACTCTTCATCCTGATACATTTTTCTCCCTGCTGTATCTCTGTTCACTGCATGTATTCATTTCTCTTTCTCTCTCTTTCCTTTGTAAGCAAAGTAATTCGTCTCCTTGACCCCAACCCCATATACATATATAGCTTACTCATTTGAGTCTTCCCTTTGAGATGTATGGGGCAACCCTTTCCAGCAGAGGAGTGTAGTTCCCGTTCGATCTTTCTCTTCTGATCAACCTGTACGCTTCAGCTCAGTAGAAGAGCCATCAGATCTTCTAGCCTGTTGAGATGCATGACTTTACCTTGAAGTATGTAAATTACTAGTTTTATACAGGAAATTAATTTAGGCATTTCACAATGATTTATTAACATCTAGATGGCAAAATTCATGCTTTCAATCCTACAGTTCATGCAATCTTTCCCAGTGAAACATATTTAGTTAACTAGACTGAAGATATTTTTCTAGGTGGAAGCAATAACAACCCCTTACCTTTTAGCAAATAAATTTTTAATAGGAGCGCAGTATATAGTGACACAATGTGTTAGTGCATCCACATTTCATCTGAGAAGATTAGAGTTTCTAGTTGAACAAAATGAATTTAGGGAGTGTTCCCATTATATGTTAATTGCAAGTTTGAGTGTTTCATAGTATTTCAAGGGTGTTTGAAGAGGTGATTCAAGGCAGGTGCTCACTGCAGCTTTAGTTATTTAAATAATTAGCTTACTTCTTACAAGGATTGAGGATGCAATAGTGGAAGACTGTGCCCTTTCAACACCCAGTTATGTCACAAAACCAACAGAGAGCAGTAAATAAATCTGAAGTTCTAGCAATATTTGCCAAAGGAAAACCTTAAGATTGGTACCAGAAATCGCTATTCATGTGACCTGGCAACCTTCCTATATAAACTTACATAGTACCCACCTGTACTGCTTTTGGTGTCAGAAATCATTGACTTTTCCGTCACTTATGTGAACAATTAATTCTCACAGAACACAAGTGATTTTCAGATTTCTGCCCAAATACATTCACGTAATATATATTAGAAGATTTATGATAAATTTTGCAAAATATGAAACCAGTAACTGCATTTATTTAGAGACAGAGGTAAAGTCAAATAATTCTAACAATATTGTCAAGGGATTATGTCAAGGCTGATGTCTTGCCTAATCTTATGCTTGTAGAGATAGTATTCTGATGGTTTTATGCACCCTTTAATATATTTATGAGAATAAGGATTGAAATAATCAGACGCATAATCTGTGTTGTTGTACAAAAAAAAAAGACATCTGTAATGGCACACCTCATATACCTCTGCTTTTAAAAAAGCATATTGAAATGCAGAGCTGTTGATCTGTGTATATTTTTACTTGGACTTTCTAAATTATTTTTGCAATTATTATTTTGTTTAAATTTTCTCCAGACCTAGGATGAAAGTTTTGAAATTCAGGTTTGATACAGAATCAGTCATCACCATATTTCTTTAGTTCTCTCTGTCTTTAGTGTCTGGCATGGAACACAGCTTATATATATAGGAGTTAATTTATATTTCTTTCTGTTGATAGAGGATAATTTTACTTAACCATCATATTTAATGTATCATGAAAGTGCATGAGTTTTTATTGTTTGATCTCCAGCTATAACAGACACGCTTA